>NW_024344372.1:1177108-1406423 GCF_902729225.1 Pteropus medius
GAGGTCAACTAAGGGTTGCCTCGCCTTAAAAAAAAAAAAAAGCCAAAACATTAGAACTGTTGACCATTCTTCAGAGTTCAGTAAAATCCTAAGATCAAGACCACATCTATACTTTGGCTAAGGAGTTTATATGTACTTTAGAATCTTGAATGGCTATTCTAATAAACAGCCTTTATTAGCATTCGAAAAATTTAGTCGAAAGACTCATCTCCCCCAAGAAAGTGTTAGCATCTATATTATTGATGACTTTGTACAGCTGATGTTCCTAGGCCTGTATTATTTACTCACCTAGTAGAAGAAAGCTGAAAAGATCACTTACCACTATTATTGACTATAAATATATGAAACAGATAAAAAACAAATTAATGGGTAAACACAATTATTTCCAATAAAATATACTAGAAAACTAAAACTACTGATTTTAGATTTGTTACAAAACTCACATTTTTACCAATACTTATGATTCTATTCATTTTCATCTTTTAACTATTACAAATATTCCTATTCAAAATCTCAGTTACTAACACATTAGAATCTGGTTTCTTTCTTTACATTCAAGGAAACTGATATGTCAGGATCAAGATTATACAAAAGGTATCTCTGAGGTCATTAGCAGGAACAATCTTTCCACTGGTTTAATACTGAGTTGTTCAGGAACTTCCTGGTAGGTAACATGAAGATCCGTTCCTGAAAAACACTCAAACTAGACTTGAATTTTTTTTAAATGAGGAGTAAAAAGAATAGTTAGCATAAAATAGTAAAGAATCCAAACACTAAAATTATATCAAGACACTTACTTGTTTTCAAATGCAACTGTTATTGAATCTTCATGAACGTCCTTTACAAATGCCTGTGAAAATAAAGTTAAATTAACTTCTAAGCTTAAAGAGCATTTGTTTTTAAATTTT
Source organism: Pteropus medius (assembly GCF_902729225.1). Classification (NCBI taxonomy): domain Eukaryota; kingdom Metazoa; phylum Chordata; class Mammalia; order Chiroptera; family Pteropodidae; genus Pteropus; species Pteropus medius. Next base: position 1,178,017 of record NW_024344372.1, read on the forward strand.
ACAGATACCAAACATTTTATATTTGAGAATAAAATGGAACTTTGAAAGTGTGTAATTCTGTGAGAATCACATCTATCTTTAGCCACCTACTATGTGCTAGGCCCTAGGAATATTGATTAGTTAAAACAAAACAAGAAAAAACTGCTCTAGAGTTCAGCATCTAAAATAGGAGAGGAGGAGGGGGAAGACGAGAGAGGGGTGGAAACAAGTAAATTGAAAATTACAATGCAGGTGGTGAGTGCAAAGCTGGAGGTACACTTTAGGCTAGAATTACTGGCTTGTTCTAGAGCTGTATGTCAGCCAGTATAGATCTGTTAGAACCTATCTTTTTCTCCTCAATAAAATTTTAGGAATATAAAACAGTAAATGACTAAACATAATCACAAATATACATATATATATATATATATATATACACACGTACATTAAAATTTTCTTTAAAAACAATATGCTGCTAATACCAGTAAAAAGTCCAATTATGAGAGTTTAATTAAATTCCCAATCTCAAAGGCACTTGGAGGAAAAAAGTTAATATAAAGTACAGAGGTTTAAATCTTTTAAATCTGATGACACAATTATTAGTAATCTGCAGAAAAACATAACAAAAGTAATAGCTAATTACCAAGAATTCTTTAATCAGCATGCTGTCCATAATTCCATAAAATTAAGTTTTTAACAGGTGCAAGAAAGGAGGTTTTGCTTTTGTTTTGACAATTAGAGGAGTATGATAAAGTATCAAGAAACCCAAGGGGCTTTATATCTTACTTTATTTTAAAATGGCTTGAGATATTTAAGCGGCTTATTCAAATTTGTTCTGTACATGTTTCTCTCTACCTGCAAGTATTATGGCCAAACTCCTTTTCTGGCTGTAAAAGGCCCACCATGATCTGGTCCCACTGCTCATCTCTTCAAAGCTTCATCTTTCATATCCTTGAAGGTTGTAATCTGACAGTGCTAAACTACTTGGGCCTCTCTTCATAAATGCTATTCCTGCTTGCCTATTGTCTCTCCCCTCTTTTCACCTAGCTATCTCCTATTGGTCTTTTAGGCTTCATTTCAGATGTCATCTCCTATGACAAAACCCAGGAGACTAGGTTAAATTCTGTCCTCTGCATTCCTATGCTTGCCAGTAGTATAAATGTGCTTCACTCTATTATTATTGTCCATTTTCCCACTAAATGTAAACTTCCTGAAGGTGGAGATAAGCCTTATTTTATTATACTGTTGGACTTCAGAGTGCCTAGGAAGGCAGATGAATGATTGCTAAGTAGATCCCTGCCTAAGGGCTTCCTATCCTAGCCTAGGGGGAAAGGTATGTGTGCTGGAGAGGGTGGTATGTTGATCAAGGAAGACAGACAGGAAGGTGAGGTTCTTATCAAACTTTAAAGATTGAGGAAGAACTAGCCCAACAAAAAGGAGGGGAGGATCTGGACACAAGCTAAGCCTAAAGAGCAGCAGGAACAAAGGCTTAGACCTAGAGAAGAAGGAGTATGGTAGAAATAAATCCATTGTAGATAAGGAAGCCAAGACAATTCAGTGGAAAAAGAAGTGTTTTCAACAAATGGTGCTGGGACAGCTGATTATCCATGTGCAAAAGAATAAGTGTTGACCCTTACCTCATATCCTATACAGAAATCAACTAAAAAATGCATCGCAGATCTAAATGTTAAGAGCCAGAACTATGTAACCCTGAGAAGAAAACACAGTAAATCTTGAAGATTTAGGATATTAAGAAGATAATTAGTTTGGATTAATACTATTCTTTATTTAACTTTTGTATCTTCACTAACTGGCACAATTTCTGGTATAGAGCAGGTGTCCGAAAATCTGTTAAACGATTCAATGCAAATATCTTGGTAAACATGTCTTCAAAGGCCCAAAGTTAAAGAATTTTTAAAAAACTGAAATTTCCCCAAATGCCAAATATTAATCAGCTGCTCCTAAGAAAAACAACGGTAGGTGAGGCAGGTCCCTGGAAAACATTTATATTGAAGCTCCATAAGCAGAGACACCAAACCTTTACAGCTATGCTTAAAAGAATAAAACCAAAGCTATGCTAAAGGAAGTTTACTTGTAAAACCAAGGTGGACTATGATGGAATCCAAGTGTTCTGCTATACCCGAGATGGCTAAATTATTATTTTAAGTGAAGCATGTGTACATATTGTTCTAGTTGCTAGTTTAAAAAGGGGGGAAATCCTCATTTTCTTCCTACCCTTTTGATTTTGCTTGTTTTTCCTCAACTATATTTAAATCATGAACATTTACCACAGTGTATTTTGAGAACTCTAGTTTAATACTGACTATGATATACTAGATTTCTTAAGGGTGCATGTCCCCAATGCTCTAAGGGGTTGCTTGCCTCGCTATTACTTCAGGAGCAGAAAGGCTTGATTTTGAGTTAAAACTGCAGGAAGTGGTTGCTTTTAGTTTTATAAAGTAAATCTCAAAAATTAGGAAGAATGAGAAGAACAGATCTCCCCCATTTCTCTCTTCACATGACAGTAATACCAAATTAACAATCTGCTTTTGGGGGGCGGGATTAGATTAAGGACTAAAATCAAGACTCCTATTTGGAGGCGATCTCTTATTTACCAAGAAGGACCAGTGCCTCTGTCTTCACCCTTGTCTAAAGTTTTATGCATGCATTGCCAGCACAGTTGACCATCAAACAAAATGGGGCTGAACTGCGTGGGTCCACTCACACGAGGATTTTTTCAATAAATTCTTAAACTGTTTGCATTCCCCAGTTGAGTCGGTGGATGCATAGGACGACTGCATGCACTCATCTATGCAATTTTACAAGTAAGACTTGAGCATCCGAGGATTTGGGAATCCGCGGGGAGTCCTAGAACCAATCTCCCAAGGACATTGAGGGACAACTAAGCTTTGTGGGAGTCAAAATTTATATGTAGATTTTCAACTGCATGTATGTGTGGGGCGGGGTGCCCCTAAACATGTTGTTGTTCAAAGGTCAACTGTAATACCAGTTCCTTACCATATATCATATGCTGAAAATGTTAAGTCCTTTCGTCAGCTAAGAGAATCTTGTTATCGTTGGGTAGTGAACTGTTCTCATTAAATCGGGTGTCTTTCCAATTGTTGCCCTTGTCTAAAACTGTGCTGTCTACCAGCCACTGGTCATATGTGACTATTTATATTTAAATTAATCATAATGAAAAAATCAGTCTCCTAGTCAAACTTGCCACTTTTCAAATGCTCAAAAGTCACACATGGCTTAGTGCCTACTACAGTGGCCAGCACAGGTAGAGAGCATTTCCATGATAGCAAAAAGCTCTGCTGGATGACACTGATTTAAAAACATTTACAAATGTTGGGGACTGTTTTCTAACCCACCTTAGAAGCACCATAAAAACCTGTCTCATTACTTTATTGCTATATATTTTTTTCTATTTGCCAAACTTACTGCTCAGTTTAATCATGCTCATTCACACTTGACTATTTTCTTAAATCAAATGTTCCCTCAAAGGCGGAAGATCTGCAATTGCTGTGACTATTAAACAACAAAAAAAAGCTTTCAAAGGCTCTGAAAGCAATTCCGGATGTAGTGTGAAGAATGGTGTGAGTAATCATCACAGCCTACCAGGGCCACTGCCTTCGAATTAATGAGGCTTATCTCTATATGGATGTTTGCATGATTGTTCCAAAATCAGTCATTTTTTGGTCACCGTTTGCATAGTAAGTGAATAGAGAAGGCATGTAATACCTTTTCTCGTTGCTGCTGTAACAAATGCAATAAAAGACACTCAATAGTTGCTTCTGGCCTGCACTCACATGACGACTTCTACGGTCTTTTACTAAACTGTCACTTCCTGCTTCTCATTACACTTTCTCCAATAACCCTCCTTTTGGCCCTGCCCCTCCTTTACCCCAACACTCATACTCCTTCTTCTCTGCCAACCTCCAGAGCACTATCCCCCGCCCACCACCAGTTTGGAGAACTACATTCTCTTGTGATCCCTAACCTATCTACATCGAGCAATTCCTGAGGTTACCAAATAAGAGAGACTGAATGGGTTTGCGTGAATACACAAAGGGAGCTACACCTTACTGAGAGCCAGGGCTCTTCTAAGAGTCAGTAAACTTGGTTGTTAAGTTTCCCTGCAAATGAGACCTAGGGTTAAGATCTTGGTTCTACCACATTACAGCTGTGGGACTCTCCAAGAAGTGCTCCCTGGGCCTCAGATTCCTCATCTGGAAGTCAGGAATGGATACAGGGGGAAGGGGCCTGCCTTCTAAGGTTGTTGTAAGGAAATCACACGTGTCTAGTGCCCAGCAAATGTCTGAGAGGTAGAGCAGAGAGGGGCATACTTTATAAATAATGCAGAACCATAATGAGACAATTACATCTCAATGAAAGCACATTTAAAGATTTAAAAATTGAGACAGGAAAAGAAAAGGCTGTTTACTCAAAGATACTGAATACTAAAAGGTTATTTAGACTCTAAGAAGGAAAAAAAAGTGATGAAAATCTTTGGGTTCTGAGAAAGGTGCTAAAGTTCAGCTAAAGACAGAGGCTCCTCATCAAGGGTAATAAACAGGAAATCAAAAAAAAATTATTATAGGATCTCAACTTACTGGCAAATGGGCCAAAGAGGCAATCTCAAAATCATACTTACTAAAGTGTGTAATGACTAGAAATCCAACTCAAATGTTACTAGAACGTATGAAACTAAGAAGGAAGTCCATCCCGATTTGGTGAGCTTACTCCTCCCACTATACCTCAGACCTCTTAGTTCAGTAAACTCTCTCACAAATGCGAGTCGCTGGTCACAAGAGAGATTATTGTGTAGAGAGTCGGTGTAAGCCCGACCACCACTCGACACAACCACTACGTTAGCACTGAAGACAGCACATGTAGTGCAGTGATAATTCTCATTAGAGAAAACTTAGAGCATTGCAAAATAATTGTCCTAAACAAAACCTGTAAGAGACAGAGAATTAGGGATATACGAAATGTGATAAAACACGATTCAAACTCAAGGCCTCATACACAAAGCGAGTTATCGCTTTGTCACCCTTTGTATGTGGGCATGAAACATGAGGAATGAACACCGGGAAGGGAAAAGTATGATAAACCTCATCAACAACTCTCCCAACCACAGTGCATGTCCAGGAATACTTGATTTCACTTGGGTATTTATTAAAAATTCTGAGACAAACGGACTCTTTCTGGTTCCCTCTGAGCCAAGGCCAACACAGAGAGAAAAACATTAAACTAGTTATACATTTTCCTGTGTGTATGCAGTCTAACTTTTGAATACTTTAGTTCTTATACTCCCTACGCAACAAAAGCAAAGATTTCTAACTTTACCTTTCCTTAAGAGGCATTCAAATGAAGAATTACAATATGCCCAAGTGTAAGTGTTAATGAAAAGGAAGCTGATAGAAGGCTGAATATTTCGCATCTTTGAATCTATATTTAAAAATGGTAACAGACACAGGCAACTGTATTTAAATCGAAAAAATGGGCAGATGCCTCTAGAACAAAGACCTTATTTCAACATTATTCATTTAGGAAATGGTTTGTAAAGATTTTGTGAGGTAAAATTCAATTGTCTTCATGTCTTAAATAACATAAGGCTCTATAAGTTGTACACATGACTTTTTCTAAGGCAAAGAAATAACTAAGCATAACAGCAGTGCTGTGACAATTACTAAATCGAACTTTCAAGTTTTTAAAAATAAACATGAGGGAAAAATAGAATGAGCTGTTACAATCTTAGGGTTTAGGTTTCATGGTTCTATTAATTCCAAATACTGAGTTTGAGTTATTTTTTAGAGAAAGAGTCCAACTGTTCTCAGCATATACTCTACCCAGTTTATATCGCAAGGGTGGACCATGTGCTCAGAAGATGGAGAATTGTCCCTTGCAGAATTAACAGAATTGTTAATTCTGTTAGACAAATCAAAGTCTGTTTAGTTTTTAAAGGTTTTTCTATCAACTTTATGACCTTGGTTCCTATTTTTTTCATAAATGTAACATTTCTTCATAAATATAACATTTGTCCGTAATAGTTCATTTTTTATTGGTCTTTATTTCCATCTTTTCTGTCCATCCCACTAGACAAGCAAGTCAGTTTACTTTTGCTTTACTTTTATACCTCACAGCAATATTGAGTCCAATAAAAATTTAAACTTTTTCCATTATAGAAATTATTTTTCTATTGATACAGACCATTTGAGGTATTCTTAAAAATAACTCTAATTAAATAAACACAACAGCAATTTCTTTACACACATTTGTTCAAGTTTCACATTTCCCCTCGAGGAACTACGGGATAATCCATTCTTTTTATTCACCTTCAAATTAAGCACCTTTGCTAAAAAACAAAAACAGGAGGATTAATAGCAAAGATAGAGGGCATTTATTATATTCCAATCAGTTTGCGAGCAAAATCATGAGAGTAAATCATAGGTTGCTAGAAGAGAACAATAAATCTTTCAAGACCAGGATGTGTTCCTTGCTCTCTACAGCAAGCAAACTCCACTAAAAGACACTAAGAGTGGTATCCAATCGAAGCTAATACCACAGATTAGAATACTGTTCAACCATTAGCCCCTGCTCATACTTATTAACAGTGCCACAAATCTAGTGAGCGAAATTACCAGTCTTGGAACCAGAATGATTCTACAAAAACTAACCAGCAGGAATTAGGGATTGCTGAAATAAATGCAACCAAAATTTTGACTGCAGAGTCAACTGAAATAATTTTATATCAGTGAGACTGTTAAGAACATACATGCTGGGTTATTTCTTCCTCCTACAGCAAAACGTTTCATCTTTTTTTCTAGAAGTATGAGACAGTTCACATAAGTTTACTCACTTATGAAGTATGTTGACTTCCAAATAGTTACATAAAATTAGTAAACACATATATAGTTAAGTCAATTGTATATTTTCCATTGGCGAAAGGAGTCATTTGAAATGTTTAACTTATCCCATAATAAATTTAAGAATAGTGTTGGACAATGGCAACAATAAATTTCCATGCTTCCTTCCATTCGCACCTCCTATGGCCAAAAGACTGTAGTAAGATGAGATACTACTTGGAGAAGTTATAGTGGGGACACTGAAAAGGAAACAAGAATTTATAGATCACTAGTTCTATAGTATGTACCCACGGATGCACTACTGATACATCAAAATATTTTTTAATCCTCTTTTTGAAAATGTAAGATATTAGTTGATCTGCAGTGGTCTAACTTAAAAAAGAAAAACCCACAGTAAAACCATACGTGCCTATTTAAAACCTCAACAATACAGTCCAGTGCAACAATGTACAGAGAAGATAGTCTAGTACTTGGAGCACAAAACAATTATTTCCGCTCAATTTTAAAAATTCCCTAGTAGTAATATTAATTTCCTGAAATTTCATAGCATACATTCAGGTCTTTGGAGAGTTCCAAATTTGGTTTTCAAGTAGCAGAGTTACTAATGTTTTTAGACCCCGAAGCTTCTGTATTCCTGAATTTGATCGCATTTATAACAAGGGAGGGGGGCCGCGAATATTCAAGATTACCAACTTCTTTAACGCATTACTCGGATATGTCAGTGTCTTCCTGAAAGTTTTGGATCTAGTATCTCTTCTGAAATCCACAAAGAGCGGGCACTAAAAATCAGTTGCCATTGTGATTTGGTACTGACTACAGCTTCTTACTACTCTTTCTTCACACCCCTTGCCCAGAACAGTGGAGCTCTCCGAAGTCCCAATGCTGGACCGGAAAACAGAAGCCCAAAGGAGATCTCAAACCCTCTTTGCAAGGCAGGAGGCGGCTCGACGGAAGCGCCCCCCGCTCCTCGCCAACTACCCACACGTCAGGCCCGAATCCCACTGGGAGAGGATATTTAGGAAAAGAAAAATTAGCCATTGCCGTCACTTCGCGCGGATACCGGCCCTTCCAGCCGGGATCTCGATCTCGTACCTGCCGCCGGCCCTCGCCCATCCCCAGCTCTCCCCAGCGAGGATCGGCCCCCGAAAGGGCACCCTCTCCTCCTTGCCTGCTTCTCATTCCGATAGGCGCCAGGGCCTCTTGCAGGAGAGGCAGAGGAGCTCCAGGGGCTTCCTACAGGCCCAACTACGGTCCCTCCCTCCCAAATAACATACCACCTCGCGCGCCCTGGACCCCGAGTGCGACGCTCGGGAAGAGGGCCCCAGGCCTGCCACCCTCCAAGGCCGAGAAGAAAAGGGAGGGAAAGAAGAGCGAAGATGGGGCCTGCCCTGGAGCCAAGTACCTTGTAGAAAGCGCCATTGGAGCCCCGCACTTCCACCACCAGCTCCTCCATCTTCTCGACAGCCCTGCTGGCGCCTGGAGCCCGCCCCCGAGAGGTGGGCTGCGGGCGCTCGAGGCCCAGCCGCAGCGCTACCGCACGCCCCCCGGCAGCAGCGCCGCCGTCACTGCCACCGCCTGCGCTCGCCGTTGGCTCACCACCCGCTCCAAGGCGGCCCCTCACCGGAAGTGAAACCGAAACGGAGGCGAGCGCCTGACTGAGGCCGAACGCTCTGGCCGCTCCGCGTGTAAACACTGAAACCTCGTCACGTGACCGACGCCGCCCCTCCCCCCCGCGGGTTCGGCCCCTCAGCCCCGCCCTCTCTCTCCGCGCGGGCCTGGAGCGCGCGCATGCGCGCTGTTGAGACTCGGCCGGGAGGCCGGGCCCAACGTAAGGCGCGCGGGCTCGGCGTGCATGGACTTGGAGGAGAGCGAGAAGGCGGGAAGGGCGGCCACAGGTCGTACCACTGGCAGAGGTCAGGTCGCCTGGCGTCGCCTGGCGAGGGCGAGAGTGCCCATTACTGTAGACGGGCAGACGCTAGCATAGGCGTGGGAAAGGGCCTTCCGTAATGTTCGAGTGCATTCACTTATCCGAGTCCTGGCTAGCTTGGTTTGGAGGGCTTTTTTTTCTTTTCAAGTGAGGCAGAGCCTGATTCGGGTGGAGCTGGAGTGGGGGCAAGAGTAACGGTGAAGAGTTAGATTGAAGAAATCAAGACTGTGAACTAGTAACAGTGGCAACCACGGCGACCCAGGCCTGTGTGACCCTTAGAGGCAGAAGGTGAGAGTAACGCCGCCCTCTCCCCAAGAGATTTTGAGCTGTCCCGTGGATCGACAGCCTGTGTCCTCTGAGGGGCGATGGATTGTGCCCGGACCTCTGGAAATGTTAGTCCTCCCTCAGACCCAACACAGATCCATATATCTCTCTTCCCTCAATTCAGTTTCATAGTTTTACTTGACATACATAAAAAAGTGTTAAACACTTGTTAACTTGTTCAGTTTATTTCCCTACTATTTCACTTAGGCCCACCCCATACCAGAGGCCCGTCAGGCGACCCATCTGCAGAGGTCTGCGCACCTGTGTCCTTGCAGCTCTCGCCCTTTTACCCTCCACAGAAGAACAAACCCCAACTCTTTCTCATTCCTGCTTCTGCAGCAATGCTGTATCCACCTTGAGCTAGGTTTCCTTTGGAACACTTGTATCCAACTGAGAAGTTTATTGAGCTCCTACCATATACCAGGCACTGTGCCAAGAGCTAGTTGAACCTTGGCGAAGAAAAAAAAAAGACTGTCAGCATTGAACTTGGACCCTAGAGGCCTAGATGGACGTGAATCAAATGATCAGAAAATTTAATGTGGAGTTCTAACTGTAATAAGGGCTATGAAAGATAGGTACACCTATGACTGTGGCACAGGGCCCACTGTAGGCTGGGGGAGGGGTGGTCAGCCGGGCAATGACTCTTGCTGCTGGAATGTGACCAGTGAGTTAACTGGCAGCACTGAGTTGGTGGAGGCAGAGTGAACTGCCCCAGGCAGGTGCCTCAGAATGAGAGGCATCCTTGGACCTCCAGTTCCCTTCCCACCCCATTCCTAGCCAGAGCAGCAGCGTCAACTACTGGTAGAGCTCCAAGATTAAAGCAGCAGATCAAGGGTCACATTCCTTGAGGCCCCAGTAAACAGGGATGACCCTTTGGACTAGGCTTTCTGGAGGAGTCACAAGATGCAAAGACCCCAATAGGGCTAAAGGAAAATCTCACCATAGGCCAGATAGGCACACAGCATGATCTTTAACCCCACTGGAGCGAAAGGGGCAGTTTGGTAAGAATGATAATGCCTTCCACGTGTTATTGTTCATTTTACTCAAGGCTTTCAAAGATTATCAGTCCTTCACAACCACTACGAGCCGCACTAAACCGGGTGCCATTCGTTCCCTGAACCTCTGATGCACTTTCATGCCTTCATGTCTCTCCACACCCTTCCTGGCCCCCAGAAATACCCTTCTCAAGATTATCTGCTGAATTCCTATTAGCTAGTTATTTATCTCAGGTGCAGAGAGTTGAGTTAACTTTGCTCCTCAGTTCTCAGCACATTGTCATCATCAGTCCCTGCAAGGCCCCCCTATTTATATAATTTTATATTGTTCATATTATTTTCCCTCAATCCCCACGCTCATTCTTTTGCTAGACATCAATTGCAACATGTTTGATACAGATCCTTGATAATTTAAGGCATGCAGCGTTTTGCATATGCCTTTTACATTTAGAGATGGCATTGGACTGTTTCCACTCAACACTGCGTTCTTGTGAGCTAATCCCCATTGCTGTGTGTACACCTGTTTTTTTTGTTTGTTTGTTTTTTGTTTTTGTTTTTTTCTTTTTTGCTTCTAACTGCTGCTGAGTATTCCATAGATTTTAGTGATACATTTCCCTAGTGATGGGTGTCTAGATTATTATCAACTCCCTGATGTCACACTGTGGTGAAAACCTTTGTGAAGGTCTTTAAGAACCTTTGCAAGAATTTATTTTGGGCTCTTATAGAACTTTATCCATATCCCCTGCTTCCTCACTGTACTACTTGGCATATAGCAGGGACTCAGTAAATGTTGGATACCTCTACTATGATGCTGGAATCACTTATTTATATTTCTGTTTCCCTCATTGGACTTTGAGTTCCTTATCGGCAGGAAAGATGTCTTACTTACCTACCTTTGTGTCTCTGGTACATACACACTGATTGATTTTAGGAAATGTTTGGTGAACCAACATGCTATCCTCTCTACCTGTATGTACTGTGGCTCAGTCTTGTCCACTTAACTCTGGGTCCCAGCCACGCTCCCATCTCTAGCTCTGGAAATGTCCCCTTTCAAGACAGCTCAGCTGAACTCAGACATGGGCTCGGCCCTGCTCGTGAGCCTGCTTCTCCCATATTCTTCTCTCTCAGTCACTGGCAACCCCTTCTGCAAGTTACTTGCTCAGGCCTAAAACTGACTCATTTCGACGCTCTCTTTCTCTCACACATCTAATCTATCAGGAAATCTTTTGAATCCACAATCTGTTTTTCACCAGTTGCACTCCTAAAACCATGGTTTAAGCCCCCATCCTCTCTTACATTATTATTGCACCAACTTGTTGTTCTCCTTGCAGCCACTCTTATCTATTCTCAACACAGAAGAGAGGAGAACCTTTCAATTGCTCCCTAAATGCCTTAGGGTAGAAGTCAAAGTCCTTATTTATTTGAGCCTCAGTGCCCTGCAGGTACTGGCCTCTATTATCTCCTCTATCTCATCTTTAACTCCCTCCTTCATTCCATTCCACTCATACTGGTTGCTTCGCTGTTTCTTGAAAACACCAGGCAGGTTCTGTCTCCTCTCACTAGAACTGAAACTCAGTGAGAACAGAGATTTTTATTTCTTTCATTCACTACTTGTCCCCATTGCCTACTACAGTGTTTGGAACATAGTAGGTGCTTACTTAATATTTATCGAATGAATGAATATGTGCTGAGAACCCAGCTTGGGTCAACTCTGCTTCCATGCCTATATTTAATTCGTATTGGAACAATCCTTCAAGCACTTCTAGCCTTGCCTTGGCCCCTAGCTTCCATTAAATTGCTGCCTGTTGTCTTTGCATTGATTTATTATATTTCCTGCTCCTTCACAAGTTGAGCCCTCTGGGTCTTTTACATGCCTCAATCCTAGCCGAAATGCCTTGTCCTTTCTTACTCTAGAAATCGTACATACCCTCGGACCCAGCTAACTAATGTCTCAGTTCTTTCAAGATACTTTCTCTGACAATTTTACCTCACTTTGTCCTCTCCTTTGAGCTAGATGTTAGGAAACAAATTACTCGTCTTTATGTTTTAGAACAGTTTTAGATTTACAGGAAAATTGGAAAGATAATTTAGAGTTCTCGTATCAGTTCTATGATACCTCCCTCCCAGTTTCCTCTATTAACATCTTGCATTGCTTGGTACGTTTTTTATTATTGAGGAGCCAATATCAATACATTATTACTAACTACAGTCCATAGTCTACATTACGGTTCATTCTTGGTGTTGTACATTGTATAGGTTTGGACAACTGCATAATGTCATGCATCCACCATTACAGTATCACACAGAATCGTTCATCACTCTAAAAATCCTGTGTTCCACCTATTTAGTCATTAGTTCGACCCCCTAATTCCTGGCAACCACAGAGTTTTTACTGTCTCCATAGATTTGTCTTTTCCAGAATGTCACATAGTTGGAATCATACATTAGATAGCCTTTACAGACTGGCTTCTTTCACTTCGCAATATGCATTTAGGGTTCCTCCATATCTTTTCATGACTTGATAGCTCATTCCTTTTTAGCGCAGAATAATATTCCATTGTCTGATGTACTATAGTTTGTTTATCCATTCACCTATCGAAGGACATTTTGGTTGCTTCCAGTTTTTGTCGATTATGAATAAAGCTGCTGTTAACATTTGTGTGAGGTTTGTGTGGACATAAGTATTCAACTCCTTTGGTAAATGCCAAAGAACGTAATTGCTGGGTGTAATGGTAAAAGTATGTTTAGTTTTGTAAGGAACTGCAAACTGTCTTTCAAAGTGGCTGTACTATATTGCATTCCCACCAGCGATGAATGGGAATTCATGTTGCTCCACATCCTCACAAGTATTTGGTGTTGTCAGTGTTCTGGATTTTGGCCATTCTGATAGGTGTGTAAGGGAATTTTTTTTACCCCTTTTATTGTTTTAATTTGTAACTCCCCAAGGATTTATGATATTGAGCATATTTTATATGCTTATTTGCCATCTGTATATCTTCTTAGATAAGGTCTCTGTTCAGATTTTTTGCCTATTTTTTTATTGGGTTATTATTGATGAGTTTTAATTCGATATTTTCTTACTGATATGTTTCTTTGTATATTCTGGATACCAGCCCTTTATCGGGTTGCGTTTTGCAGATATTTTCTCCCAGTCTGTGGCCTGTCTTTTCCATTCATGAGCAGAGGTTTTCAGTTTTTTTAAAAAGTCCAACTTAATTAATTTTCTTCTCTCATGGATTGTACTTTTATCATTGTATCCAGAAAGTCATCACCAAACCTAAGTTCACCTAGATTTTCTCCTGCGTTAGCTCCTAGAAGTTTATAGTTCTGTGTTTTACATTTAGGTCTGTGACCCATTTTGAGTTAATTTTTGTCAAAGGTATAAGGTCCGTGTTTATAACTTTTTTCTTTTTTCTTTTCTTTCTTTTTTTCTTTTTTTTTTTTTTTGCATATGGATGTCCAGTTGTTCCAGCACCATTTTTTGAAAAGATTGTCGTTTCTCCATTGAATTGCCTTTGCTTCCTTGGAAAAGATTGGCCATATTCATATGGGTCTAATTCCGTTCTGTCTAGTCTGTTCATTGATCAATTTGTCTGTTCTTTTATCAACACCATACTGTCTTGATTACTGTAGCTTTAAAATAAGTTAACGTTTGGTAGTGTCAGTCCTCTGACTTCGTTCTTCAGTATTGTGTTTGCTATTCTGAATCCTCTGCCTTTCCATATAGACTTTAGAATCAGTTTGTCAGTATCCACAAAATAACTTGACGGGATTTTGATTGAGATTGCATTGAATTTGTAGATCAAGATGGGAGGAAGTGACATCTTAACAATATTTAATCTTCCTTTTTATGAACGTAGAATAGCTCTTTAGATTTTTTTATTTCTTTCATCAAGGTTTTGTAGTGTTCCTCATGTCGATACTGCACATATTTTGTGAGTACCTCATTTTTTGGTGGTGATGTAAAAGGTATTGTGTTTTTAATTTCAAATTCCAGTTGGTCATTGCTGATTGATATATAAATCTCTAACCACTGCTTTTTCTGCACACCGTAAATTTTGATAAATTGTATTTTTTTTTCATTTAGTTCAAAACATTGTAAATATTTTTGGAAACTTCTCCTTTGACCCATGTGTCATTTCATCTCCAAATATATGGAGATTTCCCAGTTATCTTTCTTTTATTGATTTTTAGTTTAATTCCATTGTGGTCTGAGAGCAGACATTGTATAATTTCTGTTCTTTCAAATTTAAGGTATGTTTTATGGACCAGAGTGTGGTCTGTCTTGATGAATGTTCCATGTGAAGTTGAGAAGAATGTGTATCCTACTGTTATTAGGTCAAGTAGTCTATAGGTGTCAATTAGATCAAGTTAATTGATGAAACTGTTCAGTTTAACTATATCCTTACTGATTTTCTACCTGCTCAATCTGTCATTTGCTGACAGAGGGGAGTTCAAGTCTCCAAATATAACAATAGATTTGTCTGTTTCTCCATGTAGTTCTATCAGCTTTTGCCTCAATGGTTTTGACATTCTTTTGTTGACTGCTTGTACATTAAGTGTTTTTATATCTTCTTGGAGAATTGACCTCTTTATTATTATGTAATGCCCTTCTTTATCCCTGATAATGTTCCTTCCTCTGAAGTCTGCTTTTTTCTGAAATATAACTACTCCAGCTTTCTTTTGATTAGTGTTAGCATGGTTCATCTCTCTGCATCCTTTTACTTTTAATCTACCTGTGTCTTTATAAATAAAGTGGGGTTTCTTAAGGACAAAATATAGTTATGTCTTTTTAAAATCCATTTTTAACAGTCTCTTTCTTTTAATTCATGTATTTAGACCATTCACATTCAAAGTGATTGTTGATATAGTTGGATTAATATACCATGCTTGTAATTGTTTTCTGTTCATTACACTTGTTCTTTTTATCCTCTTCTCTTTTTCTGCCTTCTCTGATTTTAATTGAGCATTATATATGATTCTATGTTATTTCTGCCCTTAGGATATCAATTATATGTCTTTAAAAATGTTTTTAGTGGTTTCTCTAGAATTTTCAGTATATATTTACAGCTAATTTAAGTTTACTTTTGAGTAACACTATGTCACTTCATGGGTAGTACGGATAGCTTATTACAGAGTATTCCCAATTCCTATCCTTTCTCTGCTGTCATTTAATTTCACTTATCCATGTACTGTAATCACCAATACATTATTGCTAGTATTGGATTTGAAAAGACAGATCAATTAAGGTTAAGAAAAATAAGAGTTTATTGTACCTTCATTAATTCCTTCTCAAAAGCCCTTCTGTTATGTAGATTTGAGTTTCTGACCTGTGTTCCTTTCTTCCTTTCTTAAGAACTTTGAACATTTCTTGCAAAGTAGGTCTACTGGTTACAAATTCTCTCAATCTTTGGCTGAGTAAGTTTGTTTCTTCACTTTTGAAGGATAATTTTACTGAATACAGATGTCTAGTTTTTTCTCCCTTTTCAACACTAAATATGTTACTCACTTCTTGCTTTCATGATTTCCAATAAGAAGTCTGAGGTCATTCTTATTCTTATACCTGTATAAGTAATTCCCCCTACCTCCTGCTCTTCCATGTTTTCTCTCTGTCTTTGATTTTCTTCAGTTTGAACATGATGTGCTTAGATGTGGATTTTTTTTTTGTATTTATCATGCTTGATGTCCTCTGAGCTTCCTGGAGCTGTGGTTTGGTGTCTGTCATTAATGTTGGAAAATTCTCAGCCTTTATTACTTCAAATATTTCTTCTCCTGTCTCTCTGTCTTCTTCTGGTATTCCCATTATGCATGTGTTACACTTTCTGTAACTGTTCTACAGTTCTTGGATATTTTTTTTCTTTTTGCATTTCTGTTTGGGAAGTTTACATTGACATATCCTTAAGTTCACTGATTCTTAGCTGTGTCCAGTCTACCGATGAGCTTATCTAAGGCGTTCTTCGTTTCTGTTACATTGTGTTTTTATTAATTTCTGTCAATTTGTTTTTATTCTTTCTTAGAGATTTAATCTCTGCTTACATTACTGATTTGTTCTTTTTGTGCATATAAATTTTTATTCTATTATCAAACAATATCACACTTGTAGAAAAGTCATAAGTACAATACAAAGATTTATTTTCCTGGACTATTAAGAAATACATTGCTGACCTGATGCCCATCACTTCTCAATTTGTAAGTGCATTTTTCATACAGACAAGGACATTCTCCTACATAATGACAATACCACCATCAACATCAGGAAATTCACATCAGTAGAATACTACTCTCTTATCCTGATACTCTATTCAAGTTGGTCAATTATCCCAGTAAAGCCACTTATAGCAAACGGATCCAGCTTAGAATAATATTTTTTACATTTAATTTCCACGTATCTACAACAGTTCCTTGGTTTTACCTTGATTTTCATGCCCTTGATACATTTCAAGATTATAGGATAGTTACTTTGTAATGTGTTTTGAATTTATCTTATATTTTAACAGTATTAAGTTTATACACCTTTGGCATTAATATTGGAGAAATGATGCTCTGTTTTTCTTGTTGCATCGTATTTCTGCTTGTTCCATTACTGCTGATATTCATGCAAATATTTTTCCTCAAGTTTCCACTAAAACTACAATTCTGAAAATTTTAAGGTACAAAGGCAGTAAAATAGGATTAGGAGTAATAGCACCAATTGGAAGCTGGAAACGAGTTGTGCATATGGTATCTGACTTTGGACTACTGATTTGTTCCTGTATGTTGTGTACCTTTTCTGTGAGAACTTTTAACATATCAATCATAACTATTTTAAGTTTCCTATATGATAATTCTACAATCAGCGTCATATTTAAGTCTCATTTCTATGCTTGCTTTGCCTGTTCAGACTGTTTTTCTTGCCTTTAAGCATGGCTTGCAATTTTTTGTTGAAATTCAGGCATGATGTATTGGGTAATAGGAACTGAGTTAATGAGGCTTTTAGTTTGAGGTTTTATGTCGATTTGGCTAGGAGCTGAGCTGCGTTTAATGTTTGCTGCAGCTGCAGTTGCCAGATGCTTCCGTTTCCTCTGGTATCCTTCTTTTTGTCTCATTTGTTATCTTTGGGCTTCCCTAAGAACTCCTTCTTACATAGTCTGTCTCTGCTCTCTTAGTTCTAATCCACTATTATATCAAAGGGGAACATTCTCTCATCTTGTGCCTCCCAGATTTTTAGTGGGCCTGAGTCCCTGGGCTGTGATTGTCAGAAGCACTTTTGAGCTTTTCTTTTCTCCCTTTAGGTGATACAGGAAGGTTAGAGTGGGGCTCGCACTGACTAATAGCCCCTCTCCCAGGTCAGGAAGGACTTTGGTAAGCCATTTCCATTGGAGGGTAGGCCTTTATTGTGGAGAACCTTGGGTGTATTGCTTTTCTCCTCCTCCAGGAGGGAACAGGAGGAGATTTTTCTCTGATCCTCCCTGTGAGAACATGGCGGGGTTCCTGGAAGCAAAATCCACGAAAATGTAGGCCTCCCTGCTGAACTGGTCTCCCAGGAGTTTTTACCTCTCAGCCTAGGCCATGCACAGCCTCAAGCCATTCATCAGAACCATCATTTGAGTGTTCCTACCAATAATTGGCTCCAGTGGCTTCTAGCTTAGTTAATCTTATCTCTACTGTGATTCTCTGTATTCACCTGACTTTCGGCATTTTGGGCTGGCAGTTTGCCGTGTGACCTCAGTTCTCTGGATCAAAGAAAAATTATTGCTTTTCTCTCTGCTCAACATTTTTTCTTGTTTTGAGGCTGGGAGTGACAGCTTCCAAGCTCTCTACATGTCAGAGCTTGATATTAGACATTTAAGTTGGAATTTCTCTTGTACCTTGAGGTTGAGTGTTAGGAGTCATATTCATAGCCCAAATATCACCAATAAGCCTACACAAGTAGAAGTATTAACTTTCAAGGTCAGTTCAGTATCTACTTCATCATGAGATAATCACATTATTTTCTATTTGCATGCAAACTGTGGCAGACACTGGGTTGGCTAATTCCACTTCGATTCCCAGCCTCATTCTCTCTTGCCTGCTTCTGCCCTACAGGCTGGAAAACCTAAATATGCACGTTTCCAGCCACACTGCAGGTAGAGTGGCTACCTGACTTTTTTTTTTTTTTCAAAAAGATGTAAACAAGTTTATTGGGAGTTTCTGGGAAAGCTTTTGCTTTGATGGGAAAAGGGGACAAATTTGGCAAATGGCGCCTCTTTCTCTCTAATGCCTGCCTTGATTGTGGATGTGATGCCTAAAGCTAGAGAAACCATGAGGGTGTGCCCAAGAGGATCACAACGGCATCAGTGAACTATTGCCATCAGCCACCTACCACCAGTCTTCTTGTGTGAAAAAAATAAACCTCCATTTGACTAAGCCTTTCTAAGGTGGTTTTTCTATAACCTGCAGCCATGTGCACTTCTAACTGATGGGGCACCTAACCTATATACAACCTGAGGTACAAAACCAAGAGATCAGTCTAAGAGATAAACACTCAGAAGAGCAGGCATAAGTTGGGCTGCAATGAAAGAGTAATGCTGACACTCGCCTATCCAGGGAACTAAAGCAAAGATTATTAGTCTTAGTGTTGAAATGCCTAAGACTAGAGCTCTTTTGATTGCCATTTGTTACATACATAGGTTACATGAGCTGTGGAGGACATGCTGATTCTGTGTAAGTTCGAAGTGCCAGTGACCAGGAACATGAGAAAAGGGCAGTTTTCAAGGCGGCTGGGGCCGTAGCAGTGTCCCAGTGCTGCAAAGATGGAAGTGATCAAAAAATAGATTTCTGAAGTTCGCTGAATTAGCCAGTCTTCTTGGGCAAGTTATTTGATCTTTGTACACTTTAGGTTTCTTATCTGTAAAATCGAGATAATAGTATGCACCTCACTGGGGGCATTGTGAGCATCAAATGAGGTAATCTATGTAAAGAGCTTAACCAGTGTCTGCACACAGTAAGTGCTGTGTCAACTGGATTGTGGACCTAGCCCTCTGATGGTATTGTTCACTCTGGAGAGCAGCACACACAATGGGCTTGTTTTTCCCACACTAAGGAGCGCTCCAAGAAGAACTCTTAATGCCGGGGCTGAGAAGTGTTTGTTAGATGCAGTGGACCTTGGTTTGATCATTCATGTGGGTTCGATAAGCCGCCAAAATGAAGTTTAACCTGAAGAGCAGTAAGCAAAGCCCTTTGGAAGTACACAGTTGTTTAGCAAGAATCATATTTAGAGCTCTTTGAGTAATTGGCTAGGCTTGGAGGTCGGTATGTCCTTTTTGAAATGTGGAATATTGTCTATCTCCAATCTGGCATTTTTCTCATCTTCTTGATTTCTCAGAGATAATTTAGAGTCTATTGCAGTAATGTGTCAGTACATGTCGCAAGCATGGCTCTGTTATCAGTATGACTACATCAATTACATATCACTTAAACCTGACAAATATTGACTTAAGTAAAGGACTTTATTTTTTGACATCATTTTATTTGTTATTCTCATGTAACAAGAAGTCTGGAGACAGGCAGTATAGAGCTGGTTATAGGGGCTCCTTCTGCTTCCCACTTACTGTCTTTGATATCCTCATGCTTGCAAATTAACTGCTGTTTCTTCAGGCCTTGAGTTCATATTTCATGCAGGAAAAAGAGGGAAGACTACACAAGGCACATGGCAGCTGCCCCCCCCCCGCCTTTTTTTGGAACTTCATTTATAGCTATAGCTATATCCTGGGTTATGATGTATAATGTATTTTTTATTCTAGGTTGTGGTTAAAAAGAAAGTTTGAGAAAAACTTCCCTTGAGAGTAGGGGCTGTGAATGTTGCCTGTGCAGTTAGAAGGTACATGGAAAAGAATCTCAGCTCCATAATTATCAGCTGCCTGACCCTGGGCAAGTTTCATAACCTCTTTGGCCTTAGATTGCTCATCTGTGAAATGAGAATAAAGATGGCTCTTGCCTCAAAGGGTTATGTTTGTTGAGAGGATTAAAGCCTTTACTACAATGCCTGACACAGAATAGGTGTCCAGTAAATAGCAACTATTATAATTATCTATAAAAATTGGTTATTAATTTGTTGTGGGTGTATGTGGCAGGAGAGTTGAATTAAAATGAGTCAAATGAGGCTGTTTCCAGTGTAGAAAATGGGTGCGGTCACCTTGAGTCCTCCTTAGCTCCAATATTCACTAGGTCATTGGTCTTCTATCTGGAATGACATCTGATACAGTAGTTTGAAGAACTTGTTCGAAACTCAAGACTCCTTCGATAGAAACACAATTTTTAAGGTTTTCAGAATAGCATAAATTAGACTTTGATCTCTATGTCCTTTTCCCAAAAGAATAAGATTGGGAGTAGTGGATGCAGCAATTCCTTTTTTTTTTTCCCCCTTTAAAACAGGAAAATACTAGCTTACTCGGAAGCCCCATCCGGTACACTTCTGCTTACATCTCATTGGCCAGGATGACGTTACATGGCCACACATAGCTGCAAGGAAGCCTGAGGATTCCCTTTTATTGGCGAGACACATTGCTGTTTTAAACAAAACTAGGTTTCTTTTGGAAGAAGATGAGAGTGGTGTTGGGTACACAGCTAGCTGTGCGTACTACGCTCTGCATCCACAGTGTCAACTATGGAACAGTAATAGCTGGGGAGTCCCTGGCTCACAGTTGCAAACTAGTCAACAGAGCAGGGGGTGTAGGCAAAGTGTGGAGATATTCGCTTCTGGCCTCTCTGACAAGGTTGCCTGTTTTGAAGGAATAAAGGAAAGTTCAACCTCAGAAATATAATGCGATTGTTATATTATAAAGCAACATTCTAGAGTTTTCTTGCTCCTCTTTTTATTGAAGGCACAAGGCAGGGACCCACCCGGGACAAGACACCCCTCCATCGCAAGGGGTATCACACACACCCACACTCGCTCAGACTGGGACAACGTAGACAGGCCAGTTGGCCTCACGTGCACATCTTTGGGATATGAGAGGACACCGGAGCACCCTGAGAAAACCCACACAGATGTGGGGAGACCACGCAGACTCCACCCAGATGGTGGCGCCAGCCGGAAATCGACTTTTTCCTCATTGGCATAATGAAATGACATAGAAAGAAACGACATTATTCAAGGACCTGCTATATTATCTTTGTAACTTTTCTGTAAATTGAAAATTATTCCAACATAAACAGTTTATTAAAAATTAAGTTTATTAAAAATAATGTTGGAGGAAAGAATTGTTACATGACAAGCTAGATGTTTACATTTCATTAACGACAACTGTAATTAGAATGAATGGGATCCAAATGTACTGGTATGAGCCTAAGATATATTCACAGCTGGAATTTAGGCATATCCAGAAGTCTGATGGGAGTTCGGCTCATCATATTTCCGTTTTTCATGAGGGACGAGAAGCCTATTAGGAAAGAACTTACATTTGGAGTCGAGAGATCAAGCAAATGTGCTTCAAGAACCTACGCTCCCATGGGGCAGGAGGACTGATTCTAAGTACAATGTAATATCAGTCATTCAGCTTGTCCCGGCTCTAGAAGCCTCGGCATCGTGCCAGAGTTCTAGATATAAGAGAAGCAGTAAGAAAGTTCATAAAGCTGGACTATAGAGGATGTAAGGTATCAACTGCATTGGGCCCAAGATTTTCTCCAAGCAATGGACACCACATTGGCCATTTCAGCAGTGGTGGGAGTGCACATCTTAGTTTGCTCATTGCGTGACCTGAGCATCAGTGGTGTCATAGGAGGGCGGATGTATTAGCAGACATGCTTCCGGTTGGCAGCGCTAACACGGTTCTGGTGATAGGAGATATCAGCACAGGAGAAGGGGGAAATATAAAATATAAAATTCTAGGAGAACACGTGAAGCACAGCTAAGGGACTCACCAGAAATATTTTTGAGAAACTGAGGAGACCAACACATTTCCTCAGAATTGTACAGGAGCACGGTCATCAGAGAAATACATGGTCAGAGAAAGAGGTTTAATGTGCAAATTGATAGCTCTTCTGGGAAGAGAAAAAGGAACAAGTGGAGGAGAGTACGGAATAAAGAAGCAAGAGAAGAAAGACCAAAGGCTGTAGATTGAAGGACGTCGCCACGTTCCCAACAGGTGGTGGGAAGAGTCACTGAGGGGAGATGGGCTTTCCAGGACACCAGGAAGCTGGAGGATGACGTACTGCCCAGGAACATCAGGGCACTGACTTTGCAACGTGTCCTGACTGATGCCAAGTTCCAGTTGAGAGCCAGGAGAGCTCAATGTTTGTAAACATTGCCTTAAAAGAAAGCAGCCAGATTATTCAAATCGTCCAGAAGGTGATGTGAGTTTGAGAATAAAAGGGCAGCGGTATAGCCACAATTCAGCTACCTTCTCTTATCTGGGGGACCCTGCCTGCGTGGAAAGTGCCACCAACAGCTGCCCCTGCCTCCAGATAGAACTTAGAAGCAAGGGAAAAACCATGGCAAACTATGCTGCATCTGCTCCCATGCTGTGGTAGCATTAGTGCTGTTTACCAAATCTTTCAGGTTCTCTCCCATTTGGGGAACATGGTAGTATCTTAGATTTCTGCCATCTTTTTGTTTGTTTGTTTTAGTCTATTTTATTTATTATTATTATTTTTTTAACAGCAAAAGGGAGTTGGAACCCTGATGGGTGGGGAAGCCTGATATTCAGGCAGAGGCCTGATTAAGTGTCTCAGGTCCTGATAGTACAGATAGTGACATAGGAAATAGGGATGTCTTGAGGACCACCTTGCAACCCAACTTATGAGCAGTTGTTAACTTTTCAGGCGGGGATTTGTTAGCAACCAGGACTTTTAGAAGTGGTGACAGCAGCGATGAAAAAGCTTTAACTTTTCTGGAGTTAACCCTCCTGTAGAAATGCTGTGAAATGCAGGGATTACAAAACCAGGGGAATTTAAATGGATACCTGAAGTTTTAAATTTAGGAAGGTATAATAGTAATGCCAATTAAATTCTAAAAGCTGTGCTTTTATTAACTACCTAAAAAGTTGCTAAGGAGGAAATAGGCTTCAAGTTAAAGTATTTTTTTTTTGTTAGAAGTAACTCTTAAAATATGTACTTAAACCTTTGCCCTTTAAAGGCAGCTGGAATCTTTGAGCTCTTTGATTTGTGTACGTGAATTCTTTTGTTTTTAAACGATGGTCAGAGGATAAGGATTTAGAAATGATTTTCTGTGTGGAATGTGACCCTCTAAAAAAAGTATACGTAAATGAGACGTGCAAGTTCCACTGGTTAATGGTACAAAAACAATTTATGGCTGTTTTGCTTAAAAGGTGAGTGAGTGTATGTGTGCATTTGGCGCACGTAGATCAGTGTTTGGACTTAATGTTTCTTAGCAGTTGATCTCTAAATTTCATCATTTCTGTGATCTCTCCAAGTGTACTGAACTAAAATGGCCTTGAGACAATTTACCCAAAGGATTAAAATAAGAATAATTTTTAACAGATAAGCACTTTATTTTCTTTAAGGGAGAAGATAATCTTGCTGGGGTGGGACCCAACTGAGATTGGGGTGGGGGTGGGTGTTTGTCAGTAAAACCCAGAGAGTTACTGAGTAGTTCTTCTCCAAGGCTACAAGTCTTGGGAAAAGAGTCATTTGTTTGCTTTTCTTTTGTTTTCCTCCTCTTAGAATGTTTTAAAATCTTGCCTTGAGTCTGAGGTAGCTGAGCTGGCAAATAGAAAATTTGGACTATCCCTGTGTTAAATGTGGGGGAAATGCAGATTGTAAAAGATGAGAGGGGTGTTAAATGGATGGTATAGGACAGGAAGGACAGAAATCTGCCGTGTTCACGGTGCAGTAGTAGCTCCGGCATTGGGCACCAGGGAAGCAGAGAGTAAGGGGAAGAAATCCAGCAAGACAGCTGAGAACCTCCACGGCCTCACCCTGCCAGGTCACAGTGGTCTTTTCCTGTATGCACAGCCAGAGACAGCCAAGGAGAACGATATCGTGGGTCAGACAGGCCTGGGAAGTCAAACAAGACCTGGTGGAGAGAAGCTGTACTCCCTAGCTCCAGAGCTCAGAGAAAAGTCTGAGCACGGCATAGGGAAGGTGTAGAATTAGAAAAAAGAACTGTTTAGAAAACTAAACTCTGGGGAGACAAACTTGACTGAGTCCTGCCCCCCAAGCCAGATTGGTGCTGAAGGCAGGTGCTGATGGGACATGTAAAATGAGAACTATTGGTATCACCGGCCCCTAGAAAAGGGAAAAGGGTTCATCTAAAGCAATTAAATTCCTGAAGAGTACATTACTGGTCCTGGTCCCAACCAGGAATGTCAACCCCTGGTTGTCCTGTTATGGTTCTGGCAAAAACCATATCCCATACTTGAGCCTCTTATGGGTTGTTTTTACTAGACTGTTCGGAAGGCAAGGACTTTCTGCTTTATCACTGTGTTGATCATGAGATAACCAGAGTGCAGTTAGGTTATTTTCTTTCTTGGGTTGTTTTTATTACTGAAGTGTAATCTACATAAAGTACAATTTACTCTTTTTAGTGTATGGTTCTATGAGTTTCGACAAACGGTAACTGTTGTTTGTTGCAACCTTTCTCTCTCACAGCCTGTTTTCTTAGGGTTTTGCCCTTTCCAAAATGCCATATTAATGGAATCATACAATGTGTAGCCTTTTGAGTCTGAATTTTTGCACTTAGCAAAATGCATTTGAAATTGATCTGTGTTGTTGCATGTATTAGTAGTTTATTACTTTGTACAGCTGAGTTGTAGCACATTATATGCATACATAGTTTGTTTATCCATTTGCTATTTGGAGGCCATTTGGGTGGTTTCCTGTTTGGGGAGATTATAAGTAAACCTGGTATAAACATTTGCATGGAGGTATTTGTGTAAATGCAAGTTTTTGTTTCTCTCAAGTAAATACCCAGGAGTGGAATTGCTGGGTCATATGGTAAATGTGTACTTAACTTTATAAGAAATTGCCAACCTATTTTTGAAAGTGACTGTATTGTTTTGCATTTCCACCAGAAATGCATGTTGCTCAGCATTTTTGCCAGCACTTGGTATCGGTATTTTAAAAAATAGCCATCCTAATGGGTGTGCAGTGATACCACATTTCGGTTGTAATCTGTACTTCCTTGATGAGCAGGCACGTTAAGTACATGTGCTATTATCCACTTGTATTTCTCCTTTGGTAGACTGCCCAAAAATCTTTTGCCCTATTTTTAGACTAGGTTAATTGTTTCTCTTATTATTCTGTGTATATGTCCTTTGCTAGATATGTGTTTGGCAAATGTTTTCTCCCAGTCTGTAGTTTGTGTTTTCATTATTTTTATGTGCCTATCGAAGAGCAGTGATTTTTAATTTTGATGAAGTCCAACTTATTTATATATTCTTTATAGATTGTGCTTTGTGTGTCCTACCTAAAAAAAAAAAGTTTGCTTGCACCAAGGTGACAAAACTTTTTTCCTATCTTATCTTCTTGAGATTTTATAATTTAGCTTTTAGATTTAGGTCTGTCATACACCTTAATTTAACTTTTGAATAAGCTTGAGAGGTATAGGTTGAGCTTCAATTTTTTTTTTTCAAATGGATATTGAATTGTTCCAGCACTAAGCGTAGGGCTAGTCTGGAAGATAGGAAGTGAGAGGAAATAAAGGCCTTTCAAAAGATGGGGAGAGAAAGGTAGAGTGAAAATATTCTAAATATTCCATCTTACTGGCATTGGGGGAAACTGGGGAAGAAATGGAACATTTTTATGGAGGCAACATTTGATATCTTATTTCAAAGAAATAGTATTTTAGAGGAAAGGAAAAATAGCAAACAGTATTACAAAATAAATAGTAAATATAAAGATGCAAAACAAAATGAAGCACATCAGATTATACATTATATTTGAATGGACTGATTTCTTCCATTAAAATATAGAGACTGTTAAGTGGATTAAAAATACAGTTAAAGTGATAAAGAAAGATTGAAATTAATGAGATGGGCAAAAAATATTAGGCAATTACAATTAAAGAATGTAGGAGGAATTTAAAGTTAAAAGCACCAAAGAGGACAAAGGACTTAGGTAATTATAAGAGGCAAGGCTATAATAAACATAAACATAAACCTATGTGCAGTAAACAGAGCAGCTAAATACATAAAGTAGCGGTAGTCACTGGTCTGTCAATAGAAATCATTGGGCGAGAGTTCTAAGAAAGCTCTTTAAAGAAGCCTGACTCAATTATATGATCTCTTTGGCCCCTTTCTTTTCCTCCTTCTGAATGTTGAATGTGATGACTGAAACGCCAACAGCCGTCTTTTGGGCATGAAGCAACTTTGAGGATAGAAGGTAGAATTCAAAATTGCAAAGCAGAGAGATAAAAGGAACCCAACACATTAGTGCATTAATAACATCATAGAGCTAGTATATCAGTCCTGGGCACCTATTGCCAAATTTGCTCCTTTTTTTGTGAGGGAAGATAAACCTCTATCTTGTTTAAGCTACTGTTGTATTGGATCTCTTTCTAGTAGTGGAACACAATTCCTGTCTGATATATAGAGGGCTTGAATAACTATAAATAGACTTGAGTTAATAGCTATGTGTGAACAGGTAGGCATACTATTTTGTGGGGATAAGGTGAGAAGTAATGGAACATTTAATACTATCACTCATGAGTTGGTCCCAAAAGAAAGTTGAAACACAATTTTAAAAGTACTGCCTTTACAGATTATATTCACTGATCCAATTTAAATAAAATCTGAAGTAATATAAAGATAACTTATCTTCTTAGGAATTAAAAATACATTTTTAAGCAAGCTCTGGATCAAAGGAAAAAGTGAAAACTAGAAAGCAATGAGAGTATTTCATACTAAAATATATATTATCAGAGGAAAGTCTGGGGGCCTTAAAATATACTTATTTTTATAAAGTATGCTAAAAAATAAACAAGCTAAATACCAATCTAAAAATATTAGAAAAAGAACAATGAAAGAAACCAGAAGAAACTAGGAGAAAGCAATTAAGAAAAATAAAAACCGAAATTCATAAATTAGAAAACAAAAGTGGTAGTAGATAGGATAAAAATCCCAAAGCTTGTTCTTTGAAAATAGGTATAAATTAGATAAACCCTTTGCTAGACTGATCAAAGAAAAAAATGTAAAAAACAAATTTTAGTAAAATTCATAAGCATAGGAAAGGAGACATTAACTCCTATGTAACATATAGTGATATAATTATGTCAGTATTATATACATGTGTTTGGCAGCAGATCTGAAAACATAGAGGAATTACTGATTCCTTTTAGTATATGATGACCAAAATTGACCAAAGTAGAAGTGGAAAACTGGAAAAGATCAATTTCAAAGAAAGATCAGAAAAGTGATTTAAGATGTACCATGGCAAAATCCACCAGAGAATGTTGAATAAATATCATAAACATTATCTCAAAAACACATCTGAGCTCAAAAGGAAGTAAGGGCAATTTCTAAGGAATAAACC
This sequence comes from Pteropus medius, assembly GCF_902729225.1. NCBI lineage: Eukaryota > Metazoa > Chordata > Mammalia > Chiroptera > Pteropodidae > Pteropus > Pteropus medius. The sequence goes on from NW_024344372.1 coordinate 1,205,565, forward strand.
AAGTGGAACTGAAAACCAGACGGGTAAACTGGAGCTGGGGCTGAAGCTATCAGTCATGCCAATCTCAGTAACAACAGGTTTAGAATATAGTGACTGTGGCAGGACAGGAGATAATGAAACTAAATTATGTGGACAATTGAACTGAGGTCCCAAATAAAGCTGAGGCATTCCAAAGGAAAAGTAAATTAGAAAAAAAATCATCTTCCAGGAAATGGGGAGAACAAGAAAACTTGTCTGTTTCATACAGGGCTCTGGATGGTACATCCACCTGTGTACTCCTTCCCTCTTCCATCTTCAAGCCTTCCCCCAGAAGTAGCTATTATCCTTAATTTTGTGTTTGTGTTTACATAAATCTCTGCTTATTTTTCAGCTTTATAAAAATGAAATACCGAAATAGTCTTGTGACTTGCTTTTTTCCACTCAAAATTATGTTTATAAGATTCATGTTGTTACATGTAGTTACAGTGAATTTATTTTCTTTGTTGTATAATATTTCATTGTCTGAATTTACCACCATTTGTCTATATTCACATGTGGTTGGACCTTTGATTTTTTTCCCGTTTTTATTTTTTGCTATTATGAACTGTGTAGGTATGAGCATGGTGCCTATATGCAAGGACATTGTGTGTGTGTGTGTGTGTGTGTGTGTGTGTGTGTGTATCCTAGGAGTAGAATTGGTGCTTCAGAGTATGTGACTGTTATAAACATAGGGCCTGTTTTCCAAAGTATTTATATTTATCTCTACTCCCACCAATAGTTCCCAGCGAATTGCATCCTCCCAAACATTTGGTGTTATCATATCTTTTTAAAATAATTTTTTATTTTTAATTGCAGCTGGCATAAAATATTATATTGGTTTCAGGTATATAACAGTGATTAGACATTTATATAATTTACAAAGTTATAAATCTAGTACCCATCCGATACCATATATAGTTATTATAATATTATTGACTATATTCCCTATGCTGTACTTCACATCCCTGTGAATATTTCATAACTGCCAATTTGTACTTTTTAATCTCTTCCTTTTTGTCACCCACCCCCCAACCCCCTTTCATCTGGCAACCCTCAAAATGTTCTCTGTATCTATGAGTTTGTTTCTGTTTTGTTTACTTTGTTTCTTTTAGATTCCACATGCAAGCGAAATCATATGACATTTAAAGATAAGGTGGCTGAATGGATAAGAAAACAAAACTTACATATGCTGCCTACAAGAGACTCACTTCAGATGGAAAGACACACAGACTGAAAGTAAAGGAATGGAAAAAGATGTTTAATGAAAATGGAAACAAACAAAAACCTGGGGTAGCAATATTTATACCAGATTAAATAGACTTTAAAACAAAGGCTATAACCAGAGACAAAGAAGGACCCAGTAATCCAACTTCTGGGTATTTATTCAAAGAAACCCAAAATAGAACTTTGAAAGGACATGTGCATCACATGTTTATTGTGGCATTAACAATATCCGAGATAAGAAGGCAACCTGGGTGTCTACCAATGGATGAGTGGATAAAGAAGTGGTACATATATACAATGGAATATTACTCAGTGTTATATTTCCTAATTTTTGACAACCCGGTTGGTATGAAATGATATCCAATTGTATAAATTACATTTCTCTGATTATTAACAAGGTCGGACATCTTTTTACATGGTTATGTTCCACTCATTTTCCTTCTGTGAAATGTCTGTTCATGTCTTTTGCCCAATTTTGTTTGGTCGTTTATCTTTTCTTATTGACTTGTAAGACTTTATACATTCTAGATTTTAATATTTTGTCAGGCATGTTTGCTGCAAATATCTTCTCCCAATTTATCACTTGTCTTCTCACTTTCTTTTTTTATGAAAAGAAGTTAATAATTTTAATGGAGTCAAATTTGTCAATATTTTCTTTGTCATTGCTTTATGCATCTTATTTAAGAACTATTCCCTTTGAGTTTATAAAGCTCTATACTCTGTTTTACATTTTTTAAAAAAATTATTTTTTCATATTAAAATTTTAATCCACTAACGACTGGTTTTTGAGTATGGCATATGGTAGGTTATCTAATTGTCTTAGCAGCATTTGTTGAATAATCTGTCCTGTCTCTGTATTTCCACTCCTGGCATATATCATTTCTGTATATCCATGGATCTATTTCTCCACACTCTTTTCTGTTTCATTTTCCAGTTCTTTATTCCTATACCAATATCACATTAACGTTGCTTTATAATAACTTTTGACAGGTGATATAGCAAAGGCAAACCTTAGATATTCTAGAATATATACATTTTAGAATGCCCCTGTTGAGTGTTTTTTTTTTTTTAAATCGGATGGGTTTTTAGTTGGAATTACATTGAATTATAGATTTCTCGACCATGAACAAGATATTCCTTTCTATTTTTAAGATTTTCTTTAATATCTTAAGGCTTTCAAGACACTGACAGTTGATCATTAAACCAAGCACTTAGCGCTTCTAAGGTCTGTGTGATTGCACAAGTCACATGCCCAGGAATCTGGCCCCGTCCATATTCCATCCTCTATATTTTCAGTATTATTGGTATTTACATTCTGTCCAAGAGCTACTATCAAAATTTGATAGGACTAGAAATAGAGCTTTAAGTACAGTATTTAAAGTTACCAAAGTAACAAGAGAGTGAGAACTGAAAATGACAAAGATCAACAACCAAGAAGATGAGAGGGATCTTGTGAATTAAGTGCTTCTTTTATATCAGGGCTATTAGGGCGTCAACGGATACAAATCAAGAAATAGATGTCTAGGTATATTATACTTCCAGAGAGCTAAAGGGAGAAATGTTGAAAATAGATTGCTTTGGAGGTGAGGTTAGGGTTGAGGAAGGTTGAGGTGGGTGGGGGTCTACAGCCTTTTGTCCTAGGATTTTCTGTACCCTTTGGTTTGTTACCATTTACATTTATTACTTTGATAAAAATAAAGACCGAGAAAGCTGCTTTCTGTTATGTGTTGTGATAAGCTAATATGCATGAATTACCATAATTCATTCTTAGCTGATTGTGGACAGAGTAAATTTGATTGCTATTTGAATATGAAAATACAGCTTATAATGATTAATTAGAACCAGATGTTTTTTTTTAATTCTCGTGAATTGGATATTAATAACAATGAAATCTCCTTATGTTTTATATTCTTAAAAACGGTTTGATCTGAGTAGGTGTTTACCAAATAGGAGATTTTATTTTATTAGGCAGCTGGTATTTTCAGCTTTTGTATTAAGTGTGGCTTTCTGTCAGACAGGATAAACTAAGATTTTTTTTTTAGATTGATCATCTATTTCCAGGGGGCATTTTCAAACCAGTTCTGAGTTGTAGACCCTAGAGAGAAGTGGTTAAAATTGTGGGACCGTAGTGCTGGAGGTTCGAGTCCTGGTTCCTCTACTTGCTGTCAGGCCTCTGGCAAGTTACTTAATAATTCTATGCCTGTGTTTCCTCTATTCTAAAATGTAAACAATTATAGCACTCATCACATAGGATTTCATGGCGAATATGATAAAATTTGTAAAATACTTAAGCAATTTCTGTGACGAAACAACTATCTAGTTCCTATAGATCATAGGGAAAATGTGCTTTAAAATACCTGTCTTTTTAGTGACAAAAGCCCATAATTTCATGTATTTTAACTTTTTTGAAAGTCAATTCCAAAGAATCGTGATCTGGTGATTAAAATATTGTTTGGTTTTTAACTTCTCTTTAAAATCCTAGTTGACTTTATATCCTTTATCGTGAATAATGTACATAAACAAAATCTAAAATCTAGCTCAAGTATTTTGAAGGCTCTAAATCCATTTAAACTGACTTCAAATATGTCTAGTAATACATGGTTTCTTTGATTCTTCTCTCTGGAAACAGTATAGCATTAAACCGCATAGGTAAAGGCTGAGTTTGAAACTTTCTTCTAAGATACTGTGGTGGGGAAATGCATACCCCTGAGTTACTATTTGTTTATATCAAGTTTAGAACACATCCCAGTGGGAACCTGGCTCGATAGAATGATAATTATGCAAAAATCTTCTGCCTTGTATTTTCATACCTGAAAATGTGAAATTATGCTTATAATTAACACATAATTCAAGTCCTACTTATTTTTTTTCTTGCTCCTTTGCTTTTTTCTGCTCTGTGTCCTTCCTATTTTCCTTCCTTCCCCCATTCTGGCAAGGAAAATACATATATTCAGTTTCTAAAAGAAAAATAACAATATACAACCTCACACTAATCTGAATCCCACATAAGCTTATTGTTTACCAACACTGTTTGAAAACATTTTTCTCTTTTAATTCTGAAAATATATCCTGAGGACAATACGTATATATGGACTATGAATAGTAAATTATAATGATTATAAAGTAATGTTTGGAAAATTAAAGAGATTCCAAAGGATTTGTGAAACACCAGATCGGAATTATAAACTCCTTTTTTCACATCTTCAGCTGTAACATATATCTCAGAGCTCACATTTGGGATATATGCCATTTCTGAAAATAACACTGCCTTTTTAAAATTAACTTTTGCACACACATCATCAATGTTGAATTAAAAATACAAAATTACTTGATAGACCAGTAGGATCTTTCTCTATTTCTTTAAAAGATCTCATTGAAATGTAAGTAAATTCTGGGGGGCAAGAGCTTTTATCGTTGTTATTTGAATTTTTGAGTGTCATAGGAATGCTTGGTACAATTGGAATCTACTCTTGGGAAACTGACAAAGAGCATATTCTGGTGATTACTATCTCATATGGTTATTCTTTGAAATACTGATGAAATGAATTATTGAATTAGCCAGGACTCTTAGTTTTAAGTGATAGAAATTTATCTCAAATGAGCTTAAGAAAAAAAGGGGAGGTGGTTAGTAGTCTTATATAACCATGGATGGTCAAGGGTAGAGCCAGTTCCAGGCATTCTAACAATATCATTTTAATTCTTTCTATCTCTTGGCTCTACTTCTCTTAGTGTTGGCTTTATTCTCAAGCAGGCGTCTCACATTTGGCTGCAAAGACAGCCTCTGGCAGCTCCAGGCTTACATTGTCTCTGATGCTTTACAATCTCAGAAGAGGCTCTTTCATAACCAATGTCTGTATCAGTCCCTGAAAAAAAGCCAGGCTTGGCTTTATTTGTGAAATGTGTCCATCCCCGAACCAACCAGCATGCTCAAGAGTATGAGATACTTTGAGTGACTTGGGGCAAATAAGTGCACTCCTCAGAGGTAGGGGAAATAGTGTGTGATTATGTTAAGTCTCCCCAGTGGGGCAGTGGAAGGTTCCAAAAAGAAAGGACAAAGGACAGTCAAAAAACTAACAGAAGATCGTAGAATCTTTTGTCCCCAGCATTCTGAAATTTCTCAATAAAATGGCTTAGTGTGGTTCTATTTTCATCCATTGGATTGGGCACCTAACGGATCTTTCCATGTTAGAAACTCATGTTCTTCATTTCTGGAAAATTTTCTTGTATTTTGATATTTCTCTGAAGTTTTTCTTCTGTTACAGATGGTATTTTCTAAAGTTGACAATGTTAATACATCTCCCATGCAACATACTTTTCTTACAATGTGACCTTGGCATTCCTCAAAGGAGTGGTAGTGTCTAATTCCCTCCCCTTGAGTATGAATGGGCCTTTGTTACTGCCTCAACAGAATGTAGCAGATGTGACACCGTGTATCTTCCAAGGCTAGATCATAAAAGGAAATATGATTTCCACCTGAATCTCTTTCTTTCTCTTTTCTCTCTCTCTGAACAGTTATTCTTGGAAACCAGCCACCACATTGTGAGGAAGCCTAGGCCACATGGGTGTACCAGTTGACAGCCCCAGTTCACAGCCAGCACCAATCACTAGACATATGGATGAATGATTGGATGGTTCTTAGTCTCCAGCCTTGGACCCTTCCAGCTGAGGCCCAGACATTGTGCCCTGTCTGAATTCCTGTGCCACAGAAACCACAAGAGACACTCATTATTGTTGTTTAAGCCCCTGAGTTTTGGGGAAATTTGTTATGGAACAATAGATAACTAATACACTTTTCCTGTTTTCTTGTTCTCTCTCTTGTAGTGCCATCATTTGTGGGCTCTATCTCTTGGATTGTTCCTCTAATTTTCTCATCTTTTCCCCCTGTTATTTTGTTTCTTCATTTTTTGCTCTACTTTCTGGGAAATTTTTTCAACTTTATATTCCACTACTTCTATTGAATTAAAATTTTTAACCATAATGTAATTTAATGTCTAGGATTTCTTTTTTGTTTTTTGAATATTCCTTATGTATAGCCTTCTGTTTGTATTATACACACACGCACACACACACACACACACATGTGTACTATCTTTTCATATATCTCTGAGATTATAATTTTTATAACAGTTTACTGAGATATAATTCACATACCATAAAATTCGCCCTTTCAAAGTATAAAATTCAGTGGTTTTTAGTATATTCACAATTGTGTAACCATTATTATTATCTATTCCACAACATTTTCATCACTTCTCCCCCAAAACCCAGTACCCATGAGCAGTCTCTTCCTGTTGTCTTCCCCCCAGCCCCTGGCAACCACTGATCTGCTTTCTGTCTCTATAGATTTGCCTCTTCTGGACATTTCATATAAACAGAATCATACAATATGTGGCCTTTTGTGCCTGGCTCTTTTCACTCAGCATAATGTTTTCCAGGTTTATCCATGTGTTTTTTTTTTCTCCTTCATGAATAAGCCCTGCTTTCTCTGAATCATTTTTGTTTGTTTGTTTCCCGTTTGTTTGCTTTAGATCCTCTCTTTTATTTTGAAAGTGTTCCATAGATGTCTGGTAATCCTTGGATATCTGCTGACGTTTATGAGTCGGGGACCAAAAATCAATTTAAAGCTCTGAGAGCGTAGGTGGGCCTTGTCAAGTTAGAGTTTCACTGCAGGGTGGTATGGCTGGCTGCGCCATTTTGGGGAGAATTCTCATATAATACTGTGTTAGTTTGGTAGAGCTGCTGTAACAAAGTGCCAGAGACTGGGTGGTTTAAACAACAGAAATTCATTGTCCCCCCATTCTGAAAGCTAGAAATTGAAGACAAGCTGTCAGTAGGATTGGTTTCTCCCGAGGCCCCTCTCCTTGGCTTGTAGATGGTCATTTTCTTCCTGTGTCTTCTCATAGTCTTCCCTCTGTATGCCTGTGTCCTAATTTACTCTTATAAGGGCATAAATCTTGGTGGATGGATTAGGTCCCACCCTAATGACTTCTTTTTAACTTAATTACCTCTTTAAGATCATGTCTCCAAATACAATCACATTCTGAGGTGCTGGGGGTAGTACTTCAACATATGAATCTTGGGGGGACATAGTTCAGCTCATAACAAGTACCTTTAGGTGTCTCTTCTTGTGATAGATTTCTTCCAAACCTCTGCCTGGAAAGTATAAACCTGGCCAACACAGCACTGGGAACTGAGTAGGGGAAGAGAGCTGGAGATCTCAGCATTAACTGCATCTGTCAGCTTTTAGTGATAGGACCCTCAGCCAACCACTGTGTCTGATCCTCTCTGTCTAGAGACCTTCTATTTTACCCTCTCCAGAAAACAGACTTTCAGCTCCAGCTGAGAGGATCTGGAGTTTTAACTCTGTCCTAAATAAACTTTCAAGTGACTTTTTCTTTCACTCTGCCAGAGGTACCTGCTTCCACCAATTCCGTTATCATCGGAGTGGGAGTTCTGCATCATAAATGTGTTATTTCTCAGCTTTCCTTACTATCAGTTCAGAATTCAGCTTTCTTGGTTCTACTAAGTCACCGCTCAGATGCTTTCTAGCTTCCAAAATTGTGTTGCTGTTTTCTCCCATTATTTTTCTCGTCAGTTTGTACCTTAAAAAAAATCTTTTTATTGTTGTTTTAGTGGAGTTTCAGGAAGAAATAAAAGCAAATGTGGGTGTTTAATCCATCATCTTTACTCAGAAATTCTACACATTTATATTTTTAAATGAGCTCATGCTATACAGACTGTTCTATAATCTGTTTTCATCACTAAACAAATTCTAATGAATGTTTATGTTTTTTTCCATGTCGAGAAATAGAAATAGACATCAGTGGTTCTTAATCTTGGCTGCACATTAGAATCCCTGGGGAGTTGTGGGGGGGGACTTTAAAAAGTACTGATGTCTGGGTTCTACCTCCAGAAGTCCTGATTGAATAGATATGAAGTATTGCGGCCCTGGGAATTATGAAAACTCCCCAGGTGATTCCAATATGTAGCAAAGTTTATGAGCCACTGACCTACACCATTGTTTATCATGCTAACATAGTATTCCATGGGAGGGATGGACAGCAGTATGTTTAAATAAACCCCTTTCTGGACACATAGGTTGTTTCAGATTGTTTGGTATTACAAACGATGCTGTTATGAACAACTTTGAGCATAAAACATTCTCTATATTTCTGATTATTTTATTGGCTAAATCCCTAAAAGTAGGATCACTGTGCCAAATGGTATGAATATTAATAAGATTTTGGGGTACAATTTACCATTGTTCCTCTAAAGTGGTTTGGCTAAATCAGACTTCCACTAGTAGCATGTTAGAATCTTTGTTTCCCCACATCCAGAAACCCTGTGTACCATCATTAACAAAAATTTTAAAAATGTAGTCAGTTTTTAAAATGGAAAAACTATTTCGTTGCTATTTTATTTTTTCCAATTTTACTGTGGTAAAGTACAGATAACATAATATTTACCATTTTATTCATTTTCAAGTAGACATACAGTTCAACGGTATTAAGTACATTCACGTTGTTGTGCAACTATCACCAACATCCAAATTCCAGAACTTTTTAGTCTTCCCCATCTGAAACTGTCCATTAAACTTCCCGTTCTCCCCTCCCTTTCACCCCAGACATCTCACTTAAATTGAATCATAAGATATGTCCTTTTGTGACTGGCTTATTTCACTTAGCATAATGTCTTCAAGGTTGATATTTTATTTTAACTATATGTTATTACTTGTGAGGCGAAACAGTGATATACTTATCGTACATCCGCATCTCACTTTTTGTGTATGAATTGCTTAATCATAAGAGGAACATCCGTGAGGAATATTTTTGGCTCAAAGTATCTGAAACCCTCATTAACGGTGGCTTAAACTAATAAGGGTTCATTTTTTTCTTCACACAAATAGGAGTCTGGAAGTAACCAGCTGCTGGTGGTATTGGTTCAGCAACTCAATGATATCACATTTGCAGGATGACTGCCCTAGCTTCAGCCATCCATCCCATCCTTGTCCAAGGAAGGAAGAATGAGGTAAGGAGTATGTGTGAGATCTGTAATTTTAATCAAGAGAACATACATTTTCCTAGAAATGCCCCTCTCCTCCAGCAGATACTTCCTTGCAAGATTGTGTCACATTGCTTTTCCCAGTGGCCAGTGAGGCAGGTAAGAGAAAAGGGGGTTGAGAATGCTTGCTGAGTCAGACAATCAACAGTGCCTGTCCTTTTGCCTATTTCTCTATTAGGATGTTTGTATTTTTCTATTGATTTGTAAAAATTCTTTGAACATTAACAATGTTAACCCCTTTATTTCAAATTTGTTAGGCAAATATATTTTTCCAGCTTCTTGTTTGCAGTTTAGTTTTGTTCCAGCTATGCAGAGATTGATATTTGTTATTGTTCATTCTATACATTTTTTCATTTTATGGTTTCTTCATTTGTTCTTGTGCTTACAAAAGCCTGGTGCATTCTGAGAAAAGATGAATATTTTTTATACTTTCTTCTTGATCTTTTATGTTTCCATTTTAATTTAAACCTGGAATGGCACCCTAATTGACTTCTTATCTGGGACTGGGAAGGGAGTGACTCAGGGAGATGGGTACAAAGGAACAGAGCAAAAATATTTATCTAGTACTACTGAACATAGGAAAAACAACCCAGTCCTGCAAACTATGCAAGAAAGTATTTCATGAGAAAATGTTCAATAGTGGGTAGTAAATAAGGTAGATTCTTGGGGGCCCACTTAAAGGCAAGAAATATTTTGTGGCAGACAAACCTCAAAGGCTGACTGGAGAGAATATGAAACAAAGACACTGATTCAATTTCAGAAATAAGAGGTGAGTATGAATATACAGATGGGAAGACAACACAGAGACCAATTTTGTAAGCAGCTGTGCTGTGGAAAATCCTGTTAGCCTAGCAAAGGGTCCCAAATTTGCTCAGAGGTGGGCACCAGAAAAGTATAGCTAGAACTGTCCCCAGCACAGTAGTCAGAAGTAGTTTTTATAAAGGGTAGAGAAAAAAACACCTTGCTTAGTAAAGCTGTTTCCTACATTCTGAATTAACCTAGGTCTGGACACTCTGTGTCGCAGACAAAATTACTTTAAGGTGACAGCCAAGTGACAACCCAGCTCTGTATAATAATGAGAGAATATACAAATATACAAGACATTTTAGGCTTAGAAAAAAATATCTTCCCATATGTTTGCATCTAATCCCATCTGTCTTTGATAGAGAAAGATGACAAACTGAAATTGACAATGAACTTCCCAAATTATTTTTCTCAGCTCCAAATAGAAACTACAGAATGGCCTAAAGAATAATCTGTAAATTCCCACCCCACTGACATCAAAAACAGTAGCATCACGGTTTATTCAAGTTATATTGAAACTGCAAGACTAAATTTGAGAAGAAATATTGTATGACGATGCACTATTTCTCCATGTTTATTTGTCTTTCTTGTGTTGGATAGATTATGGGGTTCTTGGAGTCATGGTTGCTTTGATAGAAATTAATAATTTTGATGAATATTAGCCTTGGAATGGGCCTTCACATTCAATCATTAGTTTACTGACTTCTGGTCATCATTTGTGACACATGATGCCTGTTCTTTGAGACTTCAGTTTACTTCAGAGGTGCTTGTTCATAAAGGTGAAGGTAGAAAACTCTCCAAAAACATCCATTTAACTAATTATTCCAACCCAGCTGGTCTTTTATGGCACTCAGTATTTTCTCAAGAGTTGAGTTAGGCTTCTTCCAATGTTTTAACCAAATATTTTCTTGTCTAATGGACTGGCTACTTCAACTTAAGGTCATTTTGGGAAATTACATCAATCGAGAGCTTCATTTATATCTTTCAATCTTTGGATTCACGATTATACATTTCATTTTGCTTTTCTTAGTACAGTAGTCCTTGGGAAGATGGTTAGTTTGACATCATACTATGTACCCATCTTATTACATTTGGTTCTCCCACAGGATGCTATTAGTGACTAATGTTACAGGCTTTTTTTTTTCCTGTTTCTTTCTGCTTTTGTCCTAATAGTTGTTTTGATCACAGCTAGATCCAAACAACAACTGGCTTAAGATGTCTTATTCCTTTTTTAGCATGTTATTTCCATCTGTATAAAAGCAAAGCTAAGGCACTTCAATCATGAGCACATAATAGAGAAAATTGGGACTTAGGATTCATAAGGGTATTAGCAATAGGTCTCTTTTTGTCTGGTTCTACCAAACAACTCAGCGACTTCTTCAGGTGCTGCCTTGTTAAATGTCACAGAGTACGTGTGGATCTTACCTTCGCAAGGCATTTTCAGTTGTGGGGCTCTGGGCTTTGTTGGATCTAATTGCACTTCTACCAACACAGCACACATGCACTAGAAGTGCACTTTTCCCGTGTATGGTGTACAGTGTCTTTGTGAACCTTATGCCCACGAGCTCTCGACCTATCCGTTTCTTGCTGTCTGGGGACTTCAGAATAGGTGGAGCTTCTGTTTCCTGATGCTTTGAGCAGGCTCCGCACTGCTTAAAGATGTAATTTGTATCACTGGCTTTTGAAATACAGAGTTCAGCCTGGAATAATCCTACACTAGTCATGATCATGAAGAAACAGCCTTCCTTTTTTCTGGAGAACTGGTCACTGTGTGTGTCGTTCTCTTAACAACGTTAAAGAGATCACCTGTTGAGGAAATGGCAACAGCATGGCGAATCTCCTGTGAGATGGTAAGGGAGTCACATACTTGATTAGATGAGAGCCAAGTCTCCATTTGTATTCATGACCTTCTTTGCAAGGATGCAATTGAACTGTTGCTGCGGTGTTGATTTATTCTGTGTAAGCCTGGGAGAGAGAGCAGTCAACTTCACATTGATGGAGGGGCAGTTCAAGATGATGGCCACTTCAAGCCTCGTTTGGTAGCTTTTATTCCTAAGGGCTTTGTTGTCTTCATGCTTAGTCGGTGGTGGTGTTGACTTCCAGGAAAATGAAGGTAGGATAGGAGGGAGGAGGAAGCTTGAGAGACAGATCAGTGCTCTGGTTCAAGTTTCGCTAGGTTTGTTCCTCAAAGCTCTCATGAAAACACAGTAGATACATGCTGAAGTATACCATCTGATCATAATTATGTGAAAAAATATGCATTGCAAAACAAGGGGAAAAAATAAACCGGAATGTTCACAGTTGTTATCTTGTGGGTGGGAATAGAGTTGACTGGCTTTTTTTCTCATCACTTCTGCATTTTCCCACATTTTCTATGCTGATTATATATTAGTTTAAAACAGAGCAATACTTTTATAAATTAAAAATGTAAAGAAAAAATTTGTGCATGCCAAGATAGAGGTGCCTGTATGCCTTAGTACAAATACATTGTACCATGAAATATAAATTACTAAATACTTTTTCCTTTTGCTAGGAGTAAATAACAACATGAAATCTTGGCTTTAATTAGCATCCTTGGAAGAACACACACTTAAAACACAGAAGCAAAAGCACATCATTGACTATTACTCCAAAACCAACAGTATTTCATAAGCAATTTAAAAAATTCAGTAGCAAAGAAACTCAGTCTTAAGGAACCTTCAGATTTACTGGTTCAGGCAAAAATTATATCTTCAGATATCTCAGCTTTATTGAGATATAATTCGCACATCATATAATTCACCCATATAAAGTGTATAATTCAGGCATTTTTAGTATATTCACAGAATTGTGAAACCATTACCACAATCAATTTTATAACATTTTCATCACCTCCGAAAGGCATCCCATACCACTTAGCCATTAGTTCTTATTCTCCCCACCTTCCCAGTTCCCTCAGGCCCTGGTAATGACTAATCTACTTTCTAGTTCTACAATTTTGCCTGTTGATGTATCCTATAAATGGAGTCATACAAAAATGTGGTCTTTTGTATCTGACTTCTCTTACCTGGCATGATGTGTTTGAGGTTCATCCATGTTGTAGTATGTATCAGTACTTCATTCATTTTTACCGCAGAATAATATTCCATTGTATGGCTAGGCCTCATTTTCTTTATTCATCAGTTGGTAGACATTTGGATTGCTCCCATTTTTGGCTATTATGAATAATGCTGCTATGAACACTTGTGTATAAGTTTTTTATGTGAATATTTATTATCATTCCTCTCAGGTTTATACTTAGGAGTAGAATTGCTGGGTCATCTATCTGTGTTTAACTTTGTGTAGCACTGCCAGATTGTTCTACAAAGCAACTGCACCATTTTATGTTCCATTAGCAATATATAAAGGTATCAGTTTGTCTACATCCTTAATTAACGCTTGTTATTATCCATCTTTTTGATCATAGCCATTCTAGCGGGTGTGAAATGGTATCTCATTGTGATTTTGATTTGTATTCCTATGATAACCTGTTGATGTTGAGCGTCTTTTCATGTGCCCATCGGCCATTTCTATATATTTTTTCAGAGAAATGTCTGTTCAAATCCTTTGCTCGTTTTTAATTGGGTATTCTTTTTTATTGTTGAGTTGTTGGATAATAGAAAGAATTTGGAGCCTGACGATCCTGGATTTGAACCTGAGCTCAGGTTCTAAGTGAGGTTGCTCTATAAACGAGAACCATTCTTACTACTTATCATGGAGCTCTATAAGGAATGGGGTGTTCTCTGTGAGGGAATGAGATATTCTTTGTGACTGCATTTTTGATTAGCTGAAGTGTATTTCTTTGTTTGCCAAAAGTTGAAGACTTTCTAAACTTCCATATGTACATTCTGTGCTTTATTCAACAGAGAACACTGAACCACAGTTAACCCTTTTTTGATGGCTCCTTGAAACAGCCTGGATTGTATATATTTGTAGCCTTGTCAGGGCACTCAGGGGTCACTAAGGCATGGAGGGTTGTTTGCTGAGGCTCTTATGGCTCTTTTGTGACTTCTTTGCTCTGTTTGGGGTTAGTTATTAGTGAACCTATTTCTCACAGCGTTTTACCACCCCTTCATCGTTTCTAATTTGACTGTAATTTTAGAAAGAATGGAAGGTTACCAGGGGAAACCAGATAAGGAAACTGGTTAAATATCACACATAATTCAAAAATAATAGTTTCTAGTTGAAAAGGCAGAGGGTAGCTTCCTTGTGTACTACATAATAAAGCTCATGCCCTTTTGTTGCAGCTGTTTCGTTAGAGGTTCAGATGCGTTTTCATTTACTTCCAAGGTCCAATTTGAGCTTCAATTGGTTAAAGTTGCTGGAAGTTAGATCACTAGGCAAGTGGAATAGAGTACTCATTCCATATTTGTTTCATTATCAGTATTCTTTCAGGTATACATGTGGAACTTCAAAATTCAAAACTACCTCAGATCAAATTTTAAGTAAGATTTAATGAAAACAAACAAACGAACAAACCCTGAAACCTTTCATTAAGTGGGAGAGTTGTTTTATTTTTTTTTTAACAGACTCTTATATTCAACTTTTAATTATCCAGAGGTAAAACATCCGTACTTGGGTTTACCATAGCTAAACATTACCTTCAAAGTACCCCATTTAGACACTTGAGTCAAACGACAACACTCTTGGTTGAAAATTAACACCTATTCCATACAGCTGTATTCATTTATTCTTTTTTTTGTATGTAACAGGCATCCTACCAGAAAAGATTTAAAACATTACCCCACTTCCAAGGGAGGATTGCGACCCTGACTGGCATGAAAGGGTTAAGCGCACTGGCAGGGGCCTACTAAGTAGGGGAAATTGTGGGGAGGCTTGTGCTTTAGGGAATGTCTGGCCCGCAGGTGCCTGGCTGTGTCACATATTACACTGTACTGTTTATCTGTTCAAAATATTTTTTGAGGATTATAGGATTATGTTTTTGGTCATGAGAAACCAGCTCGAAAATTTTCTGACAGTCTTAGTAGATGCGGGGCTTAATAAACTAGCCAGTGGAATGCAAGAGAACTCAGCCTGAGATCTTGCTGAAACTGCAGAACCAGGTGTCACATCCCCTGGGGGAAACCATGACCCATAGGGTTAATTGCTGGCACCAGCTTGCCTGGAGTGAGTTTAACTGCAGGCAGGAGGCGGCTGGAGTGGCCCCTGCAGCTGAAATCTTGACCTACCAAAGAGCCAGCTGGGTGGGGCTGGTTTGAGGGAACAGTATCTGTTAGGAGGGCATTTCTCACTGGGGAGGTCATTGGGGAAATTGCTTTTACAAGAAGCCCGTGCCCCACTATGGCAGACACACCTTGTCCAGGTCCTGGTTCTGTCTATCCTACGGGATTCCTGCGCTGCCACATCAGGAAGATAAAAATGGTAGGCTAGGTCGAAATTCTGATTTTTTTTTTATTTTGTTTTCGTTTTTCCTCTTGGCAGCCTATGTCATCCCTGTTTTGGATATCTCATTAGTACTTGCTAGTGGACATCTGGGGCTCCCAGATTCCCTCTGCATTTCCCAGTGTCTGTGATTCTGATGCAAAATCATGTACACTTTATCTTCTAGTTCCCTGCTGCTGCCATTACTGCTGCTCTTGTGGCAACTGTTGTTTGCACCATTTTCTGTTGGCCTCTGCACATCTGTTTCTTGTGCTGTCTTTTGGGTTCAGGTTTCAGTGTGTTCCCATCTTTTGCCTGTCATCATTTCTCAGTGCTGCTCTGCCCCCCTAAAAGGTGGGCAGTAGGTCTCATGATCCTCCTGAGAAACTCCACCCTTGGTCGCATGACCACAGGGTCACACCCTTTCTGCAGACACTGCTTTCTGGTCTGAGTGATGATCCTAACTCCCATGCCACCCTGCCCAGGTGCCACTGACTGAGCAGTGTAGCCTCCTGTCCTGTCTTGCTCTCACACCGGACACCCCAGCTTTGCAGACTGTCGGCTTCCATGAAGCTCTGTTTCCCACCACAATTTGGCTCTGTTTGTTGGACTCCGCTTTTCATCTTCTCTGTGGCTTTAGCCAGGAAGGAATAGCAGCTTCTGGGCAGCAGGCCAGGAGAAAGACGTTCCCTCACGAGCAGCACTTTTTCTGCTTCTCAGTTTCAAATGTTCCTGCTTTAAATCTTCCTTCTTTTCCCTGCCATGGCATACAGGTTCCTTTTCAGTCTACAATCTTTAACAGAAACTGGGTAGTACATAAATACGTTCCACAAAATGAAAAATTGCTAAGAGATATCAAGGTAATCGCGACTGCTACATTGGAAAAACAAAAAACTAATGAAGAGCAAAGAAGAATTTCCAAGGGTTTCTGATAACCCCAACTTAGAAGGACATGTACTGAAATGTAGTCATGGGACATATCACCCAGAAACTAATGTGTAACTGTGAAATAAAATGCAGTGCTTCTGACGTGAGACAAACAAGTATTTAATAAAAGCAACTTTCCTGTCCCCCTGAAATATGAACTTTCTGTAGTGTGTTTACTGGAAAGCTTCCAGTGGGGAGATTTTACTTTTTACCTCTTCCAAGGTGAGTTTTTACTCCAAGTAAATCTTAAAATTAGTAAATACACCGCAATAGCTTAAAGTTGTAAATTGTTAAATACAGAGGAGCCTCACTTTTCAAAACGTGTGTTCCTGAAAGGCTTTGTGTAGATACAGTTTTGGAAAATCCAGTCACATCTTAAGGGCACCGAGGGAGCAGACTATTTAAAGGGACTCTGCATTCCGTGAACTTTTTTTTTTTTTTTTAGTTAAACTGAATACAGTCCTAAATTATCTATTTTGTGAGTTTTGGTTTCCTTAAGGCATGGGGCCCCTACATTTTTCCTTTACCTCAGTAATTTTTATAAGAGAACATTGAAGGATTGGAGATTACAGTTTTAATTATTTGTTGATTGATCCAAAAGCAAACATTCATAAGAATGCTTTAACAAACCCCTGTACAGCCTGAAGGAACAGCCATTCGGTTGAATCCATCAACAGCAGACCTTGGCACGCAGTTTTCTCCTTAGGGTTTAAACTACTTGGTCAACCTTAAGAGCCTCATGTCACTTTTCAGCACTCCCAAAATACTGTTCCTTTAGTATCTGACCTCGGTTTTTTTGCTGCGGAAAAATTTTTTACTGTCAGCAGTCTTTTTAATGTCAACAGTCTTTTTCTTGAGTGAAAAGAATCTGGTCAGGAAGGCAGCGTGGCTTTTGACACACACACACATGGGTCCACTCATGCACACACACAGCCAAAATGTTGGCCCTTCTTTGGATGGAGAAGTGTCATAGCAGTGTCTCTAAAAAAGAGAGGTCAGGATAATTAATTTAATTTTGTATTCATTAATTTATTCAACAAATATTTGTTAAATACTTACTAAAAGCCAAGCACTGTAATTGCAGTCAGCCCTGGGTATCCGTGGGTTCCACACCCCAGGTTCCTCCCACTGTGGATCAAAAATAATTCAGAAAAAAAGATACATTGTTGCTGACATGCACAGTAAGTTCTCACTTAAAGTTGTCAATACATTCCGTGACTTTAAGCAAAGTAATATATAACGAATTTTGCCATTAGCTAATTGATATAAGCAAGAGTTAAGCTCCTCTGTCATCTCATCAACATGACAAAACGACTTTGAATGAAATGATGTTGTCTGAGGATCTGCTGTACTGTGTAGTTAGGCCTATAATGGCTGCATCTGTACTGAACATGTACAGACTTTTTTTCTTGTTATTATTATGTTCTAAACAATACAGCATAACAACTATTCATATAGCATTTACATTGTATTGGGTATTATAAGTAGAGATGATTTGAGGTACACGGGATGATATACATAGGTTATATGCAAGTATGACACCATTTTTTATAAAGGACTTGAGCATCTGTGGGTTTTGGTATCCAAGATATTGAGGGATGACTATATTTAACATTTCCCACTTTCTTTAGAGAGAACAACAGAATACGGGTAATAGAACTCTAAGCTGGGAGACGAAGGAAAAAATGGGGGCAGGTCAGTGTTACCTTCTTCTCTGCCATGTTAGGTCAGTGGCGAATGCTGATTTATCACCACAGCTCACAGAATCTACGGTTGAAAAGAACTTGCGAAATCCCAGCCCCAAAACTTCCATTGTACAGAAGAGCAAACTGAAGTACAAAACAGAGAAATGACTTGGTCAGTGTCACATGGTAAGAAAGTAATAAAGCCAGAGCAAAACTTGTAATAATAGTATCTATCTCATAGGGTCTTTAAGACGATTTAATGAGTTAATATTTATAAAGTATTTATAGTAGTGCCTGGTACATAGTAAGCATGGTATTAATATTTGTTAAATAATACCACCAACAATAATATACCATGCTGCCTTCAGAGACTTTTGGAGGCCTTCAGAAACTCAGAGGCTCAGAAAAGGAACTCCCCTCATTTTGGAGGAGTCAGACTTGTCTTATGGGTGGGAATAAGATAAATGGTGTTAGGGTTAGAACCTGGAAGCATGGAGGGCCACAGGTAAGAGATCCTGAATTATGCACAGCATTCTTGATTTCGCCTTTTCTTATGTTTTAATGAAAGCACATTCACCATTTTCAAACCACATGTACTGGTTCCCCACCCCACCCCCCAACTCTCTTCAAATGTTGCTCAGTGTGATGGGCACTTCACATTTCTTGTTTGACCTTGGGGCAACATTCCACTGTTTTGATTATCCCCTCCAGCTTAAAGAATGGTTTCTGTTATTCCACATTCTTTTTCTTTTTCTGCAAATCAACATTCTTTTTTTCCTGTAAATCCATCTTCTTTATCTTTTTCTGTGAATCCACATTCTTTATCATTTCCTCCTATCTCTCTGTCTGCTCCTCCCTGTTCTCTCCTCCCTCCACTCTCATGGAAAATTTCAGATGTACGCAAAAATAGAATAGTATAGTTCCTCCTTGTGAGGTTATGCCAGCAACTCAGTATACGGTTAGGTTCATTTGCTTTGTTTTGCTTTTGAATTTTATGGGTTGTTTTTTTAAAATTTAATTTTACCTTATAATTATGTAAAATATTTCTGTAGTTCCAATATCAAACCTACTAAACAAAGTATATTGAGAGAAGTGTAGCTTCCATGCTTGTTCTCTCCACCATGTTCCTTCTTTCTCTCTACAGGTAACCATTTAACTTTCAGATTTTGGTTCAGTCCTTCCATTTAAAAAATATATTACATTATTTTATATATTATTACATATTATTTTTCAAGTTTTACCCTCAATCTTTACACCTATGTTTACATCTGTTTCCCTGCCCTCCTCTATATCCAATACTGCACTCAAGTCATATTGAATTATCTGAAGGTGACCTGTGTGGGTGTGTGTACTCCTCTGGCCTAATTTCTTGCTTTTAACCCTATCTTTACACCCATGTTTACATCCGCCTCCCTGCACCCGCATACTGTTCTTCAACCATATCAGATTATTTAAAGGGCTTCCATATACTCTGCTTCCTATCACCTCTGAGTCCTCCTTTTTTAATTTTTATTTTTCAGTTAAAGCTGACATCACCTCTGAGCCCTCTTAAATGCTGCTGTTCTTTCACACAAAATCTTGACTGGAAAGAATTCAAGGGAGAATGAAGAGAAAGGATGTAGGGAAACAGACACTGTCACACACTACCAGTGGTTCCAGCTCCACAAAGGACTCTCCTACCCAATGTCAATATTGTACTCATCCATTCTATACTCCACATGCGCAAAATTTATGCATGTATTTATGTTTGTGTATCTCTATATTTATTGTTTGTAAGATGGAATAAGATGCAGCTGGAAAAAATATTGAGGATGATCTCTATGCACTGATATTGGAAGAACTCTAGGCTATGTTGTATAAAGTTTATATAAAATCATGTACAGAACAGTGCATGGTACAACTGGTAAAAGAAAGGGTGGGGAGAAGAAGACTATACATTCATAACTCCTTTCTTTTTATAAAGAAACGGGAAGATAAGAAAGAAAATAATACACATAGCTGCCTATGGGAAGGAAAAAAGTTGATGGGGCAGGGAGAGTAAATAAAACAAACTTATGAAAGGAGAAAGAGGAATTAGAATTGAAAGGAGAGGAATCAGAGAGAGTACTGACAACACTTTCGAGTAATTTCACTGTAAAGCAGATGTAAGATTGTTTTTACAAAAAGAGAAGGTTAAAATTCTTATTTTCATCAAATTCAATATTTAATTTCTTCTATAATGCTTGATATTTTACGTAAGATATTTTTCATAATTATATAATGTAAAGAAAATATAGTGTTTTTTTAACAACTCCCTCTTAAATGCCCCTCCACTTTACCCCACTGCAATATGCAAATGTCACTTCCTCTGTGTGCCCTATTATGAAAAAGATGGGAAACACTGCCTTACAGAACGGTGATCAAGCAGGGCTGTTCGTGTATGGGTGCTGTAACTCAGTGCAGGGTCTTTGGAAAGTCAGGGCAAGTACCAGGGCTCATTTGCATGAAAGTCCCTGGACCTCTTAGAGAGGTAGAGAGGACTTAGAGACCAAAGTTAGGTCCCAGGGGTATTCTGGTTCTCAAGGCAAATAGGAGAGATAAGAGCAGTATAACCTTTAGAAAAAGATGCCCCAGGAAGACTGAGAACTAGCCACCATGACCTAGGGATTGTGGGCAGACTTGAAGGTCTTGAGATTTTATAAAAGGGTCTTATATACATAGGTACAGCTCAAACTTTGTCCATGAGAACATATAGTTTTAGCCAAATTCACAGTTTTTCCTAATCCAGGTTAGACACGTCCCAGCTTAATGAGATTTGGCCGCATTCTCTATGAATGAGAGATTTGAAGGGGGGGAGTGAAAAACAAATCACTGGGTGGGGACCTAGGAGCAATGAAGCAAACATCTCAATTTATGTTTAAAGTATTAAAACATAAATCATTAAATTCTGGTCAGCGAAAGAAATTAACACCGCTAAACAACGTACAGGACGTATTTCCAAGATGAAAAGATAATATAATATATTATAAGAAAGTGAATTTCCTGTTCAGAAGTGCATTTACAAGTAGAGGTGGCCAATAGTCCTTGTGCCTACCTCAACCTCTGGCATTGTAAGGGCACGATTTTTTGTTTCTTTTGTTCACTGATATATTCCATGCGTTAGAACAGCTCTGGACATAGAATAGGTACTCAATAAATATTGTGAAAGGAAGGAAGGAATAAAGAAAGATTTCATGTTTGAAAGGCTCCTTGCAATTCCTGATCAAAACTTTTTAAAAATCATTCCTGATGAGAAACTGTACAAAATGTGAAATCATTGTTTATAATTCAAAATGTATGATAGTTGAAATGATATGAAGAATTCAGCTCATTTATTTCATCGACAAATGTCATTCTGAATTTTTGGTAGTAATATAAGTGTATTTTTGTATCCAATTGAATATTTTCATATCAAGTTATTAAAAAGAAATGCAGAACATCTGTGCATTCTTAGAGCAATCAACATGCAGCCACCATGGACACAACTAAAAGGTCCTGTCAGCCATGAATGGACAGAAATGTCTAATGTATGTGAGAACAGAGTTTGGGGCCAATGCTCAGAGATGTTACGTCAAGAAGCCTCTGCCTGAATGTTGTTCTGTCCCCAGTTCTTGCCACCCCGAGTATAGGAACGGGGGTAGCGATCCATGTCATTATGTACTTTGTCCATTCTTGCACACCAGTTGGGACACAAAGCTGTGAAGGATGCTGCTTGGGTTACGATGAAATTAGGCCTGACTGTGAGACCCGCTACAGGTGTAATATTCTAGATATAAGTCGTCTCTCAAAATGGTGTCTGCTGCAACTCATTTAAAAATTCTAGAGTAGCACAGTTCAGTAGAAATATAACATGAGCCACATATATAATTTTAAATGGTCTACTAGTCACATCAAAAAAGTAGAAAGAAACAGGTGAAATTAGTTCTAATATATTGCTTATATTATTTAAAGCAATGTATTTGGAAATGTATTAACATGTAATCCACATAAAATTATTAACGAGATAGTTGGCTTTTTTTTTCATGT
The DNA here is from genome assembly GCF_902729225.1 of Pteropus medius. NCBI lineage: Eukaryota > Metazoa > Chordata > Mammalia > Chiroptera > Pteropodidae > Pteropus > Pteropus medius. The sequence goes on from NW_024344372.1 coordinate 1,227,728, forward strand.
TAAATATTTGAAATCTGGTGTATATTTTACACTTATAGCACATCTTAATTTGGATGCTAAAATTTTAGTGGTTAAAATGAAATATACTTCTATTAAAATAATGAAAATTTAACAAAAATATTTTATAAACTCTTTCAGTTTTTAAAATTTAAATTAACCAAAATCAAGTACAGTAAAGTAAAATAAAAAATCCACTTTCTCAGTTGCATTAGCCACATCTCAAGTGCTCAACAGCCACATATGGCCAGCGCCTGCCATAGTGGACAGCACAGATCTAAAACATTTCCATCAAGTTGGACAGTGCAGCTTTTGTGGTGTGGTACCTATAACTGAAAATGAAGTATAGATGTCATCCTGAAGACAGGTACATTATGAAATATTTTTCAGCTATTATTATGATCAGTTGAAAAGCGAATTAAAAATACTCTATTCAAAAATATATTTTCCAGACTAAAATTTCCAGGCCTTTAAATGCTGACTTTTATCTTTTATAATTCACTTTTGGAAAATCTCCAAACTTATAAGATATCTAAAAGATCTAAACTGTAGTAGTTAACTTGTACCACAAGAGGACCTGCAAAGACAAGTTTGCTCAAATTTCAGCCATGCTTATATTATTAAACTGAAGTGTAATTAGGAAAACATCTCATTGTCAGTAGTCTCACGTCTGCCTTTATTAAAATCTAAAAAGGTAATCCATTTTAATCTAATTTTAAAATAGTACATAGTAAGGGGGCTATAAATGGTTACTTGAGACTGCCAAAAGTACCATTTCAGCAGGAATAAGGAGACATGGGGGGTGAAGTCATACAGGCCAGGGTCAAGTCCTGGTTGTCCCCCCATACCAGCTTTATGACCCCAGGCCAGTCTCTTCATCCTAAAATAGAGCTAATTATAGCACCTACATTGTAGAATTTTTTTGAGGATTAAACGAGATAACATATAAAGTGCTTATCATAATGTACATAGTAAATACTCAAAAATGCTAGTTATTAGTTTGTACTAGCTCTTAATCCTTTCAGGATTTAGAACATTTCTTTGGTAGAGAAGGAACATTGCTTTAAACCTACCATACTTTGCAATGTTACTTCTGTATGAGTAGTGAGAGGACGACTTATATACAGTTGTGTATCAAGACAGGAAGTGACTGTGTTACATGTGTAAGGGATTCAGCCCTGCCCGGCTCCGACCCACACTTGCTCTTCCCAGATTTAGATTGGAATCAAGTTCCTTGGCTCCTTCCACATACCCGTTTCTGTCCTAAGACTAACTTCTCCAGCTACTAACTGTATAGTTCATGCTCTCATTTCTATCAAAGCCGTACTCTTTTGAAGTTTGATGCTTGGTACCCTTTCCCTAGCTGTGACCTTGACCTTACTTCTTGGCTTTTTTCCGTTAGCCTGCTTCAGGTAAATATTTTTGCCAAGGTGCAGTGGTGGAAATCAAATTTTCCCTGGTTTTGATCTTGATATAAATTGAATCATTCTATCTACATATATTCTTCCGAGATTGGCTTATTTCACCCGTTGTTGCATTTTTGCAATTCATCTATATTAATGCATGTGGTTGTAGTTTACTCATTTTTACAATTGCAAAGTAGTCTGTTGTGTGAAAATACCACAATATTGTCATGCACTTAATTGTTGGTGGACATTACAAGCAATTCTGCTAGAGACACTGTACACGTTTTTTAGTACCTATGTGCAAGAGCTTCTGTCACGTGTATTGAAACTAATAGTCAGTAGATCCACACTGGTATTGGATACCAGCTGCTGACATCCATTCTGATTGGTTGGTGCCCATGATTCACTGATTGTTATGCAGTTTGAGTGTTACCTCCAAATATATCTAGAAGTAGACCTGTTGATTAATAGAGTACATGCACGTTTAACTAGGTAATGCCAAATTGTTTTCTAAAGTGATTTTGGCAAGTTTTACTCTAATTAGCAATGTATGAGAATTCCATTGGTTCCACTTAGTCATCATCTTAGCATCAGCAAACACTAATTTTGGCTGTCTAATAGGGGAGGAATGGGATGTCATTGTGATTTGAATTCATATTGCCCTAGTTACTAATGTGGTTGAGTATCTTCTATTGGCCATTCTCCTTTCTGCTTCTGTGAAATGTCTGTGCATGTCTTTTGTATAAGAACTTATACAAGTTCTTATATTTCTGGATACTAATCCTTTGTTAGTTATATGTATTGAGAAAATAATATCTTCTCCCACTTTGTGAATTATCAGTCACTGTATAGTATCATTTTTGTTTATTGGCCAGACGTTCCTAATTTTAAAATTGTCACATTTACCAACCTTTTCTTTTATGGTTTGAACTTTTAAAATCTTTCTTTTTTAAAATTAATCCTTTATTTATTTTTATTTTTTAAAATTAAAATTATTGAGGTGACATTGATCAACAAACTCCAATAAGTTTCAAGTGTACAATTTAACAGTATGTCATATATATATATATTGCATTGTGTGTTCACCACCCATAGCTATATTTCCTTCTGTCACCAAATATTTGACCCCCTTTACCCCAATGTACCTCCCTACAACCCCCTTCCCTCTGGTAACCACTAATACACCGTCTATAAAAATACGGAACACTTCACGAATTTGTGTGTCATCCTTGTGCAGGGGTCATGCTAATCTTCTGCGTATCGTTCCAATTTTAGTATATGTACTGCCGAGTCAAGCACTGAACTTTTTAAATCTTGTTTAATAAATTGTTCCTTATCTGAAATTTATAAATATATTTTTCTATACAATATCTAAAGTTTTAAAGTTAGACCTTTCATATTTAAGTTCTTAAAGCATCTGAAACTCTCAAGGAGTTCTCTGTCCTTGTAGCACAGAAGCATCAGGAAGACACCCGCGCGGTGCAGAATCTGTAGAAAGACTTAAGATCTTGAGGTAACAAAAGGCATCCAAGGGGTGTGTGCCTGCTCTGGGGTCAGATTCCACACTCCTCTTTTGTCCTGGCATTTTACGAGGTCCTTGGAATGTAGATACAACCCTAGGGAAGTAGGGGGACCTTGACTGAGATCATGTTTTTGCCATCCAGTTAAATGGAGCTCAAAATAGAAATTAATGTGCACTGTGGAAAAACAAAGAAAGTGATAGTTCTTGTGCATTTAGCATTGTGGACTGAGATTCATGCTTCGTATATAATCCTTGATAAGGTCAGTTATCAGTTAATGTTAACAATCTACCTCTACAGATGAGAGAAAATTGAGCATGTTTCTTAAAAAGAAAAAAGAAACCAGGAGACAAGGGTGTATATATTATATAACTATTTTTTATGAAAAAGTAGAATAAAAGTTTTTTTAGAGACTTTAAATGATCATATGCAAATTCAATTGCTTTTGAACTGCAATCTGGTATCACTAGAATTAATTGAGTACAGACTTGTTTGAATTAAAGAAGCATCAGAATTTTAGACAATTTTCCAGTACCTGCAGTAACTTGGGGTTGGTTGTAAAGCCCATTAGTTACAAAGATGTGACCTTGAATAGATTATTAAAGACTCTGAGCTCATTTTCTCAGCTAAGGAGTTGATATAATGATTCCTATATTACATGATTGTTGCGATGATTAAATGAGAGAATGCTTATACAAGTACCGAGCAAGAAACAATCACCCAATAAACCTTTTTCTGAATGAGAAATTGATGGAAATGCTTTGGTTTCTTTGAAAGCCCAAAGTTAACCTCAGAGCACAATAACATAAGTCTCAGAAATGAGGGCTCCATACTCCAAAAGGGAAATTGGAAGCCACGGTCATGACTTTTGAGTTCTGAACCCACTATTTAGCATGCTGATACATTTCTGATATAGCTGATATTTCTGATATAGCTGATATTTCTGATATTTTTCATTCTACATCTGAAATTTTTTAACCAATTGGAAGAAATTTATATATATTTTAACTTAAAAATATATCACTTTGTAAAACTTAAATGATGTAGAGAAAAACAACCGATTAGTTTCAACTCTGTAAAGGTTTCACCCAAGAGGTTAAATGTCAGCGTTTGGGTTTCTTTTGCCTTGACCTAATCACATCTGCCCAAAGCGTAGTTGAATGTGAGTAACATTTAACAACTCACTTAAAAAAATCTTGCTGTAAAGATAACAAGCACAGTGATGATTGTTTGACGGTCTGTGATGAGTGTGCTTTGTATTCACAAGCTCCAAACAACCTTTGAATGAAACAAGTTTTACAAAAGAAAAAAAACCTTGCTGGCAAAGTTTGTGAGGTTAGGTTTTTATTAAGAGAATTAGGCTTTGAAAAGTATGGGGCTCTTTGAAAGGTTGAAGCTCACATTTTTCAACCTATGGGTGCTACAGTCAGGACGTTGTGACAACAGTAACTACTATTTAAAGAAACGCTACTGTGTGCCTGGTGCTATAGCGGCTCCTTTACACATGTAATTGGAGAAGTGGATTTGGTCAGGAGGCTCATAAATTCTTATTTTACTCCCCTTCATCTTAGAGAAAATAGCTTGGTGACAATTAGGTGCAGGAAAGAGGTAATTTCAAAGCTTGTGGAGGTTGTTTGTGGAGCCATTGATAGGTGGATAATAGCTTGGTAATTGGTCCCCTTTTCCCTCACACTGCTTTTTTTTTCCTGGTTCAGAGAGAGATCTGTGCAGACCATGTTTAACTTAGAGAAATTTTCATACTCAAATTGATCTAGATTTTATATATATACATATATATATAATATTTTATATATATTATATATATTTATATATAATCAACATATGTAGACATATATAGATATGTATAGATATCGTGTGTATGTAATGTGTGTATAATTGGTACAAGTGGGAGTCTAACTGTTAAATTAGGTCCCACAGTCAACTGACATTGGGTAGGAGAGCCCTTTGTGGAGCTGGGACCACAAGCATCCCATTGGCAGTGTGTGACAGTGTCTGTTTCCCTACAGCCTTTCCTTTCATTCTCCCTTGAACTCTTTCCAGTCAGGATTTTGTGTGAAAGAACAGCAGCGTTTAAGAGGGCTCAGAGGTGATGTCAACTCTAATTGAAAAATAAAAATTAAAAAAGGAGGGCTCAGAGGTGATAGGAAGCAGAGTATATGGAAGCCCTTTAAATAATCTGATATGGTTGAAGGACAGTATGCGGGTTCAGGGCTGTGGATGCAAACATGGGTATAAAGATGGGGTTAAAAGCAAGAAATTATGCGAGAGGGATACTCCCCCCCCCAACACACACACAGGTCGCCTTCAGATAATTCAGTATGACTTGATTATGTGGGGGAGCTTTTCGGGAGTAAGGGAGCAGTGCGTATTTGGTTTTTACTACCCTTTTGATGGCAGAACGACTCCTCATTCTGTTCTTTCCATTGGCAGGAAGATCTTGGACTGGGGGGTGGGGACCAGGTTTAGAGGACAAAGGCCACCGAGACTATTGTGTTGACAGTCCTGGAGGAAGGACCTGTGGAGGAAGCAGAAAGGCTGGGAGCTGAGAATATTCAAGATGGGAACTCTGTGAAGAGTTTAACTTTTGGGGGTACTTTTCTCCAGGGCCATGGGAACAGTCCTATGAAGAGTACAGTTTTAAATGTTTTCCCTCCTATGTTGCAGTTCCCTTTAATGATTCACAACTCCTCATTAAAGATGCAACTGCCATCAGCTTGAGTGGTGGAGGTGTGAGGAGTAAAGGGACAAAGTTGCACAAGTAAGTGTGAATTGCCCCACAATGGTCCTGTTGCTGATGTCGTGAGAGCCGCATGCTATGTTGCTATATAGTACACAGTATGTTCAAGTGTTTCTGGAGGTGATGGGCAGGCGACCAGCATCTGGGAAACAGGTGGTTCATGATTGAGCTGAAAATATAGCCAGGGAGAGCACCTGAAAGGTGGGAGATTCAGGAGGATGATCCCTTTCTCAGTTTCTCCTAGAAGGTGCTCCTTGCAAGGAGAAGATTGACTTGGGTGTCACACAAATCATCTTTTATTTTCCCAAGAAACCTGTGCGATAGGTATTATTTTCCCCATTTAATGTGTTAGAAAATAATAAAAGTTTTCTTATGCTATAAATAATGATAATTGTAATAGCTTTCATGTATTGTGTACCTACTAAGTGCCAGGCCCTCTGCAATTTCCTTTACATGCATTATTATTATGGAAACATTGCTGCAAGAAAATAATTGTTTCCTCAGTTTTACAGATGAAAAACTGGAGACTCAGAGAGTAAATAATATACTCAGGGTTATGGAGATAACACTTAGCTAGACTGGGACTAGAATCCAGGCCTGTAGAGCCCAGAGCCATGTTGATTTGCTTCATACATCAAAGGAATAAGAGATGATAGAGGCAATTAGGGGTGAGCTTTTTCAATTCCCCTCTCCTGCCTTTTCTACGCTTATATCCTTACCTTCTTCTGATTTCTGTACTTCCTTCTCTCTAGGTCAGCTTATCCAAGTATCATTTGGACTCTATCTCTTCTGACCCTTTGGCCCTTTCTCCAGTAATTATCTTTCTTTTTTCCTAACCTTACAACGATGAGCATAAAAAAGAACTCCAACGCTCAGTCCTTTCTCTTTCAAGCTAGCCTCCTTCAAAGAGAATTTTCTTTTCACTGTGTCCACATTCTATTCATTTGTCAATTTACTTCAGTGAAGCTCACACCAAGGTTGTCATGGACTTCCTAATGACCAACACAATGGCCTATTTTCAGTCTCCATTCCTCTAAACTTTTCTGCAGCTTTTGCTCTATATTGGCTGTCTCATAGTTCTTGAAATTGTCTCCTTTCTTAGCATCCACACCAGTGTCTTGTTCACCTCCTACTTTTCTTAACATTCCTCCTCATTGCCAGTCAGTGGCTCTTTCGCCTTCCTTGCCCACCTCTTACACATGGTTTTCCTCGAGGTTTCATCCTCTGTGCTAATCTCTTCTCTTCTGAGATGAATTTATTCATTTTATAGCTCTAACTTCCAAACCTAAATCAGGCTTCCTTTCTGAAGTTCAGAACTGTGTTGGCTATTGGAATCGTGCTAAAGTCAAGTTTAAAAAGAACCCTTGTCTGTGGAACCTTCTTATTTTCCCAACGAGATAGACTTTCTCATTCTTTTGAGACTCCATAGGATCTTTCCCTCACCTCTTAGCTGACACTCATTACATCATACTTTGTCTGGTAGCTGTTTGTGTGCTTGTCTTATTGCTTCTACTAGATTGTAAGCTCCTCAAAGGCCAGAGCTTAGCCTTACTTAACATTGCATTTTCTTTAGAGTTGAGTACCATGCCATGTTCATGATAGGGGATACATATTTATTGGGTTTAACTTAATCTATTATTCACAATTAGATGAACTCTCATTCCATCTTCTAGAATTTCCCCAAGTTGAGGTCTTTTTGAGCCATGTACCAATACTTAACGGTGACAGAACCGACCTCCTCACTAAGCCACTGAAGGTTGAGGGTTGTAGTTAGTTCTCTGCAGAGGATGCCATGAAACAGCCACTCTTCATCACTTTGGGGAGAGAAGATCTACAAACTCCCTGACACTATTTTCATGTTTGCACTAAAAGAGATCTAGTTCCAAAAGGAGGCCAGCCTGACTCAGGCCAGCTTTCCATATGATAGACACTGAGTTCTAAGCCACAGATCTAGGCCCCAGCAGGCAGCGACTGGAGGAATTCCATACCCCTCACAGGGAAGCCCCTGACTGTATCTCTTTTGCTTGTTGCCTGTCTACCTGCCTGACCCATGCTAACCTGCTCACATGTCCCCTGCTGTCTCTCCAAACACATGGCCATTGGCTTGTTGGCACCACCATTGGCCTGTCTGCTGGGTGCTAATGAATAGGTTGAGAGCTAGGAGAGATGTCATGGACATAAGGGAGTTGAACATTTTAAAAAGTGGGGAGCCATTGACAGCATCAGATGTAGTTGAGAGATCAAGTCAGTTAGGTTTGGAAATTATGAAATCATGGTGGCTAGAAGAAGAGCAGTTTAAATAGAGTTATGGCTATGTATGCAGATAGCAGTGGGTTGGAGTCTTAATGAGAAGTGAGGAAGTAGAAGCAGTAAGTGTGACCAACTCTTTTGAGAAGAAAAGTAGTGGGTCAAGGCGGAAGTTAAATAGAGATGTGTGGTCAATGAGTAAAGAGGATAAGGTAAAAATATCACCAGAAAGTCTGTTTTGTTCACTGATACATTGCCAGTGACTCAAACAGTGTTTGGCACATACATAGACATTCAATAAATATGTGTTGAATGAATGAATGATGGTCTAATTGGTAGAGAACTTTTCAGAAGATATGAAAAAGATTGTAGTCAGAGGAGTGAAATGGTAAGGCTGTTAACCAGAGAAGTTACACATTTTCCTCTGTAGTGAATTCAGACATACCATCCCACATAATCCTAGGGGCTTTCCCTAGAACCACTTGACCTTCTCTGTTATCCCATCATGCATAGTTTCATGTAGCTCAAAAATTTGAACAATACTATCACCATAGATTCCTTTTGGTAATAGAAACATTGTTTAGAGAAAGTTTGTGAATTGATTATTTCAAATATAAATAATTGTCTTTAATGTTCCATTTGTACAACTTTTCCTTTTTATGAAGCTGTTGTGATTTTGTAATTTTGTGAAGACCTTTATGACAGTCTGAATTGGCCACTGATCCACTGGATTACCCCAGAATGTTCTGATTTCCTCATCACTGGAGGGATGTTCTCGCAGAGGCTAGCTAACCCCTTGCTTAGGATAAAGTAGTTGGAATCCAGGCATCATGTATGAATTGAATTAGATAACTTCGAAAGGTCCATTGTAACTCAGAGCTTCTAAGATTCTGCTACTGCGTGTCCATATAGTACCATTTCCCATTTTAAAAGCAACTGTATTTCCAATGTTGTCATCTCATATTTTAGGTTGAGTTAAAACTTTTGCTATTGGTGAACACATTTAAGACTTTGACAACCATGTCATATGCAGGGGAGTTTATATTATGAGATGTAATTTGAGCAGTCTTTCCTAAGAATGTGGGGTAGGGCAAGGAGAAAGAGTGGGGAGGGAAAGGGGAGAGGGAGCGTGGGAGAGGGAGATTGATTGAATGAAAATGAACTACTGAGCTTCATTTGCTTTCTACTAACAGGTTAGGATCCCATGTCTCCATCCATACCCAGAAACAGTAGACTGATTGGGGATTTTTTTTTTTTTTTTTTTTTTACAAAGCAAGAGTTACTGTCAGAAGTTATTATTATATATATATATATATATATATATATATATATATATATATATATATATATATATATATATATATATATTTTCCAATGGAGCATAAAACTATGGCTGTTCTCTTGAGGTCCCTGAGAGATTTATTGTTTCAGGAACCTACTTTGTCAATTCTACTGGATAGTTTTACCAATGCAAACTGACTGGCCTTCCAGAAAAACCTGTTGTCTGCTAGCTGCCAGGTGTCAGGTGATGAGAACAATATGAGGCTGGCGTGGCAGAAAAAATAAAGTGCACATACAAATGAGGGAAGGTGGTGAGAAGGGCTATACTATGGAGACCCTCTCTTTCCCAAATCTGGCAGTCTCCATGTAGACCTAGCTAAGAATACAGTCTTTTTCAAAAGCTATAATCTTGGCCCCTGGATAAAAATATAGATGATGGCCTTGATGGATCAGGAGTCTTGTGACAGGATCCATGTCTCAGATAGGAAGTCAGTATATGGGGCTCTACCAACCCAGTGCCGTCTTTAGCATTGCCGCTGTCCTCCTCCTGGATCCTTCAGAGCTTCTTGGATGAGTCCAGACCTTATAATGCACTGAATTCCTAATACCTCTCTCATGATCTGAGACCTGCGACTCTTGTTACTGTACGTAGTCATGCAGGATAGTACTATTTATTGAGTGCCTGTATACAGTACTCACTCTACGGACTATCCTCATACTAACTGCGCCAGGCCGGTGACATTGCTGCCATTTTCTAGATGAGTAAACTGATACTCAGGTTAAGTGACTTGCCCAAGGCTACACGGATATTAAATAGAAGATCTAAGATTTCAATTCTGGTCTGTTTGGCTCCAGAGCCAGTCTTTTCACTCCATTATTTGTTCGTGAATTAATTAATGATGTTTCTAACTAAAGTGTTTTTACATTTAAATCACTGCATTTGATTTTCTTCATTGGTTAAATTGACTAGATAATTGTCCAACATGGTACAACCCTACTGAATATAAGATATGTATATACACATACTTAGTTGAAAAATATAGTTTTACAGTAAAGATGGTTTTTCAAGCTAACGTTTTTTTCCCACTGATTAAATTTTAGTTTGTGATAAAATATAATTAATATTAGCATTGGCTGATTGATCCCATGTTGTCAGCCTCTCGATAGCTCAGAACTCCCAAATATGTTTTTCTCTCCCTGTCACTCTGTCCCCCTCAGAGTCTCCTCATATGGATTGCAGGTTTGACACTGAACACCTGTAGGGGGGCACCATTTATATCACAGTCTGTGTGAATTGCATCTGCTTTCCTCTCTCCTCCACTTCTGTATCTTAACGCACTTGTTTTGTTTACAGTGTGTTTGTGTGTGTGTGCACACACGTAATGTGCACACACACAAGAAAAGAGGATCATCTGTCAGGAAAACTAGTTAAAGGACAAGTGGCAATGCTTACAGCATTAATTAGGAATTATACTGTCAAGTCATGCAAGAAGAATGGCACCTGGAAGTTTAAACTCTGACATTAAATCTACCTCAGTACTGAAAGCCAACAAAGTGGCAAAACAAATTACGAATTCTCTTGGATATTCTGTTTCTGAAAACTCAGACACAGATATATCCAGTCAGGTCAACAGCTTGTTTCTGCTGTTGAGTGACATGTTTTGAAATTTTAACTGTGTCAGAAGAGAGGGAAGGATAAGAAAAAGCTGAGTAAAACCTTCCCCTTGACCTAAATAACAAAAAGATTCCCAGTAATGAAGGGCTTCCTGATCTGAAGAGCTGTAAGCCTACCTTCTGGGAAACATTTTCGATTAGGTCAATAAGACAGAATTGAGAAGTTGATCAACCATACACCTAACTAGTTGCCACTACTGGAGACTTTGCAGAGAAGTAATTGCATGCCCTAAAGGTATATGCTGTTGTCTGCCCAAAGCAGGGAGGGCGAATGAAGAGCAAATGGCATTACAGGAAGTTCAGATAAAGATAGAAAGACAATTATGCTGTGTTTGGATGAGACAGGTTTTCTCCATGTGGGGTATATAAATGGAAGGACACCAAGGACTTCCATTTTGAGTGTCTTCCTTTAAGAGCCTGTATTAGTTTGTTAGGGCTGCTATAACAAATTACCCCAAACTCTCAGTCCATAAAAGAGCCCATATAGAGTGCTTAGATGCAAAGACGTATTTCAAATATCAAAGAGATGGAAGAAAGAAATATTGTACCTATAATTAAGGTAATATTTAGATATCATTTTTGGAAAGTCACCTGTACTCAGTATGGCCCACTCCTAACAATTGCCAAGCCTGGAACAAGAGTACAAATGAATGCCCACATGTCATTTTATCTAAACATTTAGAAGTTGTAAATCACACAAACAAGCTATTAAATATTCTTTTCTTCTGCTTTGACAAATCTACCTTCATGATAATATTGAAGGCACAATTCAATTTAGAATTCTGACTGCTCAGCGCTCTGCAGCTGAAGGTGATGTCACGCTTCTCTTCCCAACCCAGCTCAGCCCCACCTCAGGGGGCATCTCCTGCAGAAGCTTGTGGATACCCCAGGCCACGTGTTCAAGTCCCTTCTACATGGCCATGCCTTGGTGACTCCTCAGATCTCGGGGTATACACATCTTGGTGTGGTTGGCCCTAGGAGGACATACTTCAAGAAGATGCCTGAGCAAGCCTTGAAAGCAGGCGTAGGGTGTTCGGGGAGTGAATTCTTGGGTCCTGGTGTCAAAATTGGGCTCCAGGTGGACTCTTCCTTCTTAGGGAGGAGCGTAGTCAGAGAGCGAGGCCAGAAAAAGATTTTGTGTGTGAACTAGGGAGATATAATAGGCAAGGTGCTGTGAAAACCAGATCAGAGCTCTGCTAGTCATCAACTATGGGACCAATGGCTGCTCTCTTTGGGCCCTAAAAGATGTCTTAAGGACAGTCCAGTTAAGTGGAATGTAATGCCAAAACTAGATAGGGATCAGGGACATTTGCGTCACCTGCTGATGAGGAAACCAAGTGTAATCAAGCAAGAACAGATGAGTCAGGAAAGGGTTTGCCTGGCAGTAAGGTATGCCGAGAAAGGGCTGCCATTGTTCCTGCTGAGACCTTGATGGGTAGCAGGAGGAGGCTAGGTTGTTTCCAAGGTCTACATCTATGAGACTGGAGCACCTGCTGACTTCTGCCAGAGAGACCCACTGGATCTCATCCCATCCCAGGGCCTGTCGTATTGTCATAACAGAAAGGTAGGGTGTGAATGTAGCTGGAAAGGGAAAGAGAGAACTGAAGAGCAAGAATTTGGCAGTGCACCTTCAGCCTGGCCAAGGGAGACAGGCACGAGGTGTTGCAGACAACTCTGCTGCTCCCAAGGTGTATTCAGGAGTGGAGTTGGGGGAGGAATTCTCCAGCCCTCATCCCAGCCTGGACACAGTGGCCCAGCAACTAGGCCAGACCCTCTGTCTTCATTCCATACTGGAAAAGTAACTTGTAGAAACTTGGGTTTCCCAGCTACCTCCTTAGCAGTGGGGCTGTACACACCAGTCACGTGGCAGGGACCTATCTCTTTCATACAGCATGACTCCCTCGCTTTTCTGCTTTGTCAGTTAACTTGCTTGGTCTGAATCAGGTCCTCAAGAGGGTGAGTAACTTTGAGAAAATGAAGTGCTTGAGTGAGTAAAGCTGAGGTGCCAACCCTAAGAAGTCCAGCCTCTGGCTTTTCCCTCTCTGTTCCTCTCTTCCCTTGCTATCTCCCATCTCTTTCTCCCTTCTTCTCCCTCCCTTCGCTTCCTCATTTTTTTCTCTCTCTGCTTCCCTCCCCCTCTCCTTTACTCTCTCTTCCTCCATCCCTCTCTCCTTCCCTACTCACACACTCTCTCTCATTATTCTTTTCCTTCTTTTCCTGTCTTCCCACTTTCTCTCAGCCACTCTCTTCCCTACTTTTATCCCCTCTCTTATTCTTTCCCCTCTTGCTCCTCTCTCCTTTCCCCTCACTCATCCTCTCATTGTCTCCTTCCCAACTTTATCCCTTCTTTTTTCTAACTCCCTTTAGAATTACAGCTAGTCAGTGGATCCAATGGAAAGTCTAAATTTTAAAATGTTTGAGCTTGTCGTTTATCATTTTCACCAGAATACAACTTTCTTTTCAACCAGAGTTTCACGCAGTGAAACATTAAAGAGAACAGCATATTTCCAAAGAAGCATTAGATCAAATTCCTCACCTTTCCACCCACGCCCCACACTCACGCCCATCCTCAGATTCAAGGGACAAACTCACAGGGATATCTTAGAAAATTCTGCTTCTATCTTCAATAATGTTTTTCTCTCTCTCAGTTCTGGACAAGGCCTCATGGGGGAGCTGCTATCTCACTGTAGATAACAGTAAAGTGTTGTTTCCAACAAGGAGTGACCTTTTCAGATAGGAATGAAGCGTGACTTTTGCTTCAGAGAAAAAGGTTCTCAATTGTTATTTTTCTGCAGGTGTCTTTATCTTGTTCTCCACAAGAGCCCACAAACACATTTCTGGTCAAGTTTAGAGCTCCATTTTGCCTTAGCAAAAGAAAATCCCAAAATGATGTTCATTGTGGAAAGAGTTTTACTTATTGAACAATCCAATCAAAGACAATTTCAAGTATTTCTTTTCTTCCACAGAGGGGTTTCACATGTAACATCCTCATAAGAAGAGTTCATTATATGTTAGTTTTGTTATAGCTACATCAGATATGTAAATCTTAAAAAAAAAATCCAGGATAGGAAAAAGAAAATGATTTTTGTGGGCATAACTTCCAAAGTAATTTACATATACAAATTTCGTCAATTTCTATGAAGAATAGTTCCCGGATAGAATAAAGAGAAGGTTATTGCTGCGAAAGATGATTTGTCTGGCATTTAGTCAATTGGAAATTCCTGCGCCTCAACATTTTGATGCAGCTCCAGAGCGTGGGGATTGATGTCCCTATTGATGACCCTGAGGTGCTGAAGATCCTCAGTGTCTCCTGACTCATCAAAAAAGAAACAGTTTTGCCCAGCAGAGCTTTAGTGCTAAGCACATTTCAAGATTGCAGATTATTTAATTCATATTCCTTATTTTGCAATCAAGGAAACTAAAGTCTAGGAAAGGAGAGGGATTTCCCCAGGTTCATCCAGGCACAGTCCTTTTCCGACTGTGTTCCCTGGAATCCCGGTGAGTCCTGGACATACTTTCAGGGCCACCAGAGAGAGGTATTGACTGGCCGTCTTCCGGGCCCGTTCTATTGTTTCAGCCACAGCACCTCTGCTTTTATCTGTGTGATTAGATACAATATTTTGAGAAAATTAAGCCAATGTACTTCTTTCCTTCCTAATCTCTAGTTCCTAGTCATCCCAAGGCTTCTGAATCAAAAGCCATGCCTGGCCAACACAGATCGTGGGATTTCTTCCATAATATTTAAAAAGTTAGTCTTCCTTCCATCCACTACTAAGACTTAGCTTTTAGCCTTAGTGCCCCAGAAGAAGGAGTTGGCTATGACACAAGGGAAGTTTCTACCACAAAAGAAAAGAACAGAAAAGAAAGCTTACCCCTCTTACCTAAGTGAATTCTGAGAAGAGAAAGGAGGCTGATGCATTCCAGACTTCAGTTCTTCCCATATAACTCTCACACACGGTGAACGTAAACCACTTAGGACAGTGCCTGTAAAGCATGTTATATTTTGATTTTGAAATAGACTTTTTCCTGCATCTCTTCTTAAACAACGTGTTGGTGAATTTTTATGCAATGCACATTAAAATGAATGCACACAATTTAATAAAGTAGACATTTAAATAAAGAAAAGGAAAGGAAGCTGATGTAGAGGAAGGTTGTATGAGGCACATGAGCCCTGAGCATTCTCTGTAGGCTCAAGTCCTGGGATAAGAAGATTTATTACACAGGGGAAGCTAGAAGCAAAGAAACTTTTTCCTCACTCCCTGTTTTGAGCCCATGGATAGTGGAAAAGTGATAGAACAGCCCCACAGTGATGGGGGAATGTGGCTACATAAATGAATTTGGCTCTCCATGGCTTGCACATGGTATGCAGGAGATCCAGAAATTTCCAGGTGTCGTATACATATGATCAATAGAAGCCTGGGGTCAGGCTGATGAGGTGCTTTTAGGTAGAGATGTCAAGATTGTGACAGATGGGCTCTAAGGGTGAGCATATAAACGACAAAGGCCAGACAGGACCAGTTACATCTTAGTGGTCCCCAGTTCAAGGACCAGACCAGCACAGCCATTCCCCTGCAGAGACCAAAGAAGAATCAGGAGAACCCAGGGAAATCTGAGGTCCCAATTCTCTTCTTCCATTGTGAGAGGAAGTAAGCCACCCCTTCTCAACAGGAAGAGGATCAGAGGGACTAGGAAGAGATAGGAAAGAACAAACAGGTACCCGAAAAGAGACTGTCATTCAAAAGACATGCTTAACCCAGCATGGTTACCGGGATTGAAAAGGGCCCCAGGGCTTGCAGGCTCCCACTGTTACTTCTTCTTTTCCTCTTTCTGGAATATGTCTAGGGCTAGCTTACTCAGAGCTACCTGGACACAGGAGGCAGTGTGATGAGGTGGAAAACACACTGGAAAGCCAAGAGAGCTGAGTGTAAGTGATAGCTCTGCAGTTAAGTCACTGTAACCCTGGGAAAGTCACATCGCTTCTCAGTTGCAAATTCTATATTTCTGAAATTAGATGGCTAGACCCGTGAGATCCTTTCTAGCATTTGCATTCAATGCTATAGAAACCCCTTTGGTGGAGCCCAGGATAACCCTCTGAATTCCTCTTCTGGCGTTAAGAATAAAATTCAAGAGAAAGGCAGCCTCATGGGGTGGCATTCCTTAGTAGGGTCACCATAGCTCCAGGTCTGGTTTGCAGTCCTAACCAGACCAGGACCTGGATGGGGTCAATGAATGAGAGTGCATCAAGCTTTTAGGGTAGACTCAGTTAACCACATTCACAGGAGACTGATGGAGTCCTCAGGCTATTCTGTCTTCTTGACTCCTGGGGCTCAGGGGAAGCTGAAACAAAAACAGACACCTGCCTGGTTTCCCAGCCTCTTCAGAAGCTCTGTGGATATCACATGGTGTCTCTACTGCCATGGCAGATCAGCTGTTAATATTTCCCACTTAACTCCAAAATGGCACATTTAATAATTTAAAGATGTTTGTTCAGGGTACTTTGGCATCTTGCATTTCTCTCCCTGTAAGGACCTAAGGAGTAGGGCTTTCTCAATCACCTTGGTGATTGTCCTGGGTCCTTCCCCATCATTTGGCATCAGTAAATCAATCAAATTCCCAGAATTTCAGAACTGCATATCAAATAGATGGAAAGAAAATTATTTCAGGACGAATTAACCACAAATAGTCACCTGAAAATTATTTCAGGACGAATTAACCACAAATAGTCTCCAATAGGAGTCCAGGAGAACAACTGGGAAGAAATAGTAACTGAGCTGACTTTGAGTCAAGACACTCAAGAATTAAGTGTGAAGCCTAAAAGAGAAACCTAATTCTTGCTGAAGAGACTCTAAGAGTATAGACAACAATGCAACTATGTAATTTAAATTGAAAAATATAGCCCCAATCTCTGCCCTTTAGGAAACTATACACGAGGTAGCAAGGCTTCCAAGAGAAAGTGACTTGGTGTGCATGGACTTAGAGGAGAAGAAACCTGATGGCCTCCATGGTTCAGTGTCATTAGCTGTCATATCCTGATGATACCAGCACTGAGATAAGAATTATTTTGTCAAAGACCATAACCCTTGGGCTTGGACAAGGCCATACACCCAGGATTCGGTCTAATTCTTTGGCTTCTTTGGGTTGGCTCCAAGCAGGCTTCACCCATCTGTTGCCACATAGCTGCTTCAGACAATCTAGTCACCATGCAATTGAGTAAATTACGTCTTCACATTTATATTCTAGTTCCCAGGAGATAGTCTGGGCTTTTGATGGATGCTTTAGAAATCCCCTAAGCTGTAAGCAAGATGTTTCTTTTCCTTGAGTGTTATCTCCTCTACCACATGCTGATTTGTGCTAGCTTCAGCCTCAGAGGGTGGGGCTTGTCCTTCCGTGGCTTCCTGTGTGTAACACTGCAAATACTGCCTACTAGCAACAGCTACCCACCAGGTTCCCTTTATTTACTGCATTCTACAAGAGCACCTTTTGTCAGGGTGTTGGTGTTTGAGGTGGAAAATCGTCCAGGGAATCCATTTCGCTCTGCTGGAAATGTAAGTATAAAATCTGACTGCAAAGGGCACCTCTGAGATATAAGACCCTTTAGATACCCTCTCATTTTAGTCTCATACCAGGCCTTCCAGATAGAGTGTTATCCTCATTTTATAAATTGGAAACCAAGCTTCAGACAGTTTAAGTAGGCAACTAAAGCTACTCTCAACTAATAGAAGAAATAGAATGGTCCTCTTCTATCTGGGAGAATTGTTTTCTTTGAGCTATTGGTGGGCCTTCCAGCAGGATGCAAATGGGGTGGAAAAGGAGGAAGGCAATGCCTGGCCAGTCAGATCCGATTACTTTACCCTGGTCACCAAGAAGGCGAAAGAAAGAACAGTCAGCTCCATCTCAGCTTTAAGGCTTTGCACTAGTTAGTGGCAGAATGGGGTCTGGAACCCAGGTCAGCCTGGATTTGAAGCCCAAGCCATTCTACACTGCTAGCTACACTTCATACCATTCTACACTGCTAGCTACACTCATTCTTAGGTGTAAGCATTCGCTGCTTTTCAACAAAGGCATCCATTTGTTCTTGTGAGGAGAGGTCTTCACTTTGCTGCAGAGGAGTCCACTCATAGCATTGGCTTTTATTGTTTTTTTCATGCCATTTGGATCCTACTGAAGCTGCATCAATAGGTCAGTGAAGATATTTATTCTAGATATAGGAGGACCATTCATCAGTGGAAATGGGTGAGATTGGCCTAAGCAGGTCAGCATCCCTACCTGGTTCCTAAGTCATTGAATGGCTAAAGAGGAGTTGGATGAGGCTGGGATGAGACCGAGGTGAGTAGAAAGGTGAAGAGGACGGCTTAGATAAAATCTTAGCAAGATTTAAGATTGAAAACCGGGTGCTAGGGGGTATGAATACCACCAGAGCAGATGGGCGGGTAAGGTGGGAGGAGCCAGGCTTTTAAGAACTGCCTTCATGAGGTAGGCGTCACCAATGGGCCATCCACCATAAATTAGAATTCTTTCAACCCAGAGCTGGGTCTGAAGCCTGGCCCCATCTGATCTCGGAGGGGGAGCGTAGTTCTGTGGGACTCTTTCTTACCACATGGGACCAATAGTGTGTGTTCTGAAACTTATATGCCCTCACCTGCCAGGTTCCATGGATGGGGCTGTGGAAGGGGGAATGATGAAGCTATATTAGTTGGGATGTTACAGAGTAACCTTTCAGTAGCCTCCATATCGGAATCCAAAACTCACTCCCTTGAGGTAATAAATTTCTTATTACATATTCTTGTAGCTCGTAGTTCCCTATTTCCGTCATAGCAGTGCTCAATATTGTAATTATATGTGCATGTTTGATTGCCTGCCTCTTTCCCCCCACCCTCCACAACCTAGGTTGTAATTTCTGCTAAGGGCAAGAACTACGTTGTGTTTAGTTCATTAAAGCATCTTCGATGCCCAGTGTGAGGTTTGACATTTAATAGGTACTGAATAAATGTTTGTGGAATGTACGAATATTGTTCTTTTCACTTTTTAAGGTGAAACATAGTATAGTATAGGCCTGGGCTTTGGAGTCAGACAAAGATGATGAAATTTTGGCTTCACCACATGGTAACTATAAGATCCTGAGCAACATTTTTCACTTTTAAAGCTCAATTTCTTTGTCTGAGAAATGGAATAAATTCACTGAGTCGTTACAAAAAGTCCATGAGATTATGCACGTCAAGTGCCTGGCACTAAGTAGGTGTGCAAATAGCATTAAGCATTTTCCTTTATCCTGTTTCCTTCTGTTACCTGGTAGTGTCTCCCAAATTCACATGCCTGCCTAGATGCTGTATTCATTTCCTGTTGCTGCTGTAACAAACTACCACAAATTATGTGGCTTAAAACCACATAAATTTATTTTCTTACAATTCTGTATGTAAGAAGTCCAGATTGGGTTTTGCTGAGTTAAAGTCAAGGGCTGGTCCCTTCTGGAGGATCTGGGGAGAATTCGTTTCCTCACCTTTTCCAGCTTCTAGAGACTGCCTGCATCCCCTTTTTTGTGACCCTTCTTTACATCACTGGAATTCACATCCCCTCACCAATTCTGAACCTCTTGCCTCTTTCATTTAATAAGGATTCTTATTGTTATCTCAGTGGGCTCACCAGATAATCCGACTTCCGGATAATTCAGGATAATCTCCCATCTCAAGATCTTTAATTTAATCACATCTGCAAAGTCCCTTTTGCCATATATCCTAACATAGCCACAGGTTCTGGGGATTAGGAAATAGCTATCTTTGGAAAGGGGACACTATTATTCTGCCTACCACCGATGCTTTAGAAAAGGTATAGGTTTGATGAGACCTGTATTTCAGACCCACAGTGGGAGCAGAGGAGAGAGAGCTCTTCAACGGAAACCCAGGGCACGTTTTCTCTGCAGGGGCAGCTGGACCAGACCGATAAGTCTCAGAGGCAGAGTGCTGGGGAAAAGACAGGCATGGCATCTCTCCACTCACGTTTGGTTTCAAAATAGTTTTGAAAACACAGAGGAATTCCAAGAATATTTGCTGAACATCTAGAAATACCCAGATGTTTGGCTTGAAAAGAAAGACTGTGACAATCTGGTGCCTTGAGCGTCTACACATTCATCTTCCAGGGAAACTAAAGGGCAGAGTAAGATGAGTTAGCAGATGAGGCCCTGCAGATGGATCACACAGAAAGGTGACCCTGAGTTTTCTGGGGTATACGATAAAGACTTGGTCCTCCCCACCCTGCTTTGGTTTGAGCTCTCTGCTAAAGGAGTGGGGGTTTGCCTTAATGTACATACTTACTGTCAGGATGCAGAGGGATACTCTAGATGGTTGCCACAACCTGGTCCTGAGATTCCTGTGTATATACAAATTACTTTTACCAACATCAATGGCATGAGGTGGAGATTTCTTTCTTTCCAGTCGGTATTCTTTCTATTTCTTTGTGTAATCAAAATGTGAATTTCGACTTTGTTTCTAGCCTCTGTATATCATTCATTCATTCATTCATTCATTCATTATTTTTATTTTTTTAGTTTTTTAATATTGTTTTTTTAAATTAATCAATTTATTTATTTACTTATTTATTGTGGTGACATTGGTTAACGAAATCCAGTAAGTTTCAGCTGTGCACTTTAACAGTAAGGCATATATATATTTATACTGTGTTCACCTCCCATAGTTAGATTTCTTTCTGTCACCACATATTTGACCCCCTTTACCCCATCTACCTTCCCCCTCTCCCTTACCCCCTACCCTCTGGTATCCACTAGCCTATAGTCCATGTCCATGAGTCTCTGTTTGTTTGTCCTGTTCATTTGTTGCTTTGGTGGGGCTTTATATTCCACATATAAGTGATATCATGTGGTCTGGCTTCTGCATCTCTTGCTTTGCCCTGAACACACCTGGATGTAGGACTCAACTCCGCATCATGTTCCGTCGAAGAATCCTCTTCCACAAACAAGGTAGTATGCGATGAGAACTTAACTAAAGATTTCACAGCAGACATAGAATCTCACAGTAAACTATGGAAACTTTTTCACTTACCATCTCTATTCTCTTTCAATGTCCCCATTCCCTGCCATGCTCCCTCTGAGAATCAGCTCTCTAGCTCTCACCCCACTCAGTTCCTATAGCTTTTCTAAAGCTGGAGGAGCCAAGACCATGCCACAGCCTTCAAGGGGGAACCCTGAGCAAACTTCTCTCCAGCATTGGTCTAATTCTGCCACGTGGCCTCATGACTCTTTTATCTTCTGAATCTCCATTTGTGAGTCAGGGGTTTCGGTTATGGTTGAAAGCTTTAATTTCCTCTAGAATCCCTCTGTCCCTTGACATGGTTGTTGAGAAACTATGCTTGTAAGTGGGATGGGGGAGTCAGATGGTTTAAGGAAGTTGAAGTGCAGTACGAATCTCCTGGACACAGTCAGTGGTCTTGTGCAGCCCAAGGAGTTTCCAGCGCTCAGCTGCAGAACAGACTTCCTGACTGATCATTCCGAAAAAATGACCAGACTAACTGCAGCCTTCCCCGACTGTCTTGTGTCTGAACATGGGAAACAGACCTTGGCATGAGAAAGGAAAAATGGGTGAGGGAGTGGCTAGTTATATTAGTTATCAATTCAGGCACAATCAGAAGCTGAGCACTCCCAACTCCAGTCTCACAGAAGCATGGGATTGGGGGTCTGGGAGGGGCAGCTCAGAGTGCTGGCAGCAGATGGAGCAGACAACTGAAATGTGTCCTCTTGGGAGTTTTGGCCACCTCAACACTCTCTTGCTAGCCAACTGCTAGATCTCAGTGATGTGTTCCAAGCAGAGGAGCCATGTAAGCCCTGCCACCGAGCTGTACAGAGGGACCCATGGTGCCTCGTCCAGGCAAGGTGACAAAGAAGAATCTAGGTCAAGGACCAGCACACAGTCCTATTTCTGACTCCTCTCTGTATATCTGCACGTATTTTCTTTAAAAATTAAAGATAGACATCTTTCATGATACTTATATGTAACCGACAAATTATAGAAATGTTAATTATGATTCCTGCGAAAGTTAGAAGACAACGGTGACTGATGGAATTGAAGGAAGGTGATGAAATTTTAAACCTCCCTTCTTTCTGGTTCTTCTAGAATTTCCTCCACCAAGCAGACATTAGCGGGACATGTAGTACATCATATACCTACTAATTTCTTAGAGAAAAATGTTATAATTAAAGAGGGAGCTACATTTACTCCTTTAAAATAGAAAGTACTATGGCAACTGAAAACACGGTTTGCAAATAACCTTATGTCTGTGACTATTCAGATAAAAGTACTATGCAATAAAAATAGGTTTAAAAAGTATGGGGAGTGCTATAACAGATTTGAACCCTAATGTGTATCTACATCAACATTTAGTGAGAGCATCTCTTCGGTTCAAATTGCATTCTTTTACATTTCTTTAAAATGTGAAGTTGAAAGACAAATTCAACAACTTGGTCAAGGCCTCAGATTGAGCTGGTGAACAATCATGAACATTTTTCTCTGTAATCTCATAATAACCCTTTGCCTTTAGACATATTGGGCAGGCACAATGCAATCTTTCTATAGAAAAAAAAATCTGTGTGCAAAGTGCAGGGATTGGGGTAATAGTAAC
Source organism: Pteropus medius (assembly GCF_902729225.1). NCBI lineage: Eukaryota > Metazoa > Chordata > Mammalia > Chiroptera > Pteropodidae > Pteropus > Pteropus medius. The sequence goes on from NW_024344372.1 coordinate 1,250,236, forward strand.
ATTTTAGTAACAGTAACAGCTATTTACTAATAACAGTATTACTTAATAACAGTAAAATGTTATTTAAAAAAATCCCCTCCTGTGCCTTTTTCAAAACCTATAAGTGTAGGGGTTACTGAATTAGTGTTGGAATTATATTGTTGCAGCAAAATAAGTACACTCTGTTCTTTCTAGGCACCCATTCCTTTCTTGCTTAGAGCCTAGGTTGAGCTTAAAGCCTTGAGGATACAGTACAGGGTGAAGGTTTCCAGAGTGTGAGTGTGGACTGTTGGGGAAGGGGGTTCATCTTTCTATCGATGGTGCTTCCCATCTTTCACTCACAGACTAAGGCTCTTGGGAGACTGAACACATGCACATGACGTTGTAGCTAAGCATGTTGTCATGAGTAAGACATGTTTTGTCCCTCAAACTCCATTTGCCTTTTTTCTCTGATAATCTGGGATGGGCAGCCTAGAAGGAAAACTCGTGTTTCTCTTCTCTCTCTGTCTTTAGAGCCCATAGCCAGTCTTGGGAATCTAGCTCCCTGCCATCTCCGATCTAGGCCCTACCTCATTTTCTCTTAGCTCTTCAAGGTCAAAGGTACCTCGAAGAAAGTACCTCACAAACAAAGCTCAGAAACAAGAGGGAAAGGGACCCTTTCCATCTTCCTTTTAGCTTTTAATAATTCTTCGCTCTAGTCTTCCTTGGAAAGATTCCATTTAATCACTCAACGCTGTGATGCCCTCCGCTGGGGGATGGAGCGAGTGATAGAATTCTTCGTTCTACCCAGGGAGGGTGGGGCAACCTTCTATCTCCTTCCAAGCTTTATCTTCTGTAGTTGTAGGTCCCTGATGGCTGCCACAGTGTCTTCTCCCCAAGGAAGCTGGGATAGGATTTACAAAGGGCTCTTCTAACCATTTCTGGTAATTCTTTCTTTACTATCCTCTGTACAGTGTCTTTGAACTTCAACAGAGAGATTACCAAGTCTAGGGGTTTTAATATGAGAGTTGATTCTCACCCTATCTCTGGGAAATGAGTGTACTTTGAAAAATCTCATCTATGAATTAATTTCCCATAGTTTTGTTCACCATTAGAAAATAGGAAGCTGTACTTAAAGCATTTAATAAAAGTAAATATTTCAGAGGTAAAAACATCCAGTTGTGAAACTGCCTTAATGCAGAAAAAAGTTGTCTGTTTTAGCACAATCTACTGCCTTGAAGAGACTGAAGCAAAACGAATACTGTTGGCTCTATAAACCAGTTCTACTCAATGATGTCCAAGGTCTGCCCAAGACAAATAGCAGTGTTTGCCTATGAAAACACATCACTATACACAAAATTTCCTAATCACCGTAGCATAGTGTGAAGTTAATACTTGGATGGAAGACTAAGCTGGTGGCAGGTCAACAGGACGTCACTGCCAGCAGTGGCGTTGATGAGTCATATCTTTTTGAGTTTTTAAGATACAGCAGCCAGCTTTGGGTGCTTTTTGCCAAATAACCTGTGAAACTCAGCTCGTTTTAATGTGTGGATGCCTGATAAAGGTCTCATGGATTTCCTACCCTAATTTCTAGGCCAGACCATTCTGTTCTTCCTCCCTAAAGGCTGTGCTTGGAGTATTAATTGGAAAAATTGGATCAGAGAAAACTCCAGGTAGCAGTGCTATTTTGCTGCCAGACAGTCCATCATTCTCTCCCAAAGTTTATTTATAATGGTTTTGGCTGTAGGCCTCATATCTAAGTTCTTTCCATTTTTTTTTTACCCTAGAAGGAAAATCTTGCTGATGTTCTCCTGGGTTTTATGTAATTTGAATCAATTTAACAGACACCATATTTTCCTTGCTGTGGCATTTAGATTAGTTCAATTTAAGGGCATTGGGTCCACTCTGGTATTTGTTATGCAGGCCTAAGAACATTCACTGAAATGCTAAAAATAAAAATCGATCTTGTGTTCTGCAGGATTGTCTCAAGGGATAGATCTCTCTTTGGGAGATGGGGGTAGGGAGAGCAGTGATTATTAGAATCAAACTAATACTTGATATTTAACTTCCATTGAGAATTAGATATTAAGAGCTATGGCAGTTCTTCCTAGTTTGATAAAGAGATACACACCCAGAGAACCAGTACTAAGAGTACACTTTATAAACTTGACCATTCAGGGACCTCTAGTGGATGCAATGGTTGTTTGCTCTCCAAATAAATAGATTTTACTGAGTTGGAAATCTTTTTGAATTAGTATATCTTGAATGGATTTTCTATTTGGTGGATAATACTGGAGTTTCACACTGAGTTTGTTTAGCTTCTGGCAGTCCTGTGGAAGTACATATGTTGTTGTTTACAGATAATAATTATGAAAATTCATCAGGTAAAAGTATACATTAAAGTATATAAAGAATAATTATTGCCTTTCATATGTGTCATTTGCAGTCACCTTTGCATATTTTCTACACATTCGTGGTATTCCAAGAATAAGTAACAATATATTCATATGCAAAAGAAAGCACAGTAGAAACAAGCAAGTGGGAAAAATGGAATTCACAATGCAGAAAAGATTGTACAGACAGACATTACCTTTCACCTCAAGGCCAAATGTCTGCCCTTTGCTGTTACCCTCCAGAGGCTCAATGTCAACATTTGGGGAACTTAGTGCTGGGTTTCTTATTTCTATGATGTATGAGCTAAATCATCCTACCAAATATTTGGGGTTCATTCACAATGCTGAATTTGTGTGTTAATGTGAGCACTGTTAGCATTCTGCCTTATGAACTTCACAAATGATGTGTCTCTCTATTAGTGTGCTTTGCTTTCTGGCCCCTGAAATCAGATGCACATCTAATGTTTGACATTTCAAAGCCCCTTGAGACCCAGTGACTACAAGGAAGAATACTGCAGGTAGAAGGAACTACATGGAAAAAGACATGAGGTTGAGAAAGTGTGTTCAGACAATAACATATCTACATTTTGTTTAGAAAATAAGGTTTATGTTGAGAAGTAATGGCCTATAGATTTATGGTGCACTTTTAATGCCAAACTTCTGGAAATTGAATTTATTCTGTGTAGACTAGGGGTAGCCGAACGATGGCCCTTGGGCTAAATCTAGCTGGCTGCCTGTTTGTGTAAATAAAATTGTGTTAGAACACTGCCAGGCTCAATCGTTTACAGATTGTCTATGACTGCTTTCATGTTACAGCAGCAGAGTTGGGTACTTGCAGCAGAAGCCATATGGCCAACGAAGCCAAAAATACTTGCTATCTGGCTTTTTACAGAAAAGTTTGCCGACACTTAGGCTAGGCAATGGGGAGTTGAAAATATGCAGAAGAATGACAAATCAAAGTGGTATCTTGTGATAATTATTCTAAAAATTGTTAGTAGGAGATTTGAGAGTGAAAGATTAATTAGGAGGCTGTGGAGTATAATGCAGATGTTAAAAACTAAAGTAGTAGCAGTAACAATAGAATGGAGGAGACAGATGAGAGAAATGTTGAACCAGTAGAATCAACTCTACTTGACAACAATTGCAATGGAAGAGCTGAAAGTAGAGTTAGATGATGATTTTATTCCTGAGTAACTAGATGATGTTAGTTTTATGAAGTAAGATTAGCAACATAGTGGGACGATCAGATTTTAGAGGTAAAGCTAAGACTCTGTAAGTTTTTGGACATGTTGAATTTGATATGTCAGGGTGACATCCAGGTAGAAATGTCCAATAGCTGTGAGTTTGGGGTTCAAAAAAGAGATCTGGGCTGGAGGTTGGGAATTATAAGTTGTCTACATGAAAGGGATTTATGAAGCCAAGGAGCAATCGAGCGTGCTGAGAAGAGAATGTCAGAGAATAGCAACATATGCAGTTAGAAAGAGGAGACAATGAAAGTACAAGGAAGCAGCCCAGCTGGGAGAGGGAGTGGATTAAAGGAAGAGTGAAAGTATGAAGTGTTCTAGAAGCTAAAAGAAGAGATTCGAAAAAGAAGGTATTGTCAGCAGCATCAGAACTGAAGTGTCTGGCAACTTGAGGGATAGGAAAATAACTGGATTTTGCAGTCAGGAGCACATTGGTAGACTTCAAAGAGCAATTTTGAAAAGGTAGGAGCAGAAGCCAGGCTTCTAGAAATTAAGACATAAGGGGACATAGAAAGAATAGACCTTTGGGGGGATATGGCTAAAAAGGAAGGGGAAGAGTTGCAAAACTGTTTGAGAGGGTAAACTGTCTCACCTCCCTAAAGCCCTCCCTCAGTCCTGTTACCCTCTCACATCCTACTATGCTGAGAGAAGAGACGGGGTGGAACTGGAGGGAGGACAGGACCTTTTTCTTAATGACCTATTTTTGCCTAAGGAATAGGGCCTAATGGATGCTTACTGGAGATATTGTAGGTAAAAATCCTGCATTGAGTGGGAGAGTCAAGTAGACGATGCCTTCCTTATTTCCTTCCATTCAGATATTTTGGATTCTATGGCTAAGCGGAGGTAGTGAGGTTGTCTTGAGCACCAGTAAGGCACATTTAGAACATGGTTGCCAATGGCTCAAGTCCATACCTGTACCCATAATGAGACAGAAAACTCAGCTTGCTTGATAAGGTACCTTCTGGGGCACACAGATTAAGTGCAGAAGGCAATGGAAAATGAGCTTGTGCAAAAGAGAGCCAGTTCCTGTAAGCATCCCTCTCTTTCTCAAGACTCCCCTGCATTTGGGGGATCTAGAGCTTTGTGCACTTTGCATTTTGGGGAAGCGTTGCTTGGGGGCTCCATGTGTGTATTATACCTACTGGAAAGAACTGATTTTCTAGTCTGCCTTGCTCAAAGGCCAGTGAGTCAGACTGCATTGCATTGGCCATCAGGATTAAGACAGCATCAGTTGGGCCATAGGAAAGCAGACAGTGTAAACTGTCATTATATAGCATAAGTTAAAGTTGCAGAAGTTATGAGGAAATGAGCACATGGGAGGCATAAGACAGCTAAATTTATAACCCAAACTCAGATATTTTCCTGGCTTTAAAATTGGAATGTCTGAAGAATGTCTGAATATGTCTCCGGAGAGTCAAACCAGGACTGATGGGGAGGGAGTTTGAGGGAAGCAGAATTTCAGCTCGACATATGGAAGAGCTTTGAGGCTCCTAGGACACAGTATTCCAGGAATTGTAAACATTTCCTGCAGTTGGAAATCTAGTGGTGACTTCCCTTCTGGCATGCACTTGGGGAGCATGCACAGACAGAGCACTGTGCTGGGAGTCGGGGTTTATGAACCATGTAGGCTGAGCTACCATTCTGTGGGCCTGTTCCCCTGTTTGCAAATTGAGGGTGGACTAAACAACTCCAAAGGGCCTTCCAGCTCTCCTATTCCAAGATTCAGTTTTCTTGGTAAGACACAATAGTACAATGGCCCCCCATTTTTTTTTTTTGAGGGGGAAATCTGATATTTCAGTCATTTTTCTCTTTAAGAGTAGGCTTCATGAAGTAGATCTTGTTGTAACCCTCTCTTTTCCCATTAAAGTTTCAAAAAACCACAAGGATTTGAGATGCTGTAGTTGAATTAAAACATGTCTCTGAAAAACAAAGATTGACTAAAACTGTGTCAAATGGTTAAGAACACAGAATCTGGAGTAGAGCTGAGTTAAAACCCTGACTGACTCCTAAGAGCTGTGCAACCTTGGGCAATCTGCTTACTCTTCATGAGCTTCGGTTTACTTGTCTGAAAAATTGGGGCGAGAATAGTACTTATATTTCAGAGCATTGTCAGAAGACTCTAATGAGATCACAACATTTTTTGGAGGGCTGTGGAGTGTGGGAAAAGATCCCACAACTACCTTTGTTCAAAGTAAGGTCAGGGCAAGTTCCTGATTCATTTCCGAAAGGATCCAAAATCTTAACAGGAATTGTAATGGGCACACAGAGGACAGGAACAAGTATGGCTTTCCAAGACCCCCAGAATCCCGGTCCAGCTGCTGGGGATGCTGTCTCACTCAAGATGAAGTCCAGTCAGATTTCTGAAGCTTCATTTTTGTGCTATTTCACAGTTCTTCTATTTTTGTATGTTATATCCTGCAACCTTGCTGAACTTACTTGTTAGTTCTATGAAGGTTTTTTTTCTACATAGTATTTTCTACATAGACTATTATGTCCTTTGCAGATAGGGGCAGTTTTAAGTTTTATTTTTATCTTTAAGATTTGTATGCTTTTTCTTCTCTTTTTGCACTGTCTAGAATGTCCAGCACTATGCTGAATCACAGTCCTTTTATATTCGGGGCTTATTCCAAGGTTCCCGAAGAACTGACTCAGAGAGCCTACACACTAAATATTCCTAAATATTTCAAGGAAGGGTTAGAGACATCTGGCCTTTCCTAGTCCTTAGGCCAAAGCCAAGTAACAGCTTTTTAAAACCAGCTTAAAACAGAATCAGGGGTTCCTGAACAGTTCCTCTGCCTCTAGCTCTGTGGCACTTAAGCCCATTTCACCACAGGAAAATGTGTGTAAATCACTTGGAGTGCCCAACACTAATAAGCATCAAATAAATGCTACTTGCTATTATTATCATGATCATTATCGTTATTATTACTACTAGTCCAGGACTTCTCAGACTTTAATGTGCATACAAATCACCAGGGGCACTTGATAAAATGCAGATTCCAATTGGTAAGTTTAAGGGGATTTTGCATTTCTAACCAGCTCCCCAAGATGCCAAAGCTGCTGGCCTGAGGGCCAGACTTGGAGTGAAGATGTGTGTAGACTAGAGGATCTTTATTATTCAGTCTGCTTAGCACCCTCTTTCTTGGGGGAAAATACCCCTCACTAGCTGATTATGAAGATTCAGACCTCTGACAGGGCTCAAACTCCTCCTGCTTCTCATTGGTCCATGTCACCTGAATAATTAAGCAGGGAACACGGACCTTTTTCTTATTGGCCTGTTTATGCCTAAGAACTACTCAGAGAGTGGGCATCTAAGCTTTGTTGGCTCAGCCACTTTATCTTGCACAGAGAGATGGTTAACTAATATGAAGAAGTGAAGCTTTGGTGGCCAGACTTCACTGACCAGGACATTTTAAACTAAGACGTGGTTGGTATGACTTTGCTCTCCCTGTTATCAGGGTAAAGTAAACACAAATATAATTTTAAGAGGAGTCTCATGTAACATTACTGAGATCAGAACAAGATGATAAACAAGCTACTGTAACTTTTCATTTTTCAAGGTTACCCTTAGATCCACACATCTGTGCAGTGCATAAATCTTATGAGAGAGGCATTATGGCCAGTCTACTTGCCTCTCTTAAGTGCCACCATCTGCACTAGGACAGAAACTAACCACCATGTGTGAAGACAGCTTCAGACCCCACTCACTCTCCCAGGTTGTTCTGAACCACTTCCTCAACCAACTGGATTTTATCTTGTTTCTGTTCATGGCCTGTTGACCTTGCAATTTGCCTTTACATTTCTGCCTTTGTTTTGCCCTTGGACTTGTGGGTTGGCAGGGATTTCAGTGTTGAACAAGTGAGTGTCAGGGGTCACTGTCGGGAGGGAGGGCTCAGACCTGAGGCACCATATCCCAGCTGAGACTCACCGAGAGACACTTCCAAAAAGTAAATGGGAGGGGAGGGGGGAGAGGAGCAGCAGTGAAGTCATCTTTCTTCTAATGACCTTGAGAATAATTTCAGGCACGTGTTCTCTTCATCTTGTTGTGTTGGCTGGACATTAAGCTCCAAAGAGTAGGAGTTAAAAAAGAGCAGACTGCGAGTCTGGAGTTCTGGGCTTGAGTCCCAGCCTTCGTAACTAGCTCAAGGACCTTGAGTATGCCATTTCTCTGGGACTCATCCCCCATCTCTAAAGTGAAGTGAGGTGATTCTTGGGCTTCATCTCTGTGGGCTCTTTCAGCAATGACAGTCTAGGGTTTTATGTGCTAAGCAGCTACAGAGTCTAAACCCAGTCAGCTCAGTACTTAAATTTCTAATCTGCTGTTATTTTTAAAATTACATTCCTTAGATGGCTTGACTTTTAGGTGACTAATGGCACCTGGGTTTACCCTGGGTCTATTAGCTTTGCTAGTCTGTGAATATACCTACCGGGCAAGGGACAGACTGATTTTTCTTTCTGACCTTTTTGAGAGGAATGTTTTAAAGGCAGGTGCTCTGTTGTTCTCTGTGTCATCATTTACCAACTACTTTCTTGTTGAAACTTGTTAAATTCGAAAACTATTTTTGCAGCCATTTAATTTCTTCCATTAATTCAAATATTGATTTTCCTTTTCCTAGAGACATGAAATAGATGACACATGTTTTTTATCTGAGAGATTTAGGATGCCTTTATGCTTTCTCAATTAGAGCTCTCTCTATTAATTAAAAAGTGCTTACACTAAGGTAGGGTGGATTTATGGAGCTAAACTCCTTTTCTTTCTTCCTCCGCCCCCCTCCTTCCCTCCTCGCCCTACTTCTCTTCTTTCTTTACTTCCTCCCTTCCTCCCTTCTTTCCTTCCTTCCCTCCCTCACTCCCTCTAGCCGAACAGGCATATCGAGTATCTGCTATGTGTCAGGTCCTCTGCTAGATGCTTTTCAATGTGTTTAATCATCACAAAATATTTTTAGGTAGGACTTATTACTGTTTTACAGATGATAAAACTGAGGATCACTGAGGTTAAGTGAGTCATTCAAGCATGTATGATGATTAGTGCATCTTCCCCGCCTATGCCTGCTCTCTCTAGTGTACCAAACCTAAATTAGCCCTCTCTCAAAACTATTTCATTAGATTCTCTTACCTGATTTGTTATGTAGAAACACCTTCTAATATTTGCATTGTAATTTATAAGAATATTATTTTTTCCTCTAGCTTTCTGTAGAAATCTGAGTATAGATGACCATAGCAAAGAAAAGAACTTATTTATAATTATAGCATGCAGAAATAACCTCTGCTAATATTTTAGTGAATGTTCTTCTAGTATGAAACTCATTCACGTATATCATTTGTGCTTCTCAGCAACCCCATATAGCTTCATCTCCATTAAACATCAGAGGAAGCTGAAGCTCAGAAAGATAAGGAGCTTGCCCAAAGTATAAAGCTGGAATGAGGTTGACCCTAGACTCACTCCTAAGGTTGACTTTGGTCCAGAGTTAATTTTACCACATAAACAATTTATATTAAGGGCAGAGAAAGGAGACCTTCTCAGGAATCACTTATCCTCGTCATCTGAGCAGATGTCAGTATTTGGTAAAATGCAAATCCTGTCAGAGCCCCACCAGTGATTATTTGCCAAGCACACAAATGAAGCCAATACTCTTTTGCAGTTCTAGGAGGAGATCAAAGGATGGCCTTCAAAAAGGATGCTTCGTTAGCAGTGTCCAGTGGACAGAAGTGGCTCCGATGCCTTGTTTGTTCTATAGTCATGCCCCAGTTGTTTGACCATGCCCCAGCTTACCACCAACTTAGAAGATGTCTGGCCTTGTAGGGGTTTCATAAACCCACTGGGGATCTGAATCCAAGCTGTGGTTTCCTCTAGACACATGTAAATACTAATTCGAATACTTAGGTGTGGCAGGTACTTGAAGGTTACCACCACAGTTGACGGCCTATGAACAGAGGCCCTTTAAAAATGGGCACTTGGAAGTTAGAGGCCATCATTAAGTGTGCCTCAAGCCTAGTAGCTGTCAGGGTGGATGGCTCCTTCGGCTTCCTTATATGCACATGCATCTCCTCCATTTAACTAAGAATTTTGCCTGCTGGGAAGTGTCTGAAGGCAGGTGCTGTCTGAATTAAGCCCAAATAAAATTCAGGATTTAGATCCCTGGCTATTTTTAAAGATACTTATTCTTTTTAAGTAATACAAGAAATATGTGTCTATTGTGAAAACTTTAAACAAGGTAGAAGCATATAAAATTATAAGAAAGCTCCTGTTCATTCCACGCCTCCCCAGTCTAACTCTTAAAGAATAACCTCGATTGACAGTTTGATGTATGTGCTTACAAACTTTTATCAGGGTACATACCAAATATAAACAAACAAATAAATTTATTTCTATTGAGATATAATACATATAAAGAAAAGTGCACAAGTATTAAGGATATTGCTTCTTTTTACATTTGTGTATACCTATGTAACCACCACCTAGATCAAGATAAAAATAATTTGTATAGTTTTTAAAAACCTAAGCTAGGATAGTAGCATACATGTAGCTTTGCAGTTTTATTTTATCACTTATTTTATCATGTCAGCATATATAAAACTACCAGCTCAGTGCATAATTTATTTAATCATTCCCCTGTTGATAGACATTTAGGTTGTCTCCACATGTTTTACTATTACTAACAATTCTCCAGTGACTACATTTTTGTGCACATGGGTTCAGAATTTTATATAAAAAATATTTGGAGTAGTGACTCTAATAATCCCTAACCTATGCACAGTGTTTTCACGGTCCCAAGAGTGGCCACAGTTGCGATCTTTTTGTCTGCTATTAACAACTGAGAGAGATGCGGGAAGTGTTCTGATTATTTATATTCCCTTCTTGGAGTCAGAGAATGAAGTCAGAGAGGTTGCAAGCTTTTGACACCTACAGGTCTCATAGCTTTGGGTGGAGGCAGGAGCAAAGCTGGTCACAGCTGTGTGACCCCAGATTCCATGACCTCTTTTGTTGCTTCTCAGATGCCTTGTAATAGAGATCTCCAGACTGTTACCAAGTGACCTCTCTGACCAGGAGAGCTTATTCAGTCCAGCACAGAGGTTAAGAAAGAGGGCACTGGTACCAGCCTAACTGGGTTTGAATCCTAACTGGGTTTAAATCCTAACTCTGCTGCTGCTTAGCTGGGTGCTATGGGACCAGCTGTAAGCTGCAGCTTCCTTAACTGTAGAATGGAATGAAACATTACACCACCTCACAGGGCTATAGTCACACTTAAATGAGATAATGCATGTAAATAATTTAGCGAAGTCCCTGGCCCATAAGAGTTCAATAAGTTATTTTAAATAATAGCTTTATTGAGATATAATTCACATGCTACAAAACTCAGCCTTTAAAGTGTATAATTCAGTGGTTTTTAGTATATTCATAGAGTTGCATAATCATCACCATGATATAATTTTAGAATATTTTCATCACACCAGATAAGAAACCCTGTATCCTTTAGCTACCACCCTACAACCCCCACCCCCCAACCCCCGCCAAAAAAAATAGCCCTAGGCAGCCTCTGATCTACTTTCAGTTTCTATAGATTAATTTATTCTGGATAGTCCATATAAATGGAAACATATAATATGTGGTCTTTTGTGTTAGGCTTATTTTACTTAGCATAACGTTTTCAAGGTTCATCTATTTTGTACCATGTATCAGTACTTCTTTCCTTTTATTGTAGATTAATAATATGCGGCTAGACCATATTTTGTTTATCTATTCATCAGTTGATGGGCATTTGGGTTGTTTCTACTTTTTAGCTATCATCAATAATGCTGCTATGAATATATATGTACAAATTTTTGTTGAATTTAAATTTTTTATTTATATATATATATATATATATATATATATATATATACACACATACATATATATACATACATATATATGATATATATATATACACATTATATATGATATATATATACACATACATATATATGATATATATATACACATATATATATATGATATATATATACACATACATATATGTATATATCATATATATACATATATATATAATATACATATGCAGTTTTATTTTATCACATATAAATACATATATATGTACATATATATACACATATATGTACATATATATACATATATAAATACATATATATATATATACACACATATATATACACATATATATATATGTATTTAATATACACTCTCACTACTCCTTTGGAATATAGAGTGAAACAACATTTATTTTTTCACAACTTTGACTATTTTGGTACTTTATTCCAAAGGTATAAATCATATTGAAGATTAGAAACAGACTTTACTTACTAAATACATATCTGCTTTGCTTAAGACATTTTTCCTCCTCTGTTTCTGATTTATTATATGCTCTAATACGTCATATGTATTAGAAAGACAGGGTGAACCCATTGGAAGAGCTTGAGCCTTAACTCTAAATAGACCTGATTTACGTCGACCTCTCTCATTTGTTAAATATGTGATCTTGGGTAATGTGGGAGGCAGAATAATGCCCCCCACTATGTGTTCACCCTTTAATCTCCAGAACCTGTGAATATATTACCTTCCATGGAAAAAGTGAGTTTTTATATGTAATTAAGGTTATGGACCTTGAGATGGGGAGAGTATCCTGGGTTATATAGGTAGGTCCAGTCAAATCACAAAAGCTCTCAAAAGCAGAAAACTTTTTCCAGCTGAAGTCAGAGAGATGCAGGGAAGTGGAAAGCAGAAGAGACTTGGCAGAAGGGGAAATCCAAGAGATTCAAATCATGAGAGGTACTGGACTCACCTTTGCTTGTTTGAAGATGGAGGGGCAGCGCGACAAAGAACACAGGGGACCTTAAGGAGCTGGAAGAGGCTCCTGGATGACAGCCAGCAAGGAAATGGGAATCCCAGAGCCATAACTGAAGGAACTGAATCCTGCCAACAACCTGAAGGAATTCACCAGCCAGATCTCCCCCAGAGCCTCCAGTAAGGAGTGCAGCCCTGCCAACAACTTGACTCAGCCTCTGAGAGTCTAAGCAGAGGACCTCTTTCAACCATGCCATCCCTGGATTACAATCTTCAGAACTGTGAGATAATAAATGGATGTTGTGTTAAGCTAAGTTCAGGGCAGTTTTTTACAGCATCAGTGGAAAGCTTGCACAGCAAATTACTATTTGTAAATTGGGAATAACATTGCCTACCTTGAAGAGTTGTAAAGATTAGAAGTTACATACTTCAAGTGCCTAACATATAATAGGTACTTAATAAATGATAACTTCATATCCGGAAGCACCAAAATGAGAAATGGAAAGAGAAGAAATGTTAATAGAAAGAAAAAGTGTGTGTGTTCATATGTGAATCTACCTTTGCATAAATTGAGCTGACTGTGTTACACCGACTGGCTGCTGGTTGAGGGTAACAGCTTCAGAACAGCTGCTCACCTTCTACTGCTGAACATTTTAAAAAAATATAGGATGTTCCAGTGATAAGTAATGAAAGGAAGTGTTGTGAGGCAGTAAATATTTAAATGTACTGTAATGAATCACTCGAGATATGGTGCTAGGTGACTGCATCCTTTCTCACTACGGCTAAAACAGCTCTGCTCAGATTTTCTGTTTTTACAGTGAGGATAATAGGAGGAGGAGAAAAATAATCTGTTCATGTAGAACTCTACTGGCATGAACTCCCCAAGGACTGAGAATGACCTCAAGGAATGAATACTAGATCCCCCAGAGACATGGTGAATTCCCAGTCCCAGGGGGACAGCACTGAAAGAGCTATGCCTCTCTCTGATGTAAGGGACGAGTTTCCCTGAGTGGATCTTGGGAAGTGAGAAAAAAGATTACAACGTACTTGTCTCTCATGTCCCCTCCTCTACATTCCCACCTTGCCTCTGGCCACAGACTAGGCATCCTGTGTGTATTAGTCACCTATGGTGCAGTAACAAACAACCTTAAACTCTTGGTGACTTATAGCAATTACTTATTTCTCACTCTTGTTACATATTGGTGGATCTGAGTCTGCTCCTGGCTATGAATTGGCTTCATGTATTTTCTCATTCTAGGACCCAGACTGAAGGAGTAGTCCCTATTTGGTATGTGCTACATTTATGGCCAAGGAAAAAGTTCAAGAAACAGAGCTGCACCATGCAGTTTAGCTTAAGACTTCTCAGATGTGTCCACTAATGTCCCATTGGTCAAGTACAACATCAATGGGGTGAGAAAGTATACTCCTCCCATTTGATGCAGTACAAGTCACATGGCACTAGGCCTCTTGGTACTGATTCTCTGAGGGGTTCTGGGGCTGCACTCCGTGCTCCAGGACCAGGAATCGGCTGGTCATGTGTTTTCAGGCTGGAGGAAAGTACAGCAGTAAGCATTAGGTAGGTGTTCAGGTAGTCAGAGAGGCCTGATCGTGTGACGCAGCAATACTGCCCCAAGGTCTGCCCCAAGGTCTGCAGACCTCAAGACCAAAACAACACCCCAGTGGGAAAGAAATTGGGGCATATGTCATTGGATTTATGTAGCTCACAGGAGTTAGGCAGTAACTGGAAGTAGCCTAGTTGCTAGAATGTGAGTAAATGTTAAGGCCTCAGCTACTACAACCAGGCTATAAGATTAAAGACAAAGTTCTTCATGTCCAGCCATTGGAACACATCTCTCTACATTTCTTGATTTGAATAGAGAGTCAGTTAACATGGTCTCAAAACCTTGGTTGGGACTGAGCTTATGTTTAGGACTAAGTAACCACAGCTTCACAGATGAAAAGGTTATCAAGGTGTTAGGGGATTGTGCTGCAGAATGGCACAGGAGTCATTTGTTGGCATTCAATTCAATTCTAAAGGAAGGGGTATTTATTGAGCTTGCACAAGATGCCCAACACTGGATTAGGTACTATAGGCACTATGAGACTTCTCACTTGTCTTTACTTTTCTGTGAACACATCCCTTTGCTAAGTAAATGATTGTATTAGGACTTCATTCTGGATAAGATGGTTCCTTCTTGCTCTTCTCCACTAAGTACAACTATAATCTCTGTAGATAATGCAAGAAGCAACCAACAGGAACTTGAAAGAGTAGGAAAAAATTGGTAAGAACAACACAAACTGGTTTTTGGACCATCTGACCTCTTCCCCACCTAACAGCAGAAGACAATCCAGACCTGGTATTGACTGTCCCCTACCCCCTGCCACCCACAATCTAGCAAAAGAAGGAAGTAATCTGGAAAAAGCAGGTGAGCCAGTATCTTCCACAAGGGGCATGATGGGTAGCCTCCTGTATGAGTTTCCTAAGGCTGACATAACAAAATACCATACACTGAAGGGATACCTCCAGCCTCTTACACTCTTACACTCTAGACTCAATTTTCTACTTAATATTTCCAAATGATTGTCTAATAGACATCTAAAATTCACAATGTCCTGACCCGAACTGAATGTTTTCACAGCTAAACCTGTTCTTCCAACATCCTTTTCTCCATCAACAGGAACACCATCTTTCCAATCACTCAAGCGAAACACTTCAGGATTATATTTTGAATTCTTTCTCCCATATCCCACATCTAATACTCCAGAAAATACTATTGACTCTACCTCCAAAACATATACAGAATCTCACCATTTTACACCACTTCTACTACCCTGGTCCAAGCCGCCATCATCATCTTCCTGGATTACTACAGTAGCCTATTAATAGTCTACTGCTTTCTCCCTAGTCTTCAATTTAGTTTAAATATTAGCACCAGAATGGTCTTTTAAAAATTTAAGTCTGATCAGATCACTGTTTCACTTGGAACTGCCCAGTGGCTCACTATTCATTCAGAGTAAAACCCACAGTCCTTATAATGGTTTACAAGGCCTTAAGTAATCTGGTCTTGTATCACCTCTTGGATCTCATTCCTTCCTACTCTCCCTCTCAGTCACTCTCCTCTAGCCTCACTGACCTTCTGTTGTTCCTCAGACACTCCTGCCTTTGCATTGGCTGTTCTGCTCTCCTACCATTAATCTGCATAGCTAGCTTCCTTGACTCTCTCAAATCTTTGCTCAAATGTCACCTTCTCATTGAGACCTTCCCTGACCATCCTTTTTAATAACGCAGTCAGCCTCCACCCTGGCACTCCTCATTTCCCTTTCTATTCTTTTTATTTTTCCATAACATTTATCATTTTCTAATATACTATATACTTCGTTGTTTATTATCCATTACCTGGTTCTTCCCACTAGAATGTAAGCTCCTCAAGGGCAGCGGTCATTGTTTTGTTCGTCATTGTACCTCAAGTGTCTAATCCAGTGCCCCCTGTGTTGTTGGTGCTCAGTCAGTACTTAATGAATGAAACAATGGCCCATATTCCTGAGAATAAGGCTTTGTGACATATTTATGCAGGAAGGATTAGGCCTTATACAGGAGTAATATTAATAGTTATTTGTTATCATTATTGCTCATATGATACGTGCTAAGAACCTTACTGATCAAGGGTTGTCTGCTTTCAGTTAGATGGGTAAAAAAATGTCTTCTGCATATATAGACAATATTTTAGCTACTACACAGGTAATATTCAGCTTTCTAGTCAATTAAACACTTTATAGGACATATTTGTGCTTGAGTTGATTCTGTAGCCACCCTGACAATGTGCATAATAGGTATTCAGTAATTGTTGGTTAATTGAGTGGTAGACTGAATGAATGAATAGAAAAATCTCTTGATTTATGTTCTCAAGTACCTTTTCCTCCAAGCCACACCAGATTATTTCCCTTTCTTCGTGTATTATTTATCCTTACACCCTTAACTCCTAGCATTTTGTCTGGCACATAGTAAGCACAATGCATTGACTGGGTGGGTATATGAATGAGTCACTGATGTATTAGAAATGTTCATTAAATTCAGTCAAGTCATTGCTTTGTCAATTTACTTGACCATCTAGTGTAGACATAAATTAAACCCATTGACGCTGTTGAAGGATTCATGGTCTATCCTTCACTGATATTGGTCTATATGTTTTCATTATCCGTGAAGAGAGAGAAGGTAACTTCTCTGGATTTAACTTGATTATAGTCTCAGCAGTATCACCATTTCTAAATAACAAATTCCAAAATTACAGCTTTTCCAATCATTCATTGTCATTGGTGCAGACTCTATTACCACCTCAGGAGAGTTATCAGCATATTAAAAATAAGAACATAATACTTCCATGAAAGGGCCTTCCAACATTAACATAAAATGTATAAGCATTGACAGAACAATTAGATTAATTCACTTCTTAGAGCTAGGTTGTTGGGAGCTGACTCATCTAAAATGGTGTTTAAAATATTCAGTTATACAATGAATCTATAAAGAGCTGACATAAAATATTGGATTCATTTTTATATTTATTTTTGTACTTTATCATTTTAAAGGAAAAATGAAAACATTCTTCATAAAAACATTGTATTAATTTAGGTTTATCATTCATGTAACAGAAGCATTAAACTTACAAAAGATGTGTAATGGCTCAAAGACCATTAGACACGTGTCTTCTGGTTTCAGGATGGTATCAGGCTGTGTATTCACAGAGAAAAAGGCTGTTAGCATTCTTAATTCAAATGAAGTAAGGTACACTGATTAAGGACACCTTTTGCATCAATTAGAATTAGGTTTGGCTGTAAGTAACAAATATGAAAATTAGTGCCTTAAACAAGATATAGATGTATTTCAGGCTGGTGAGAAGCAATTCAGGGCTAGAATGGGAGCTCCATGGTGTCAGGGACCCAGGCTTCTCTTATTTGGTTGCTCAGCAACACTTGGCTTAGATTCCCACAGTTCCCTCAGAGATGAAGATGGCTCCAGCAGTTGCATCTACATTCCCTGCAGCAGAAAAGGGGAAGAGGGACCACGAAAAGTGTCAACCTCTATTTTTCTTAGAAGTACCATACCAGCCTTCCACTTGTCTTGAGCTCAGTCACATGGCTATTCCAAGCTGAAAAGAGATCTTGGAAATATACTTTCCTTAGCTAAGTTGCAATGTATCTTGCTTAAAGATTGGGATTCTTTTATTAAGAAAGAAGGGGAGAATGGATATTAGGAAGGCAAATAATCTCTTCTTTATTTAAGTGTGAACTGCTAGGGAATAATGCTTGCCTCATGTTGTCTTTACCTGATGCTTTTATTAACCTTTCTCAAAACTAGAATAGAATCACACTCCAACAATGCCTCTAGGATGATGGGATTTTTTTCCTGTTTCATAGGTTTATGAAATTTGCCCCACCTCATAGACATAAATATTTCTCAACAGTATTCTTCATGATCAGCTGGAAGGCTTATACATGATTTAGGAGAGAATTAACTGGTTATTCTGATTTTGGTTATAGTTTCTTAAGAGAAATTTAATCTATTTCTATCTTTTTAATTGACCCATTGGACTACACAAGACTCCTAATCGTAAAGATTCTGATAGAGATTGAATTTGTTATAACCAGGATATTTTTTTAAAATTCTGGCTTTCACTCCAGCTCTTCCTAGATAAACAACAGACAAGAAAGCCAGAAAGAGAAATATCACTTGTTTTGACATTAAAATATTTCCCAATGGTATCATAATAAAAAATATATTCATACTAATAATACAGGATTTTTTGGCATGATGTAGTATGACTAACATCATTTGACCACTGTTTTAGTGGACATTTGTGTTTTTTTTTTAATTTTATTTTATTGTGGTAAGAACACTTAACATGAGATCTCATTTAAATTTTTAAGTTGTATTGTTGACTATAGGCAGTGTTGAATTGCAGATCTGTAGAGCTTACGCATCTTTCTTGACTGAAACTTCATTACCATTGATAATTAACTCCGTATTTCCCATTTTTTCTCTCCCCCCAGCCTTTGCCAGCCACCATTCCACTCCTTGATTCTATGAATTTAACTGTTTTAGATACCTCATATCAGTGGAACCTTGCAGTATTTGTCTTTATGTGATTGCTTATTTCACTTAGTATAATATCCTAAAGATTCCTTCTTCTTTTTTAAGGCTGAATAATATTCTATTTTATGCATATAAATTTTCTTTATCCATTCTTCTGTTTATGGACATTTAGATTTTTCCACATATTGGTTATTTTGAATAATGCTACAATAAACATGGGAGCACTGTTATCTCTTCGAGATCCTAATTTTAATTCTTCTGGATAAATACCCAGAAGTGAGCTTTCTGGTTCATATGGTAGTTCTATTTTTAATTTTTTTGTATAACCTTCATATTGTTTTCCATGGCAGCTGTATCATTTTGCATGCAGTTTCTCCATAGCCTCACCAACACTTGTTGGCTTGTGTTTGGACATTTGTTTTTTTATATCTCTCTAGCAACCTGTCCCTACCTTCCTTTGGGGAGTTTTTTCTGCTCTCATTGCAATTCACAGGTGGGTAGATTATTGAAACCAATCCGATCATAATACCTCATCCTCCTGGCCATATTGATTGGTCCAGGGGTAAGTTGTAAGGATTAGAATCGAGGGTTAATTATAGTAATAATTCCTATAACAAGGAAGAACTCTACTTGCATTAGAACAGAATGGAGTCAAGCAAAAAATGAGTGATTGATGGCATAAACGGGAGAGGGAGAGAGACTGGGCTACTCAGTAGTATGAAATCTCTAGTCCAAGTCCCCGAGGCTCATTCTTTGATTCTGAGAGCCAATCTATCACCCTTATGCTCAAGCTGGTTTGGGTTGGGTTTCTGTCACAATCAGCCAGAAGAATCCTCAACCATGCAACTTCACTTCTTGGAGCACTTAACCACAGTCTCCCTTGGATTCTAGTGATTTGTATGTGCGTCTCGTCCCCTGCACCTTTGTGAACTCCTTGGGAAACGGCACCATGCTGATTTGTCCTGCGTCTTAGATAATTCCTGTTTTATATTATGTGCATCTCTGTATGCATTTACATTTGGTAAAGAAGTTAAAAAATATATTTTTTCTATCTTTTGTGTCATACTAGCTACTCTTTGTTGAATGTTTGCTGTGTAGTAGGTACCTTCCAGAATGCTGTGTGTGTTATTTAATCTTTACAACCCATTTGGGAGGTGTGCACTATTATTCCCTATTTTGCAGATGAATGAGCTGGATTTAAAGAGGTTAAAGCAGGTTGTGCAAGGTCTCCTGGTAAGTGGTCAGTCTTAGACTTGAGCCAGGACTCTTCACTGCAAATCTCATGCCTTCAATGATTGTCTATTGATATTAGCCATTTCCCCTCTAAAAGTTAGATTAGACATGACTCCCAAATACCCACCTACAATGGGAGAATTTTATTTCCTTCAAAGAAAGCTCTAATGTTTATTAATTTGTACATGAGTGCAGTCAAATTGAATATATGCCTCAAAAGTAAAATTATTCTGTCTTTCCTCCAAATTAGATTGGATTTAGACAGGTGGACTTTATGTATCAAAAGGTCCTACTTTCTGAAGGAAGGGAAACTGAGCAACCAGTGTGCTAAAGATCAGGATTGATTTCATTCCTAATGTTTAGGCTTATGGTACATTTTTAGGGTTAGAGATTCATGTTTACCTCATACCATAATACTAGGTCCTGATTAAGTGGTGTAGAAAGTATAACTACTTATGAGAAACATGCTTGTTCAAACAGCCTCAGTTGAATATAGGATACTACTACGAAAGGCAAACTTCACTATTTGTATCTATTCAAGTGGCCTCTGTTTACATGGTAGTCAGTGAATTCAAGATGCTTCCAATGATATGACTAATTTGAAGTAAAAGAGGGAGCTGAAACATTCTTATTGACAATACTAATAACTTTCAGGTTTAAACCCTGAGTAGGCTGTTAGTGCTTTTCAATGCTATAGACTTCACAGGCATCCCGGTGCTACTAGCTATGAGAGGTAACCTAAGAATATGGATGATTCAGTGCAACCCAAAGTACAGGTCTTCTTATGGCTTGTTTATTCTTTCAAACGATTACTGACCACCTAACATGTGTCAGGTACTATGCTAGGTACTGGAAAATCTAATGATGAACAAGACACACATGGTCTCTGTTTTCATGGACAGAGTTAAGGAGACAGGCAATAAAGAACTAAAATAAAGAAGAAAATTTATCAGGTTGTAATAAGTGTTATATTGAAAACAGAATAGGTTAATCTGATTGAAAATGACTGTGTTCTAACGTAAGGAAGTTGGTAAGGGAAGGCTCCTCTGAAGGAGCAGAAACCTGAAATGACAAGAAAGGAGCCACAGGGCACAGGTAGTGCAAAGGACCTGAGGCAGAGATAAACTTGGTGCTGTCATTGTTGGAAAGATAATTGTCATTTTTTGATAGAATATGGTACATTGATCTAGTAGCCCTGCCATTGTTAACTGGAGGAAACCCTCATCCTCAGAAATCATCCTCAGAAATTTTTGCAAATGTTAGCAGTGGAAATTCCAGAGATGGTAGGATTAGGGATTATTTTTATTTTTGCTTCTCTGTATTTTCTTTTTTCTTGTATAATAATAAACATTTTTTTATTTTTGCCAAACAAGACAAAAACCCATAGAAGGCATAAAAATGCACTTGAAAACATTAGGAAAGGTAGATTTGGGGATGACAATAAAACAAAATTCATTGCAAACTAAAATGTAGTGTACCAGGAAACCAAAAGGTGATTTTGGTAGAATTAGAGAAAGAAGAGAGGGGTGGGGCAACCTATCAGCACAAGGGGAATTAGAAATGAGTAAATGGCAATATCCTGTCACCTAAACTGCAGTGAAATCTCAGCCTTTTATAAGAAAGAGGGTGACCATCATTATCTCGGTCACTAGTTCAGACAGGTGAGCTGGACTCTATTATTTATTTGTGATTGTTTAAACTAGGTCCTGGCCTCCCAATTCATCCTTAGGTTGGATCTGCAGCAGTCTTCAGAGCCTTAGCTGGCCAGTGACACAAGGCAGAATAGGTAGGGTAGGAGAGAGCAAGCCCGAGACATCTGAGTGCTGTCTGTCTGTTCTCTGCCACTTGCTGGAACATGCCTGGGCAAGCTACTCTCTGTGTTGGAGTCTCATATTTTCTCATATCTAAAGTAAAGTGGTTGGACTAGAACATCTTTAAGATCATTTCTAGCTGTAAATTTGTATCTGTACTCTAAACCCCTTACTATGAAAATTCTTGTGGCTATACTTTGCCCTGAGAGGAACATAGCATTGACTGATAACCAAAATTTGGGCCAGTGAGACATTCAAGCATACATGCACAGACCAGAAAGAGGAAAATAGCTGATATGCTAATTTTTACTTTCCCTTTCCTTAGCCTTTTTCACAGATATGTTAATATTGGTGACATTCTTAGAGATTAGGAGCTGGCCAGCAGGCCTTGGGTTATAGCTTAAACCTGCATCTGGGGAGTGGCTCCCCATAAACCAGGTGAAAGAGCCTTTCCAGAACATCCCTACTCTCCCTAAAATAAGTAATATCAGGTCCTATTCTGCTTTGGTGGGAGGAAGATTGAGAACAGGAAGTGCAAGATACCTAAAGACAAGGATGGAGGGGTCACTGAGAGGCGTTGATCAGGTATGCCTTTTATTGTCTATAACTGGATAGATGCTGTAAGAGGAAATAGCTTCAGTGTGTGAAGGAACATAGCAATGCAACATGGTAGGAACATTGCCTTTGAGTTGCACAATTCTTACCAATATATGATTTGGCTTTTTTTCTTTGTCATTATATTAATATTGATAACATTATAGAGAACTTTGTTCCAATAAAGTTTATTAATTGACTCTGGCAGGATGAGGAACTGAAAACCTCTTCCCTTCTACTTCTATCAGAAGGTTATTTTGGAATTAAAGAAAAAGGACCTAAAATGAGTTGGTGTCACTCAACGCCCTGAGTTATGGAGTGATTGACAGTAGCAGTGAGCGCTGCTCCAGGTCCAAAGATTAAAAACATTAATAAATGGAAATTGCTTTACCAATTCTCTATACCTTGATTTCTTCATCTCTAAAATAGGAATAGATTTTTGTAAATTGCGAAGCCTTTAAACATATGTATTAATAATAGTTTATTTAACATTAGTAATTATGAAATGGAAACTTAGTGGCATTAAAGAGTTTAAGTCAGTTCTTCAAATAATTAATCCCTTCCTGGGATGTCATTTATTCAGCATGAGATTCTTACTGATTATTTGATTAATGCCAGCTATATTGTAAATACCTACTATGGGCGGGATATTTGGATATAACCAAGCATATACACAGGTTTATATTGAAAACCATCCTAAGAATAGGGTGCATTAGTCCATAGGAAACTCAGAGCTCTCAGATAAATTTTGGCCACACAGATTAAATTTCTCTTGACTACTGCCAAGTGTTTGGGGGAACTGCTGGTGCTAATCAACTTAGGGGGAGACTAAGGAAGGATTTATCCAGTTTATTGTCATTAAAATCAACTTTCA
The DNA here is from genome assembly GCF_902729225.1 of Pteropus medius. Taxonomy (NCBI): domain Eukaryota; kingdom Metazoa; phylum Chordata; class Mammalia; order Chiroptera; family Pteropodidae; genus Pteropus; species Pteropus medius. The sequence goes on from NW_024344372.1 coordinate 1,273,234, forward strand.
ATTGGAAATCAGTGTGCATGTAAATTGGCATGTAAAAGCCTAGGGAATAGCATTTAATTAACTGTTATAGTTTTGAATTATCAAATAAAATTGTTCAGTTTGGGAAGGAGGCAAAGAGATGAAATGTATGAATGGCAAAATGAGGTCTCTTCATACATGGGTGGTGCTTTGTGACCATTTGAGAATGAACCGAGGATGGAGACAAAATATACTTGCTGCAATTTGCCCTCGTCCTGTCTGAATTAATGATTGAAATGTGAGTCACAAGGGAAGTAAGAGTGTCCCCAAATGAGCTAACAGGGAGCTTCCAGGGAAGGGAATGTGGAAAGCATTATGAAAGAAGATATTCTTAATCTTTTCATAAAATTCATCAGAACAATTGGACAGTCCATTAAAAGTTGGCATGTTACCAGCCACATCTACACATTCAGCAAGCCTGCTGCCATCAGTCACAAAGGACATTCTGTCCTAGACGCCCTAAGCCAACATCATGTAGTAATGGTAGTGTTAGTGACTGAAGAGTGTGCCAGTGGGATGATGGCACGAGTTCTGCCTAATGCTAGTTACAGGAGTTTCTGTGCACCCTATCCTATGTGTTATTAGAACCATAACGGGATACTTAGAGGTCATTGTGTTGAATCTCCTTATTTTATTGAAGAGGATACTGGCAAACTGACTCACCCGGATGCACAACAAATCTTTTTCTTAGTCTGATGATTTTCTTAGCATAAGAAATGGTTCACCATGACTCTTGCATGTATTTCTTAAGCATACCACGTAAGGTGTTTGAACTCTATATTCAATAAATACAAGGAAAATCATTGCAAACACTGCAGCCATATAATAGTGCTTTTCTTAGACTGCTCTGGTGGTCTTACCTAAAAGAATAGTAGCTTTATTAAGGAGCCCAGGGCTCATGATATGCCAACACCCTTCTACCAAATGCATTCTCTCCTGTTTATATTATACCACCTGTGAGGTTTTGAATTATAAGTCTAGCAAAAGAGAAATGCCAAGGTCTCTTACCAGTCCCTTCTAATCTGGGTCATAGCAAAGGTTACATAATATTGCCTACATGTCCAGCACACTACCAGTTGGAAAGAATAATAAACACTGTTTGAAGGGTATTTTGTTTCTTGAACACATTACTTCTACACCAACAGCTGTGATGGTCTGGTAGGCTCCAGGGCTGAAGGTGAGGACCTACAAAGATTTCTTCTTGGCAAAGAAGCTGCTGCTACTTTCCTTGTGTGCTCTTTCCATTCCCAATTGGTATCCATTCTGAGTCCCCCCATGATTGGCCCCATCCTCTTCCCTCCCCCCTCAGCATCCCCCTAGCCTTGAATGGTATCTGTTGTTACACTGATTCCGACAGTGACACAGCAATCTGGACCCAGTTCCTAGACAGCTGCTTTGATTCAGGAAATACTTGTCAGAATACAGACTCGACTTATAGCCGTGTAGGATGAATGAGTTACAGGAGCAAGCCTTCTGTTCACTTGCCAAGTTCACGGTCCATAGGCACAGGATACTTTTATGCATGTGCTGGCCATTTGGAGATGTATGTAAGTTATATGTTGTAATTCATGGAGACTTCTTTTCTTCCCTGCAACACCTCATTTGTCAGGCTTTGGTAGGAAATGAGCTATTTCACTTATGTGAGTCATTCAGGTAGTTGGATGCTACACTTTAAGTACCAAAGCTTGGTTTGTTTTAGCCTGTTTTATGGGTATATTGCTTAAATGAATTATATACTCCTCTGCCTTCTACATTGAATAGGATAAACCATACTGGTCCTTTCTTTAAAGCTCAAGGTTGAATGTGAGCATCAGTGACATAGAAGTCTCCTTAGGAACTATTAAGGAGTGTGGGACAACAAATCTCTATACTCAGTAGCTCCAGATGGCCATGCTATGTGAATTTTGGTACCTGCTTTGGAAAATTCTTTCTCTATCTTGCTTTCATTACTCAGAGCTACCAGTTGCAATAATCTCTTCCCTGTTTGCTCTTTTTTTCTTTTTTTGGCTTGCAATCCTTCCTGCATTCTACCCTCACCCCAGTCCAAACCCCTTAAGGCCCATCTTTTAATTTCCTATGGTTCATATTCTGTGCTTGGGAAACTATAACCGAGCATCTTAGAATTGTGTGTGCAAGAGGGAGGAATGACCATATTTAATAGGGTCCCAAAGAGCACTCATGGGAGGGAAGCATGGGAACAAAAGCGTCCGAATGTTGACACATCTCATTTGAATGCTCAGGGGCTCTTGTTGTTTTCTTCCCAATTCTAGGCTGTGTTCTAGAGCAGTGCTATTTACACCTTTCATTATTGCTGGGCCCTAGGATTCTGCAGAGATGCCAGAGGCAGCCAGGAGGTGTGTGTGTATGTGTAGGGGAGTGGTGGCAGTGTTAGGGTCGTGGCTTGTGGCAGGGGAGGGACAGTGATCACACTCTCTTTTCATTCTACTTGGAGCAGTATCCCTTTATGTTCTCTCATACGTTGAAGGTCAGATTTCATTAACAGACCTATAAACGGACAAATAAAAAACAAAGCAAAGGCAACAACTACACAGATAAAACAGAAGAGAAATCCAGATAAGTAATGTGGTGGTGTAATTAGGTAAGTGCTTAGTTACCCACTCCCAGAACATGCTTTATGAAGATGTTATCATGGTTTGGGGAGGCACTGAACATTTTCTGGATGTTTAGAAACCATCTAGTCCAAAGAGCTTAACTTACTATTGGGGATAACACATTTTAAAAATGTAAGTACAATTCAGTAGAGTGTGTTTAGAAGAGGAAGTCCAACAGAAATATAATGGGAATCACGTAAAGAAATTCACATTTTCTAGTAGTCACATTAAAAAAGTAAAAATAAACAGGTAAAAATAATTTAAATGTTTTATTTAACTCTGTCTAAATTATTTTCATTTTAACATATTATCGATATAAAATTATACTGTTTGTTTTAAAATTTAAAGTATTTAAAATGATGTAATATTAAAAATTCAATTCCTTATTCATACTGATCACACACATTTCAAGTGTTCTGCCACATGTGTCTACTGATTACTGTATGAAACAGTATGATTTTAGAACAGTTTTGATAACTTTAAAATGTTTAACAAAGATTGGCTGCCCATTTCATGAGAAGAGCTTAAAGCAAAATCTCATTAATTCAGGCTCCACTACTTTGGAATTTATGATAATTTTATCAGAGTTCAGCTGAAGTTTACAATCTGATCTCTCTGTGGAGAAAGGTTTTATTTGGCATATTCACCATATAAATCAGATCACAGGAGATGTGTTTAATCCACTTAAGAGTATTAAGTGTTTTGTGGGACTTTAGCACAACATTTATGAATGCAAAAATACTCTGCTCTGCACAGCAGAGTGTCCCATATTCATTAAAGGGCATCTAACAGGGTGGCCTTTAGGGTATTTTGTTAGCAGTTAGTTATTATCACACTACTTTTGAAAGATTTATGTAAGTCAAATTTCCTCTAAAACAGTCTAAAAATCAGATTTGTTAATATTTCAGATAATTATTACTTAAATAAAACTTTACCAATGTAGTCTATGTCAAACTTAAATGTAAAAATGACATGGAGCTTTGCTTCAAGGTGATAATATCTTTCTCACAGGGTAGTGAAGTGAAAATGAACTTGTACTTTATAAACTGCAACATGTTTCATGCATGTTATTCATTCATTTGGTAAATATTTTTTTACTGGCTTTTACAGGCTTGCCGCTGGTTGGTAGGGATATAGCTGTGAACCGGGTAGAGAATCATGGTCCCAGCCCTTATGGAACTTACAAGCTGGTGGAGAGAGACAGGCAAAATAAACATGTGATTAAAATAGAGAGCAATAAGAGCTATGATAGGGGAAACACCAGTTGCTGCAAAAGCATATAGGAGAGCCACATAACCCAGACCAGTTGGAGGGGATGATCAGGGAAACTTTCCTGGAAAGGTTCCTGGAAATTGACATTTAGGCTGAAACCTGCAAGTTGATTTGGAGTTAGCTTCATGAAGGAGTGGACTGAGTAGGAAGAGTACTTTAGAAAGAGGAAATAGCATGTGCAAAATCCAAGAGGTGAAAGGGAGAACATGAAGTAGTCCTAGGACTGAAAGTAGTTCTTTGCGACTGCAGTGAGGAATACAAACAAAAGAAGGAATCATGATGAAGGCGGAAAGGCCAATAGGACCAGATTACAAAGGGTCTAAGGAAGTTGGACTTTATTTTATCCCAAGGACAATGAGTGACCATTGAAAGGTTTTATTCATTGGAATCTCGTGATGTGGTTGTGTTTGCAACAATCACCTTGGCTACTGTGTGGAGAAGGGACTGTGGGAGGGTGAGAATGGAACCCATGATATCAGTGAGATCTTGGCTGGAGACACTGGGGGCCTAAACCAAGGGAATAAGGGGAGGGAGAGAGAATTTGATAGGCATCTAGGAGGCAAAAACAATAAGCCTTAGCGATTGGTGGGATGCGGGGGCAGAGGGACAAGGAAGAGTGATGTGGGCAGCTGGGAAAATGGTGGTACCTGCCATTCACTGAAATATAGAAAACTGCAGGTGGAGCCGGCTGTGGGTGTGTGTTCGGGGGGCGATGAGAGCATGAGGTCACTTGTGGCCACGCTGCAGGAAATGTCTTATGGGCAGCCTCTAACTAAGGATGTCCTGCAGTCACTTGGGTTCGTGTATAACCAGTTTGCTGAGATAAACTGGCTTTTTAAAATGGAATTTAAATGGAAATGATTCAACTCCATCCCACGTGCAGTGAGAGCACTACATGCTTCTTGAAGTCTCTATAGATTCTTGAGAGGGTGATTAATGTTTTTCCTCATTGCCTGTAGACCTCAAATTTGGTCTCTGCCGAATTAGTTCAGTTGATGGATCATCTCCCTGTCCTGGTTCTGTGCCACATTCTCCCAGCTGTTAAACTAAGCTACTTTCCCTTAATTTTCACAAAACCCAAACCAAAAACCCAACCACACAGGCCATTGTATATGCAGCAGGTTTGACTCATGATTTGTGCAAATGAAAGGGGTTTGGATGGCTGCAATGCAGTACAACTTAAAAATGAATAACTGTCATCTTGTTCTTAAAGAGCTCTTGGCCAACTGGCCAACCTGAGTGGCAGCCTCCTCCTGAATTGCTTTACCCACTACTTTCTCTCTCTCAGTGGCTCCTAGCAACAGAAATGGACAAACAAAAGCAAAATAAAACAAAACTTCCCATTGTATTATGCAAAAAAAAAAAAATTTGTAGTTCCTTTCTTAAAGCCATCTTTGCATAGCCTAAGATTCATAATGTGCTCTGCTAACAGTGCACATTATCTTCTGGGTTCTCCCTCCATCCTTCCCCCACCTGCCACATATGTCTGTATGGAGAAGGAGGAGTATAAGACTTATTTCACCACTGATATGAATGATACCCCCTAGAAGGGAAATGAAGTTTTGATTTTAAATGACCACTTGTTTCCCTTCATTACGTGAGTCTGGAGAGAGAGAGGTGAAGGTAGAAGTTTGGCATTCAACAGGCAGCTTCTACTTGAAGCAATAAGAGTGGACGTGATCATCCAAAGAGAACGTGTTAAGTGAGAAGAGAAGGTGACGTAGGAGGGAAATCTGGAATCTGCCAACATTTCAGCCTTAAATTTTAAGAGAACCACAGAAGAAAAGGGACCCTTGGAGGGGACTGAGGAGGATAGAGAAGCAAGAGGTAAAGCAGCAGAGTGCGTTGTCATGAAAACCAAGGTCGGAGGGTACTATTTCTTGTTAGAAAGGAAGTGAAGTCTGGCTTGTGTGTCTTTGTAACTGAGGGTCTGTCAGAGTGTCTGGAGTATAATAAATGCTCGATGACTATTTGTGGAATCGAAACAGGCAACCTTGCTAATCTGACTTTTCCTTTCTTACAATCTGCACAGCAGTTTACAGTTTACAACGCTTGTCTCTACAAGTGCCCTCTCTACCTCAGCAGTTCTTTGTCTCCTCTTTCCCTTTTGTCTTGGAGAAAAAGATGTCCCTTCTCTTTTGTCAAGGCTCGCTACATTGTTTACCAGCTCTTCTCTTTAAGGGACCTCTCATCTGTGATTATGAGAGCTCTAACTAGACAACTAGCCTAGATTTAAAAAAATTATGAGTCTCATTATCATTAAATACCATTTGATAAACAGTACCTTTCAAAACATTGCCTTCAGGATAGTGGTGCTGGTGAGTGGAGAGAAAAATGAAAAAGGCTCATGGTGATGGGGAAAATGGGAACTTCTGGTCCATCTAATCTCTTTACAACCTTTCAATTTGAAACTTCTGGAGAGAGGACTATACTTGTGGTTGCAGCTCTTTGTGATTCGCTTGTACTTAACCCCTTGTAACCTGACTCTGTTGCCAAAACTGCCATCCACAGGATTTGGCTTGCCAAGTCAATGGGTTTCTCCTCAGACCTTATCCACTTCATCTGGCTTTCAGTATTTGATTCTGTTAGCCACTGGTTTCCTTCCTTTGATTCACTGATATTTCATCCCATAGCTTCTCATGTCATTCCTCCTCTTTCGTATGGAACCTCATTATTCTCTTTTGTTCTTTCTAACTGTGGACCATCTTTTAAACTCCAGGCCTGCTCTTGACTGTCTGCTGAACATCTAAATCTGAACAGTCATTTTAAAGCACATATATAAAAATAAATCCATACTGATTCTATCTTGGTTTCAAAAACCAGCTCTATACATTATTTGTAAAATTGGGTAAATTTGAATATGGACTAAGTATGATACCAAGAAATTATTGTTATTTTTTTAGGTGCAATAATGCTATTGTGGACTTGTAAGGAAATGACCTTATTCTTAGGAATACCTCATGAACAATTAACGGTAAAGCATCATGATAAGCTGCAGCTGACTTTTAAATAGTTCAGAAAAATACACATGCATGCACATTAGCATGTGTAGAGACATAAAACAAATAAAAGAAAATGATAACAATGATTGAATCTAGATGGTTGCTATACAGAGGTGTTCATTGTACCATGATGCAAGGCTTTTTTTATATATATATATATTTGAAAATTTTAATAATAAGTTATTGGGCAAAAAAGCTCGTGACCTCCCCGTTGGTCCCAAACCAGCTCCTCCTCCTGATTTTTCTGTACCTGAGAATAGCACCAGAATCTGCAGTGTAGGGGACACCTATGAATTGCTTGTCTAGCTTTCCTTTTCTAGGACCACCCCTCACTCAGCCTTCCATATGGCTCACAATGACATCCTTTGTTGAATGGCCCAAAGCACCTGACCAGATCTTCACCAATGAATCTGTTCTCTTGGATTTGTGAATTTGGGAGTCAGAGAACCACCTAATGGCTGAAGCAATAAGATGTAAAATTTAGGAGCATCTAATGCCAGGTTTTTGCCATATGAAGAAAGGGATTTTGCAGAGAGAGAAGACTGAATCAAATGAGCAAAGAAGGCCAGAGGGAGAGAATGGATGGAGATATCTGAATGACCTTTTCTCTGTAGAAAGATGTGTGTGTGTGTGTGTGTGTGTGTGTGTGTGTGTGTGTGTGTGTGTTATGCAAGGCATCCCTTGTTTGAACTCACAGATTGCAGGACCTTGTCAGCTGCAATCCCCTTATTTTTTATTTACACCTACAGCACCTGGTCTTCCTAGGTGGTCTCCCATCCAAGTACTAACCAGGCCCGACCCTGCTTAGCTTCCGAGATCAGATGGGATCGGGCTTGTTCAGGGTGGCATAGCCATAGAAAAACCATATATTTTTAATTGAGAAAATATAGTCTTCATGAGTGCAGAGATATCTGGTGTCTGGTAAATTCCGAGCAAATTCTGCTAAATGGAGGATAATCTTAATTCTTATTTTTATATATAATTTTGTAGATATTTTAATCTAAATTTTTTATAGGTACTGATTTTTTGTCTTCACTCAGAGATGCTTTCTTCAACAAATATTTTTATAAGAAATAACTTGTCAAACGTCATCTGAACTTAAAATATTTTTTAATTCTTTGCCAATTTTAAATGGAGCAAAATCATAGGCCTTCTCAATTTTATTCCATTATGTTACAGAATGTATATTTAAATAATTAAAAGAGGAACTCCTTGAAAAAACTTTTCAAAAACAGGAATAATCCAAAACACAGAAAATTTAAAATAAAAAATTATATAACATATGCACTGTCATTGTTTGATTTATTTCAGTTCCTTCCTTGCTTTTGTAGAAATATACTTTAGTGTCTTTTGCAAACTTCATTTTCAATGAGTAAAATTCGCCAAAACTTTCAAAAGTTAAAGTTTTTATCAATTCATTTATTAAAGACTTGGATAAGATTTTTAAATGACTTTGACCAAAATGCAACCAAAATTTAGAAAAAAATTCAGTTTTATAGGACATACTGAGTTGATTTAAAAATGTAGTTCTTCAGAGACTCACAAATATCTAAAATGTACTAGATTATAATCCTCAAAGTGACAAAGCACACATCAATATATGCTGTAGTAAATTTTGGAGTTCACATTAGCTTCTTGATGAAAATGTTGTAGATGACTTATGTAACAGTGTATATTTAAAAATACTTGTACATTTTGATTAGTACAGCTTCCATTTCAACAGGGAGACACCCAACTTTTTTGGGTGTACATATGAATTATGTGTGCACCAGAAATAAATCAAAGTACATTTCTGCTCCATAGGTTTCTTCTTAATTTAGTAATAACAGCATTTTTACAATAATACTGTGTCTCATCTACGTTTTGTACTTGTATTGCCACTCAAAAACGAGTATTTTATCTTCAGCGTCGAAGCTTTAATTGAACTTACAATCAAATTCACAACAAAATCAAATGTTTCACATGAATTAATATCCATACCTTTATTTTGATTCCATGAATTGAATGAAGGAAATCAAATAATTATTGGATATTTGAAGCATCTGATGACCCAGATGCTACTAGCATCTTTTAATTCTTTGGGAAATTCTTCTGCTAATGGAACCAATACATTAACAGCTGTAGCTTTACTTTCCCTCAAAGTATTAGGAAATTTGGAATGGAAAATAAATTAATTAAGAGCAGTCATTTGATCTAAATGAAAATCACATTTCATAGAGTAATATATAAGCCTACCTTCTGCAGCTGCACATTTTCTTTGGACAGATTCTCCTTAAAATAACTACTAACTTTTGAAGAAGATGCTGATGCTTCTTCAGCCATATTTGTGTCTTTTGGTTGTCATGTGGGCACAGTGATAGTCACTTTGGCTCCCATGGTGGCGAGTAGATGCTGGCAAGCATTTTATGCAAGTTTCCCATTCATCATCCATTTTCTTGAGAAGTGGAAATTTGGTGCTAAATTTTCCATGAAATGTGCACCTTAATATTTTGAGTTTATTGCTGCCCAAAGTGGTTCTTGCAAAATAAAAAAAGCACTGACAAATAATCAGTAGTTGTACATTTGTACCACATAGTAAATAACAGATTCCCTGTGCAAGAGTGGTCAGGCTACTTTCTATATACTCCATGGGAAGGCTGCTGTCTCTGTTCCCTATTCATGTACACCTAAAATGTCCTGCTTTGAGCAACTTGTGGGTCAAGGCCTGGGCCACAGCACTACTGGCTGGTACATCAAGTGTCTGACTAGGGCAACAGAGATAAAATAGTTCCCTTTTTCTACCTGAAACTGGAAGCTAGAACTTCAAATCAGAGAGCACTTCATTTCAGCAGTGATTGTGCGACAGTGAGTCCTTGGAAGTCTTCATCATGGATCAGCAGAGATAGTCATTTTTTAATTTGATTATCTTTCAAATTTAATAATGCGTTAAACTGAGCACTCTGTGTAGTGTGAATGTCTCTCAGGCACTTCTAGAGGTAACCAGGACAGAAGCTGAATCAACAAAAACGGTACTAAATAAACCCTGGCTTATTTTAATGCAACCATTAATAATGCTTCATTAAAAAAATCACCAGGACAAATGCTAAACTAAAAGGGATTCTGGGACAATAGGCATGTAACAGGACTGTTCTGGGCAACCGAGACATATGATTACCCTTTGTTTGGCTTAATTTAGGAAAACCCACACATTCACAGATAATCTGTTACTCCTTTAAACTTGCATCCTACTCTGCCATGCTTCTATTTCAATCTTCTTCCTCCACAAGACTCTAAGATCTTTAAGAGCAAGGACTATATTTATTTCTGTTTGAGGGTACCATAGCCTCTCACATCCAGTGCTTTCTTAGTAGACATGATTCATTGACTAGTCTTCTCTTTGGAAAAGGCAGCTCGACAAAGTAGGAAGAACCTGGCTTTAACTCTATTGCTTTCTACCTGTGTAACCTTTGACATTTACGGTATCCTCATCTGTAAATAGGGGTCAAAATGCCTATCTTACAGGTCGGCTGGATTGCTTGTTGTCAACCTAGCATATTTCCCATCCCTCTCTAAAATTTCTCTGGTTTATAGGGTTTAAACATGGAGCAACATTTCATAGACTGCCTTCTCTATTCCCAAAGCACCATGAGTCTGGGTTATAACCTTGCAGTGGAAAGGACTTGTGTGAGGTTTGAAAGCAAAGCAGAAGGAGAAGGTAGATCATCTGCAGTAGCTTTCTTTGGCTTTTGATGTCCTCCTGAGACTCCTCCACTGAAGCGCGGTAGCAGCTGAGATCATCACAGTGGCCGCCTTGAGATCTCTGCACTTTTAGATTTCTGGAAAGTGGCCATCCTGACTTGCACTCCCCTAGCCCTTCCAAAGGTTGCAAAGCTTCTAATTCACTGTATTTAACCTTTCCATTTAAAATGCAAAGTAGCTATAAATTCTCGATAAGCTCTAACTGGTACCTAGAGTGGATGTAAGGATAAAATTACATGCTATATGTGACACATTCACCACAGAACCTGAGAGGCACCTCGTAGATAATCAACAGTAGCTGTATTTATTGTAATTATCATCGGTAGACTGCCTTGATTTATTCTGTTGCTCATCCTGTCTAGGGACAAAATCCCATGCTCTCTTTTGTACCTTTGAGTCCTTTCTCTGCTCAGCAGCCTTTGAGGTGTGCCCATCCCTGTGAAGACTATTTTTGCCATCCATGGCTCCAGCCTGCTCCATACCTGATAGGTGTTGGCTCATGGTTCTCTTTCTTGATTACTGGACCAGGCATAGTAGGTCCAGGTATAGAAGCTTCATAAAGATGAGGTCTGAACTTTAATTTATAGGAAGAAAGCAGTGGAATAAGGAGGGGAAAGTCTAGGGTGTTCTGATTCGTGAGCAATTGATGCAGAGAGACAGCCGGCTACAGAAGGGATGACTCTCCCTTGTCCTGGTGCTAAAACTCACCTAATTTTCAAATACTGTTCAGGACTGATTTGTGATGATACTGCCCTGTCGTTAAGGCAGAGTGGGTGGCACTACCCCTTCTTATTCCCATATACATAGCTTACGACTTTTAAAAACATTCTGATCCACTCCCACCAATATGGAGGGTAATAGGCTAAAGGGAGAGAATAGTTTGCTCTAAATTCTGACACCGCCCCTCCTTCCTTCTCCATTCAGCAGTGTGGAAGAGATCATTGCCCTGAAGTAGTCTCAGTGGAGAGGTGGGGACAGAAGCCTGATTGGAGTTGGTTGAGGCAAAAAGTTTGTGCTGTTAAGGGAAACAGAGAAATGTGGCTGTGGTTGAAGAGAGATGGGGGATGAGGGGATGGTGGGGGCTATAATCTGAACGTAGGACGAGGTTTGGAGTGGGCAGAGGTCAGGGAGCTAGTCAGAGTGACGACGGGGTGGGGGAAGTTGCACAACCCGAACTAAATATTACAAAGTGTGTCGACCATAGCTGATAGACTCCAGCCTCAGCTGATGCGGCCAGGATCACCAGTAATAATTCCTGTCAGCCCAGGAAGTCTGCTCGAGGATTTCTCTTGCAAGTGAACTGGGAAATAATAATAATTAAAAGCATTTGGGAAAATGTCAATGCCTGAATACAATATGCTTCCAAGCTCATCATTCCCAGGAGGTTTCCGCTTCCCTTGGCCAGTTGTTATAGGAGGTAATTTTTTTTTTTTACTTTTATTAGCATTTATTTGATGCTAAATTTACTCCCAGGCCATAAGTTTTTGTTTCTTCTGGCACATCTTTTCCTTCTATACAATCTCCTCTTCTGGTTTAGGAACCATCTGCTCTTTTTCTGTGAGGATCATCTCAGTGTGGCAAGGAGAGCACATGTAGGGGTCATCTGCCCACGAGTTCTGTAAGTTCTGCAATGCATCTTGGGAGCTTTGTTCACCTGGATGTGCTCGATGACCAGAGAATCTACAACTGAACCCTTAAGTCCAGCACTACTGCATTTTTAAGCATGTGCAGCAAAAATTCAGCGCTCTTTTTAGGCCGCTGACCTTGTGTTCAGCCCCATTGTTTGGCCTAGGTACACCTACCAACTCCATCACTACAACAACAGAATGACACACGTTGCTTCTATAAAGTGACATCCTTCAGATACCTGATGACTTTTTGGATATATATTCCCTTGATGGCCTGGGCAGTTTCACAAGTATTCTTAAAGTGAATGCCGAGATTTGAACCTCCTAATTTACATGGTTTTGTGGGGTTTTCTGGGTCAAGTGAATAACGAACTATTTTCAGAGGTCACCTCAGGCCACTTACGGGAACTATATGAGGTCGTTTATCTGTTCCTTAAGAATTCCTGAGCTTATCTTAAATCTGTTTGGTTTTCTGCTTTGCTCTTGGTTTTAAAAGCCTGTTCTTATGAAATCAGAATAATCTGGCACTTCTCAAAGTGAAAGACAGCTTACTAGAAGCCTCCACAATTCTTTCTCTGGGAAACAGGAAGTATCAAAGGCAGTTTGTTCTTCTTGAGTACAGTTTAAAAAGAGCAGTTCCATTTCTTACCCAACTATTTTGTCTAGAAGGGCATTCTGCAAACATTTGCCAAGTGTGTCCCCCTTGCAAGACTCTGGAGAGCACGCCAGTGAATCAGATGGGTGGTATTTCCTTTCAAGTATTTTTTAGTTTACTTGGAGAGATGACTAGTCATTATTATGTGCCAGACACTCTGCTGAGTACTTTACCCTCATGACCTCACTGGATCCTTATCTGTGAGGTAGATTCTCTTAGCATCCCACGTCACAGACAAGGAAACTAAGGTTCAGAGAGCTAAAATAATTTTCTCAAAGGCACACAATTGGGAAATGACAGGGCCAGGATTTGATATTCTAGAGCAGCACTGTCCAAAAGAACTATCTGCATTGATGGAAATATTCTATATCTGCACTATCTCGTATAATAAGTCAACAGCCACATGTGACTATTAAATAGTAGCAGTGTTGCTAGTGCAACTGAAGAACTGCATTTAAAATTTTAATTAAATTAATTTAAATGTGAACATCTGCACGTGGCTAGTGCCTGCCATATGGATAACTGCAGCTCCAAGAATCTGCGTGCTTTCTACCATACCATCCTGGGTCGCTGGATGTAAAGAGAATAGCCATTCCTTCATTTCCCCAGTGTTGGGTGCACTAGTGTACTCCAGTCCATCCTTAGAGTGTCAAATGTCAGCTCCAGTCCCCAGCACACACAGCACCTAAGGTAAACAATGACCACCGCCACCTAAGTACAGAAATGGGAAGGTGAAATATGACTTAGGTAGGGACTTGGGTGGCTAGCTAGCTTCGTCTTCCATAGCATCCATGAAATTGAAAATGATTAGAATGCTGGACTGCCAAGGTGGGCTGTAACCCAGACTGCATACTGGAGTAGATCCTCCTCGCTAACTGTTGCTCAGGACTCAGCATTATTCCCATCCTGCAGGTCCTAGCTCCTCCTAGGCTCAGCCTGGAGTGCAGGGCCAAATGCTCTCAAGTGTCCATCCATTATTGACCTGAGCAACATCCTGTATTCTTCCCTGAGAATCCTATTATACCTTCTTAAAAGAACTCAATGGGACTCATATTTGCAGCCTGTTCCAGAGGGGCATGTTCTCTTTCTCTGCCTATTCCTCTTTTGTTTGCTTAAAGGTGATTGTCTTTTGAGATACCACCAAGATGATTTCCTGATATCCTTCTCGCTAAAGTAGAGATTAAGAATCTTTTTATATTCATCTCCTTCTTTATTTCATCTCAGGGAATGGAAAGCATTTTCCCAAGGTCTTCTAGCTCTGTTTTCCATCCAGATCCTTGGGATGGAAATTCACACACACCAAGCAGCGTTCTGCTATGTGGGTGGTATTTTCCCCAGACTTCCAAGTGCTGTATAGCTGAGCCTGAATGCTTGATGATGATTTTCTTGCTTCCCTTTGCCACTCAGGGCAAGAATTTTAATTTATATAATTCTTACCTTACCTCTATATCCTTCCTTTAGTTTAAAGGCAGTATCCCTTCCCTAATCTCCTTACTCCGACTCACTAGTTTCAGTCCTCTCTTCCATACCCCCACTCTGGAAGCATGACCTCAAGTTCTGCTTTGGAAGTTGCACATGTTCCTTCCCTTACTGACTCTGATTTATCACATATGGGGGCAGTTTCCCCTACTAGTTCTCCTTGGGACAGGAAGGAATTTATTTCTATGGCTGGTGTTCACCTTTCTTGTTTACTCTCTGCTGTTTGAGCCCAGGAAGGCTCCTGAGACTGCCTACCATGAGATAGGTGTGTTCTTTCAGAAGGAAGCCAGCATGATTTCCTATAATGGATCTCTAAAGTTCTATGCAGACCGAGTGAGGTTCCCAGAAGTCTCTCCATCTTCACTTACTCCAAAGTAGAAAATGATTAGCAGCTACAGATTCCTCCTACACATCAAGGAATAAGAGGTAACTCCTGTGGAGTCATGTACTCAGAATGTCATGTTGGTTTCTTTTTCCTCAGTCTGGGATTGTGTCCACCAAATTTAATTTGTAGGTTTTTAAAAATATGCTGTGCTTTGGAGAATTTGTGGGTGCGGTAAATAGCGGCCTTGGATTTCTGTACTCTAGCAGCTAGCTGAAGTATTTTTCACAGTGAATGACTCTCAATGTCTTTTCCTTTATCTTAGTGGCTGAACGACCCATCCAGACTGTCAAATTCGGTATCTGTGTGTATAGTGGAAGACTTAGTAGAGCCATTAAATGCCAGAATGTATGCCTGTACACAGCATGCTATCACTATCTTAATATCTGATCACAGACCTCTCTCCCACTCTGAAGAAGTTTACTCAGTGAATGACGTAGTAGTTCAGAGTTCTAGACTGTCACTACCTGAGGGGTGGTCCCTGGATCAGCAGCAGTGGCATCACCTGAGAGCTTGTCAGAAAAGCATAATCTCTGGTCCTACGTCAGACTCACTAAATCAGAATCTGCATTTCAACAAGATCCCCAAGTGATTCATTGACTCGTGAAAGTTTGGGAAGCTTGGCTTTAGAGCCAAGGTCAGCAACCTTTTTCTGTAAAGGGCCACACAGTAAATATTTGAGGATTTGCAAGTGGTTTATGTATAGTCTTTGTCACAGCTACTCAGCTCTGCCATCGTAGCACAGAAGCAATCATAGACAACATGTAAATGAAGGGGCGTGGCTATGTGCCAATAAAACTTTATTACAAAAAAACAGGCAGAGTTCAGCCATATATCGCCTGTGGGCTGTAGTTTGCCAAGCTCTGTCCTAGATGGTTCATACTTTATTTTTTCCTGCCATATTAGTTGTAAGCATCCTGAGGGCCATGCCTGTTGTTTTCTCTACCATGGTCATTGACTCATGGCAATGCCTTATACATTCTTACTGGTAGCTTGCTTTGTCATATGAATAAGATGCTTTATTCATTAAAAATTCAAACAAAAGGAAAGCTATGTGTGCTGGAGTCAAGACTGTTGTTCTAACACAGGAGGCTTCATAGTGTTTGGCCTCAGTCCAGTGCCATCTATCAATCTTGCAAGCGTGGGAACATGCATAGCCCAATAAGAGCTGATTCAGTTCTCAGAGCTGGATTCAAAGTGGCCAAGTTCATAAAACTGCCAGAATGAGCAGTTAGTAACGTACACTGAGAAGTAATTCTCACAGGGGTGAGAATATTCACTGGCATGACTAACTCATTCTTTTTCCTTTAGGTCAGCACTTCTTAATCTGGAGTCTTGGGATTCAGTCCTGGGGCACCTGAAAATTGTATGCAAAATATGTGTCTATTGCATTTTTCTTGAGGGAAGGTCTAGTTCTAGTAGATTTCTAAAGAGGTTTATAAATGATGCAAAGAAGGTTAAGAATCACTGTAGGTACACTGATGTGAAAATCCAAATTGTCATTTAAATTCTAATTTCTAACTTTAAAATGAGAACTGTTAATATTGTGGCAAGAGAATGTTTTTGGAAAGTTAATTTCTCATTTCCCTGGCATTTTCAACATCCCCACTCCTCTTCATTTCTTCTGCTATAACTGTACCATTCTTTGCCTTCGGGGAAAGATGATAGACTAGATTGGAGAGGTCGGTTCTTGACTCTTGAGTTTCAAAAGCCTAGAGCTCTGGGGAAGGTGGTGGATGGGGAATAAGAACCAGAGCAGTAACAGTGAATGTTGGATTGGGCTGTGATGAGAGCACAACTTCTCTAGCTAGGGATTCTTTAGACTGAGGGGTAGGAAGTCAGTGGGAAGTCAAAGAGAGCTTGGGTTTTGGTTGGGTCCTTGAGTAAGTAAACTTATGCCTGCCTCTTCAGGTTGAGCCCCAGAGGTGTGGGAAGACAATTATGATTTTAAATAATTTGGGGGCATTTGAAAGCAGAGACCTCTGTTTCCTGCTCCCCTTTCCCACATAGAGTCCAGTAAAGCAATGGGACCCCAAACTAAATATATCTGATAGTGAGGTTAATGTGAGGGCTTGGGAACATCTTACAGAATATCCTGAGTCCAAGGTAGTACAAGAGCAGTAGAGTATTTTTTTTTGAGTACCTGAGAACTACACAGACATGGCATAGAGAAATGGTAAACTTGAAGAAGTCCTGTGGTCAGGACAAGGAGATTGTGGCAGTGATCTGTGTGCACAGATGACCAAAGACTAGATGGAAATGAAGACAGCTCAGTGGATGTAAGTGAAATAGATAACATGTAACCAAGGACAAGACTCTGAAGCGATCATGTTAATGTCTTCTTGCCAACTTAGCAACTCAGGAGAAAGGGAGGCAGCCAAGATAAATTTTTGCTCACCTGGGATTCAAAATAGCAATAATTACAGCTGTGGAAAAAAGCAATTAGTTTTTTTTTGTTTTGTTTTTTTACCAGATTTCTCAGTTTATGACTAGGAATTCATACCAGCCACCCGTCACAGAGTACCTAGAGTGCCCTAAGTCTGTAGGACCACATATTCTCTTCTAATAAGCCAGTGATTTCACAGCCCTGGTTACATATTAGATTCACCTAGAGAGCTTATACAATCCTCATCTCAGACCATTTTGCAAATCAATTAAATTAGAAACTATAGGCTGATCTCCATGGGAAGCAAAACAATAATCAGAAGGTTACATGATGACAGTGGACGCAAAAACTAGTGAATGAGTTTTATGAATTGAATGTATATTGTGTTCAGGCATGCATTGTCACTGAAAGGGTAGCCTTGATGATGGGGTTAGAAACTTAGCCTGTGACGGGGTTTGGATGATGCTGCCAATGTTCGCCTCAGCTATTTTTTGTGTCTTCTGCTTCTTTAGGTATCAAGGATTCTTCTGATGGACAAATTATTTTAGTTATATTAATGGGTTCTTTCTGGTTATTGTTTAGTCCGTCAGGCTTGGGAGACTTTCTGTACCTTAAAGGCGATTGCATACCCCTGTTCTAAATCATTACATATTGATTTTACAGTTTAACTCAGAAGGTAACCTTATTTTCCCCATTTTCATGGTCTGAGAGATGTTTACTGTCACCCCACCCCATTCCAGTCCTGATTGCAGTCACATCGCAAACCACATATCTCTTCAGAAAGGCTACTTTTAAATATTGCCGACAGTACATCTGTAACTGATTTAAAAGGAGATTGCCATCAACAACTTCTTTCAAAACATTCAAATATCATGGCAGACATTCTCTCACTGTGTCAGATAACAAAAATGAAGAAATAGCTTGTGAGCATGAGCATATAATCATATGCCAAATATCATATGGACCAATGCTCTTAAACGTTGAGCAGAAAAATCTGCTAGCAAGCATTTCTTGAGCACCTATTATGTGTCAAAAGATGGTGGTAATGAAAACAAAAATAAGAAACCTGGTCCCTGGCTGAAGAATGACTTGATTTAGTCTATAACCTCTCTGGGCACTATGTTTATTTCAATGTGTGCATTGTAATCACTTATAAATCTCCTTGCAAAATGCCTGCATTTTGAAAGGCAATGATGGAGTTTTTGACCATGCAGTTTCATCTCTCTCTCTCTCTCTCTCTCTCTCTCTCTCTCACACACACACTCTTTTGCTATCTTTTTGGCCAAGCCTGGCTTATGACAATACGTGTAAAAAAGCCTTAGGTGATGCTCATTTTCTTAAATAACTGAATAAGACCCTTTTTGCTTGTTAGCTATTAATAGGAGGATAGAAATGTATGCTTTTCCCTTTCAGAATATTAATCGTCAAATATACTGTGTTTTTTCTTGCCTATATTACCACTATGCTGTACACCTGAAACTAATATAATACTGAATGTCAACTGTAATTGAAGAAAATTAAATTAAAAAATAAACTAATTCTCAATAATAAAAAATCCACACAGTAGCTAGTGTGATTTTAAAATCATTATGTCCCAACCTTATGTGGAAGTTTAAATGCTTTCTCATTACCCTTAGAATAAAATCTAAAATCTAAAATTTTATACATGATTTACAATTTCCCTCCCTCAACCCTTGCAGGAAGCCTTTCCTTAATTTCTCACCCCACTTCTACCCTAACTGGATTATATATTCTTTCTGAGTTATCCAATTATAGCAAATACTGCACTTCATTATAATTGCTTGCTAAATTGTCCATTTCCCCAATAGACTATAGGACTAAGTCTAGATATTTACAGCTGTATCTCAGATAACTATCTCAGTGCTTGGCACACAGTAGATGCTCAATAAATATTTGTTGAAAGAATGAACAAATGCTTCTGTCTTAGTCCGTTTGGGCTGCTATAACAAACAAAACCGTAGACTGGGTAGCTTAAACAACAGATATTTATTTCTCACAGTTCTGGAGGCTAAGAAGTCCAAGATCAGGGTGCTGGTAGATTTGATGTCTGGTGAAATCCTCCTGCTTCTTGGTTCATAGATGGCTTTGTTCTTACTGTGTCTTCACGTGGCAGAAAAGACAAGGTTGTTCTCCAGAGTCTTTTATGAGGGCACTGATCCCATTCGTGAGGGCTCTACCCTCATGATCTCATCACCTCCTAAAGGCCCCACTTCCTAATACCACCATACTGTGGATTAAGTTTCACCATATGAATTTTGGGGAGAGACGGACATTCCGTTTGTAGTAGCCACTGTATAATCCCCTGTTTTTTGTTTGTCTTCTCTACTAAGACTGTAAATTCTTAGAGGGCAGGGATTATATCTTTTTCATCTTCACATCCTTGCAGTGTCTAGAACTAAGTAGGAGGTCAATATCTGGTAAGTGTGTGAATAAATGCTGTTCCCTCTTCATTGAATGCTTTTCTGTTCTCTGGGTCCTCCTCCTTTCTCTGTCTAGAAAAAGCCTCCTCAAAAGCCCTCCCAGTTACTGCCTCTGTTGTACAACCTTCCCAGACACCCACAGGCAGAGCCAAATGAGTTGTTACCACTCCTTTTCTATATTGTTACAAAGCCAGTCCCCAAGTAAGGCATGCAACCTTTGCGGTCACACAGGGCCCCACACGTAGAGAAATTCCTCACTTAGTTTAATGCTGTGCTGTCCTTGTCTTAAAATTCATAATGATTTTTGAACAAAGGGCCATGCGTTTTCATTTCCATTTTGCTCTGGGCTCTGCAAATTATGTAGTGAATCCTGCCCCCAGTGCAGTGCATGGCACCTAGCATGGGCTTCCATAGATGATTTTAAATTTGAATGTTGAATTGTCCACAGTTTTTCCTATCCAGAATAGGAAACATAGCCATGTTTCTGTGAGATTCCTTTACATTATTTCAACACGTCTATCAAAGTCTTACTATACTTATAGATCATTCTTGATTCCCACTTGTCATTCCATTCACTAAAACCACAAAGGAAATGCTCTCATCCTTCAAGAACAAGTCCTACTCCAATTTGCATTTACTTAAACGATATGACATTAAACAGAAAGTACATCCCAGTTTATCTTCAAGAGGAGTGGCTTTGATTTGCTGAGACATTCATGTGAGAATGAGAGGGCAGGTGATCTAATAGCATTCCCAGGAAGAGCATTTAAACACTCTCCATTCTTCACACACTCAGTAGAAGGGCAGGACCTGGCTCCTAGGAACAGCAAAAGAGCCTTCACTTTGAAAACAGCTCTAAGAGAGGGCTGTCAAGAAAGTGCTTTTTACTTGAATTAGGAAAACACATTGTGAAACATGTGCCAGTCTCTGTTATTGATGAGGGAGCATGCATTTCTAGGGAAGGTGTCTTTGTCACTTGCTTCTCACATCCACTTACTAGAGATGTTTCTTTGAGAAATTAAAAGGAAAATCAGAAGAGGCAGAAATAATTTGGAAGCTCAGAACATAAATACTGTAAGAAATATAATTGGATTAGGAGGGGAAAAGTCTGAAATATCAGGAAAACAAATATTAAAGGAAGTGATTTCGGCTTTGTGAATAGCAGGCAGAGGGTTGCCACAGGTATCATCCGTGAAGCTGCCCAACCACCACTGGCACTGAGAGATGGCTTTCATGGGTTCTAGCTCTCTTTGAGCTCTAGAGGAAGAGCTTAACCCAATTAAATGATAAAGAAAAGTGGGGGAAGAAGAGGGAAGGCCTTGCTAATTACTGGTTGCAAACAAATGCATTGTGAGGATGAAAGTAGTCACCTGACAAAAGGATTTTTCTTATTACAAAAAGGATGACAAGTCCTTTAAATGTGGATCTCTCAAGTGTTTGTTTATAGGTCATTAATTACTCAACAGAGGTATAAACTAAAAGCCCCTGCTGAAGGAATGCCAATCAGAAATTGAGATGAAGCAAATCTAAAATTCTGGTAAATAGATATGTTGGGTTTTACATTTTTCATTTTATTGGAGAGCAAGCTAAAATGCAAGACTATGGATTAATATCAGACCCATGGCAATCCTTGAGAGAGAACAGGGGGGAAAGATTAGAACCTTTCAAAAAATCTATAGTTAAACTGTAATTAATATCGATAAGGACAGCAGTTTTTTCATCCCTCTTAGATTCCAAGTTCTGCAAGAGCAGGAACTATGTCTTGTTCATCTCGCAGCAGAGGGCCTGGCATAAAATAGGGATGCAGGGAATGCTTTCTGATGGAATATAAAATTTAGAGAGATCCTGGAGTGATTGGGGGAGAGCATATTTGGCGCAATGAGTTGGAGAGTAGTTAAGTCTTGACCAGACTGACAATTTGAGATAGTTAAAAGATTTTGCTTGGCAGCCCAGTGTGATGCCTTCTGCCCCGAGAAACATCATCATGGCCTGTGTTGTGAAGCATTTGTTTGGTTCCTTGGGAAGGGGCACTGATGAGGCATCATGCTACACATACCATAGCATATGATTTAACAGACATGATTAGGCATAGGGACTCCTGGGCAGGTCCCTCTTTTCACTTCAGTGCCTTGCAAAAGGAGGAAAAGATTTTGTCCTGCCTTCTCTGCCCACCACCCTCCACTGTTGAAACTAAACCGTTAAGCCTAGATTTGCGAGGAAGGCCTGCTGCTTCTTTTTCTACACCATATGGTGCTGATGCAAGGGTAGAACCTAATGTTCAATGCACTAATGTTCAAGAGATTCAACTCAACAAATATTTCTTGAATGCCTGCTAATTGCAAAGCTGGAAGTATGTGTACTGAAGCTACTAGTTGATAAGATTGAGAAGGTATTTTCCTCTGTAGCATCAATTGAGTGGATATTGGCTTGTCAATTCTACTTTCTAAAAACATCTCAAATCCATCCAAAATCTTAACTGTCTTTCAGCCTTCTAGTCTAAGCCATCATCATCTCATGCTTGGTTACTGAGCTCCCTTTTCCACATTTGCTCCCATTCAGTTCATCATGCATACGGTATCCAAGGGTTCCTTTAACAACTTCAGTCAGACCATGCCCTTTCTCTTCTCAAAACTCCAGGTGGCTCCTGATCTCACTCGGTGTACTTAAAAAGTCAAAGTCCCTCACATTTTTATCTCCTACTCCTCTATGCCCATTCTGTTCCATCTAAACTGGCTGCCTCCCAGTTACTTCAACGTGACAAACTCTTTCCCACCTTGGGGGTTTTGTGGAGTCTATCTTTTGGAAAAGCTCATTACTTAGCAGCTCTTACCTGTCTTTTAGGCCACAGGTTACTTTTCCATTACTATGTCCACTCAATTTAGCTTTCGTTGCATCCTGTTGGCTTACTTCATGGCATTTACTACAGTTTCTCATTCTGTATTGTGACTGATGTGATATCTAACTCCTCCACTAGAATATATGCTCCATAGTGGCAGATATCACACATGTTCTTGCTCACTATCGTATTCCTAAAACCTAGAACAATATCTGCTGCACAATATGTACTCAGTAAATGTAACCAATGACCCTCTCCCCAGTGAGAGATACAAATAATGTACCCCTAAAGCCCACACGCCACTTGGAGTTAATAGGTACATTCCATGCAGTATTTCTTTAATTTTACCATAGGCTGTTATTAAATCAGTACTACATTTTAATCAGTGGTGTTATTTGAATAAAGGAGATATGGCATGCAAAGTCACCACAAAATAATGGAATGGGTTAGCAGGACTTGAATGTAGTCTGATAATAACACATGAAATGAAAGAATGTGCTTTCACAAAGGCTGTTTGGGTTGTTAGTGCTAGGAGCTTGGTAAATGATGTCCTAATGATAACCACATTACTCATTACAAGTTAGTACACTGGCCTCTGGTTTTATTAGTGTCTGCAGATTTGCTTCATGTGACTTTGCCCTTGAGACACAAATCTATTCCATTTCAGGTGAGCTAATAAAAGATAAAATCAGATTTCAAAGTTTACAAAATTGAAGTCCAGACATTTGACCTAACTTGGTAATTCATTAAGATCACGTTACTCTAATAGGACTCTTCATATAGGATTCATCCTGGTACTGTGGGATTTCAATGAATGGAATATTGTCAATCCTTGGACTTTCATTGAGGCTTCTACTGTTTCAGATTTGTGGAAAACATGCAGTAGCGTACAGAGAAATACTAAACAGACTTAGAAGGGAAAACTCAGACAAAATTGAGCATAATCACTGGAAATTATTCCACATTGCAGTGGAATGTATGTATTATATTCAGTTCATATTACTGTAAATCAGACTACTCTAAGATAAAGAAAATATACTATTCTTTCACTCTCTCATTTCGAACTGCATATTATGCTGTTAAATTTCTTTGATCTTCTTGACTTGATAGGTAGCTCTTTTCTTCTTTGGTTTTCTTTGTCACTTTCCTCCCTCATTAGATTTGCTTGGCAACTCACAAAATCTCTCCCTTTCCTTTCCTTCTCCCTTTTTCTCTAGTCTCCTGTTTTATGTTTTCTTTCTCTTCCCTGCTGCGTTTATCCTTAGCTGAGCTTACAAGTAAGAAGTCTAAACAGCTGCTTATGAAGTAGTATTAGGAAAATGTCCTCAGGTCCTTTTGCTCCCAATGAAAACTGCCTGACCCTCCAATGAAGGACATTGTGATGTGGCCATTTGGGTGCTGTGGACATTTTGGTGCCTCATGTGATATTGCAGACTTACTCTGAAAAAAAGTTTTATTTTTCCCTCTTGAGAAAAATACAGCTCTCTGATCTTTGTCAAGAAAAACCATTAAAGTAAAGGATGGTTATTTATGTGGGAACTGTAGGAAAGATGGCCAGGTGTGTGTTTCAGTTATCACTGTGTAACAAACCACCTCAAAATTTAGCAACTTAGCACAACAACCACTTTATTGTTTCTCATGTTTCCATGGATCGATTAGGCTTAGTTTGGTGATTCTTCTGTTGGACTTGCTTGGGCTCTCTCACATGGCCACAGTCAGATGATGGTTGGGGCTAAAACATACCAGACACCTTTATTTATGTAGCCTGGCATGTTGGTGGGGATGGCTGAAGGCTGGGCTTGGCTGGAATAATGGGACAGCTGGGTCACCCTTTCTTCATGTGGCTTTTTCACATAGTCTTCTTAAGGTTTTGTTCTGAACAGGCACAGGGTCACTTCAGCTGTATTCTGTTGTATAAAGGAAAACATGGGGCAAGTCAGATTCAGTGTGAGAGGGGGCTACCCAAAGGCACGAATGACATGGGGCATGGCTCATCGGGGTCCTTCTTTGGAGATTGGCTTCTATGCTGGGCAACACAATTCATGTCCCTTCAGGTGCTGCTGGACAGTGGTTGACCAGCCAGAAAAGGTATTTTCCAGAATCCATTGCTTTTAGTTGTGGCCATTGACTAATTCTTGCAATGGAATGGGAGTGAAAATGATGTACATCACTTTAGGATTGAAGCTTTTATGAAATGGTTGTGCCTTTTCTATTCTCTTTCCTTTGTCATTGGCTAGATGCAAATAGTAACACCCTAGGGGATGACAGAGCCACAGGTTGAAAGAGCCTGGATCTTTGCATGACTGCAAGGAGGAAAGCTGCCAGTAGAACTGATACACCCACCTTGCACTATTATAGGAATAAGAAATATACTTATGTTGTATTAAGCTTCCGAAATTTTGGAGTATATTTGTTACCATGGCCTAGTATGACGCTACTAATATAGAGATGTAGTATTTGATGAAGGCTACTTGGTACTGATTGTCATGCTAAATATAAGGATGCCAGATATCAAAATTTTCATGCATGCTTTGTGGTGACACTAAAATGCAGATCATAAAAGTTTCAACTATCTCATAGAGGGAATACAACAGATGCTTCTGTTGATTAAAGAAATTTCCCCTTAATTCATGATCCTAAACAATTAATTCTTTCTTTTTATTTGTAGTCAATACTTGTGCTAAATTGCTGTTAATACACTGAATTGATATGGAAAGCACTGACGGTTACATAAAGGATGTCAGACAGTGGAGGTATACTAAAAGAGCTGTGTGTTAGTGTAAAATTACTATTACAAATGCCAAAATTTATGGGAAGTTAATCACATAAAAATCTAGGCATAAACATCTTTATCACTTAAAAATGATTTTGCATGAATGAAAAGTTGAGGAGAAATTATTATGGACACGTAAAAATGGCAATAGAAAAGTACAGTGTCATTTCAAATAGCTAGTGTAAAAATAGCCACAATAGAATAGCAGACTCATATTCATCATGTACCTATCATAATGCCAGATATTCCTCATATCAAAGTCTCACAGGATTGGGAGGGGCCAAAAAAAGTCACATAGTTAACATTTGTTTTGGTGTTAAAACCATAAAGAACTGGATTGGGATAAATACAATTTAAGATCCTGCTGAGTGAAGAATAAGCAGGCTTAGATATCACACCTGGGACTAAAGTTTCTTCAAGTGTGTTAAGCTCCCTTGATTCTGAGGAACAAGGAAACACTCAGGATACCTTAAGTAATTGGGGTTCATTGTAAGAATATAGACTAGGAGTAAACCTCCCCAGACCTACAGATAGCTGTCACTCAGTAACTAAGCGAGCTGCTCCAAGGATTGGGTTTTCTTGCCACACACTCTTAGCTGAACCTACTCATGGATCTCCAGTTCACAACTCTTATTCACTGGGCTCTGCTACTTTCTCAGTATTTGCTTCTCTTTTTTCCTGTTATCAGAAGAGACCATCTGATAAAATCCATTCTGCCAAGCTTTGTTATCTCTGCCCATATATTTGGCCTTCTTCTACTACTATGGATGGCCCATGCAAGCTCATAACTAAAGCCAAATCCTCCATTTGTGCTGTCAGTTTCACCCATTCTCACCTATTCAAAGACAATGCTGGCAATTTTCTCTTCTTTTCATCATCAACTTCTTTCCTCTTAACTGGATCATTCCTGTGAGTATAAAGACATGTTGTAATTTCTCCATTCTTATAAGCAAAACCAAAACCTTGGCCCCACATTCATTTCCAGCCACTGTCCCATTTTTTGGCCGTCTTTTATAGCAAAATTTCTTGGGAAAAAAGTTGCCTGTGCTGACTGTCTCCATTTCCTTTCTTTATATTCCCTTTTGAATCTACTCAAATTGGGGTTTCATCCTCACCACTCTGCTAATACAGCTATTGTCAAGGTCAAAGACCTTCTTATTGTTGGACTCAGTGGTAAATAGTGGTAAATACTTGACCTATTTGTAACATTTGATATAGTTAATCTTTTTTTCTTCCTTGAAACTCTTTGAGCTGGATTTCAGGACCCATGCTTTCCTGGTTTTCATTCTAGCTTACTGGCCACGCCTCCATATCCTCTGCTGATTCTTCCACATCTTCTGTTCCTTGGTATTTGGCTGCCCCAAACTCAATCTTCAGTTCTTTTCTGTACTTATTCCTTCTTGACTTATCCAGTTCCATGGCTTAGATTACCGTCTATATGTTAATGATTCCTATTTCTGTATCTCCAGCCCAGAACTACTTCCCTTACTTCCAGACTCATATATCCAGTGACCTTGACATCTTCACATGAATAGCTAACACGTATCTTAAACTTAATACCTTTCTTATGGACCGAATGTTTGTTGCCCTGAATTCATATGTTGAAACCTAACCCCTAGTATGATGGTATTAGGAGGTGGGGCCTTTGGGAGATGATTAGGTCGTAAGGGTGGAACCCTCATGACTGGAATAAATGCCCTTATAAAAGAGATTCCTGAGATCTCCCTTGCCTCTTAGACCATATGAAGACACAGTAAAAAGATGGCAATCTGTGGAGCAGGAAGGAGACCCTCACCAGATGTCAAATCTGCCAGCACCTTGATCTTGGACTTTGCAGCCTGTAGAACTGTGAAAAATAAATATCAGTTATTATAAATCACCTAGTTCATGCTATTCTGTTGTAGTAGTCTGAATAGACTAAGACAACATCTAAAACGGAATTCCTGATGTTTTTTCCCCAAATTTGACCAATCTGTTGCATTTTTTAAAATCAGAAAATGGCAAATGTATTCTAGTTGCATAGGCCAGAATTATTAAAGTTATTCTGATTTTTTTTTTTTGCCTTTCTCACATCCCACATCCAATATCTCTATTGCCAATTAAAACCAATATTCAACCACTTCTTCTCACCTTTGAACTACTTTGGTCCAAACTTCTACCATCTTCCTTCCGGATTATTGCAATAGTCTGCTAACTTGTCTTCCTTATTCCACAGTGATCTTTTAAAACTTTTAGTCAGATAATATCAATCTCCTGCTCCAAAGCCTATAGTAGTTTACCATCTCAAATCAGTGTACAATGGCCTACAAGACATCTGTTATCTCTTCTAAATATAAAATTTTTAGCTCATCATCTACTACTTTTACCTAACTCTATTCCAGCTTTCTTGATATCTTTTCCTGTAAGATTTCAGGTTATGATCTCAATTTTTAGGTCAGTTTAAATGATGTTAACTCCCACTTACACTTCAGGATAGGTTTTTAATTATACACATTGTGAAATGAACAGGTGTATATGTGGTTTGGGGATATACGCTATATGACCTCAGAGAAATCATTTAACCTCTGATTTTTAGTTTCCTCGTCTAAAAAATATGGGATAATCCAGCATTTCTTTCATAGGATCGATATGAGGATTAAATGAAAAAAAATACACTGTTGGTGAGATTGCAAATTGGTACAGTCACTATAGAAAACAGTCTGGAGGTTCCTCAAATAATTAAAAATACATCTGCCTTTTGATACAGTAATTTCACTTCCAAAGTTATCCAAAGAAACCAAAATACTAATTGGTAAAGATCTATGTACCCCTATGCTCACAGCAGCGCTATTTACAATAGCCAAGATATTGAAGCAACCTAAGTGCCCATCTACAGACAACTGGATAAAGAAGTTATGGTTCATATATACAGTGGAATATTACTCAGCCATAAAGAAATGTAATCCTACCATTTGCAACTACATGGATGGACCTAAAGGTTATTATGATGAGTGAAATAAATCAGAGAAAGATAAATACCATATGATTTCACTTATATGTAGAATTTAAGGAACAAAAAGAGCAAACTAATCAAAAACAGACTCACAAATTTAGAGGAAAATCTTGGGGTGGCCAGAGGGGAGGGGCATCGGGGGGCTGGAAGAATGGGGTGAAAGGTTAAAGAAGTACAAATTAGTTGATAGATGGTCATGGGGATGGGGAGCATGGCAGAGGGAATGCAGACAGCCATAATATAATGGCTAGGTGGAGAGCCAGAGGAGAGAAAGAGCAATCAGGGGGATCATTTCATAAACTATATAAACGTCTAACCAATGTATTGCATACTTGAAACTAATAATAAAATAAAATGCAAAAAGTATATAGCTTAGCACATTATTATTATCGTTAGTAATAATAGTATTATTAAGTCTTGGGACTGGGTTTCATGTTAATAATAAAAAAGCTGTCTAATAGCAAAAATACCTCTGTTCTTAGAGAAATAAGCTGTAATTGTTAGTATGAGTTTATTAAGGTTTATTAACATATCCAGAGTCCCATTGACTTCACAGAGAGTGTGTGAGTTAAATATATGCTGGACAAAGATTGAGGTGTGACTTGTAAGTGTAATAAAACTTTGAGTTTATCATGTGGTTTTCTTCATAGCCTCCACTTAACCATTCTTCTTGGAGAAAGATTATTTGATTGATTTATGTCCTAAAAGATAATCTCTTTTAAAGTTTGGGACCATGTATGTCTCTTGACTTTGTATTCTCAGTGCCTGTCATTTGTTTGAATGTTAAAGAATAAATAGTTGCATTTAGGCCTGTGAGTTTGTGAACTGGTTCAAGAAGTGATCTATGTGTTACTATGTGTGAAAAACGTGCTTGTTCATGAGAACTTTTGTATGTGATTTTGTGTGCTGTATGAAATTAGACAGTAGTGGGAGTGTCCATTTTGTTTCCTGGGCTCAACGAATGCAGCAGTTAAATGCCTAGAACGAGGTAATCCCTGAATAAATACTTGAGTGAAAAAAGTGTTAGAGGTAGCGTCAGAGTAGATGTGGGATTTGTTGTCAGCCAGAACAACTTACATGCTCTGTGACTGTGGAGAAGTTACCTAACTTATCTAAGATTTGGGTCCATCATAAGTTGAAAGAGGGATACTGATAGTATCTCATAGGGTTGCAGCGGAGATGGAAGAATTGAAGCATGCAAAGTCCTTAGCACAATGTTTGGCAAAAAGGATGCAGTAATAGTTGTTGTAACTGCCGCCTCTACTGCTATTATTAGCATTATGCCTGTAATAGTCCAGGGGAAATATCTGTGGTTTTGGCTTTTGTAGGAAGGAATTCATTGAGAATGCTACAGTTATAAATTACCTCTGAAATTTTTAATGACTTAACATAAAAGGCTTTATTTCTTGCACCTGTGAGTATAATGCAAGTCACGTGACTTTTCTGGGCAGCTGTACACCGTGAAGTGACTTAGCAATATCAGGCTATTTTCTGGCTACATCACTTCAACACATGTCCTCCATGATCCGGTAGGGGTAGAGAGCTGGGGGATTATGCAGAGGCTTTTAAATGCTTGAGCGTTGAAATGGCACGTATCACTTCTCATATTTCATTCGCTGAAACTAGTTTGCATGCTCTTCCCTTTATGTAAAAGGCATGAGGAAGTGTATTCTGTGTACCTAAGAAGACAAACTGGGTATGGATAAGCTTCATCAATCTTGTCCACACAGCTTATGCTATTGTGGGGCAGTCATTTTTTTTCTCACTTATTAACTGACTACGTTTAGCCTCTTGTAAAAATGTGCGATTTTTTTTTTTTACTGTCGATACCATTCTATGAAAACTTGCCTGACCTTCAGGCCTGAAGTGAAGATTTCAATATTGTATTACTATGACTGGTGAGGACATCTTAACTTTCTATCTCGGAGTGCCACATCTGTATAGATTGAGCAATGAACAACTAGGTATCCAGGGATTGACTTGCATATAGACTTACCTTTCTAAGTTTGCATTCCCACTTTTTTTTTGGCCTCTGCATATTCTTTACTTGCTAGCTCATTAATACATTTAAAAATATATATATATTTCATATTTTGTCTGTCTAGCATTTTTTATTCTTTTAAGTGGAAGGGTCATTCAGGGTAGCTAATCTACCATAATGCTTTTCTTCAAAGAATTCACAGATTTAAAATTCAAGGAAATATGAATTCACAGAAAAAAACAAAAACAGACAAATTTAAGGCATCATGAGCAACAGCCAACTCAAATGGCAGAAGATTCAGAAAGAAAAACTTTAGATATTGGAATTATCAGATAATAACTTAAAAGTATTTTTATTATATTTAAATTTATAAGAAATAAAATTATGAACATAAGATTATAAAAATTATCAGGAAGCTTTGAACACTAATGAAATATTTTATAGTAATAAAAATATAAGTGAAATTTAAAACTCAATATATTTAATTAACAAATTAGATGATAGATCTGAAAAAATTATTAACTTTTCCTTTGGGTAATGGACTAGGTAATTCATACCTACCTTTTTTCAAGATTTTGTTTGTATTTGATCCACCTTTTACAATTGTCTTCTTGCAACACATGTCTTGTCATCTCTCCCCATTGCCTTTCATGTAGCTGGAGTAAGGTGGAGTATTAAAATATGAGAATTAAAAAAAAATGTAAAAGAAATAAGAGCATCCCAAAGAAAATTCGAGCAAAGAAAGATTTGTTATTGCAGTGGAGAATTCTACAACAGTTGGAGAGCTGATGTTGGCTCTCTTAGAGTTTGTTTAGGGTGCGATTTAAAAACTAAGTTAGATTTCAAAAGATTTGGCCAAAGGTACTGGAGTTGGAGGTAACAAGCAGTAAGATAAGATCCTTGTCTTGAAGAAGCCCACCATGGGTGGGAACAAATGACTCTGCTCTAATGTGGTGGCACAGTGTGCATCGTGAGTGGTGGGCATTTAGTGTTATGGGAGCAGAGAGGAGAGTGTGGGAAATCATGCCTGGGGCTCAAGAAGGAAGCATGCAGTCTATCTGAACCATACTATAAAGGATGGACAAAATCTTGCCAGGTGGAGAAAGGCAGGAGAGGAGCCATCAAGATGGAGCAGGTGGAACCTGTCTACACCCGAATATAAAGTCTCATTCCATAACCTTTTCCCTCATCATCCCCAAGCCCTACCTGCCATTAGGCTGAGGTTTCAAAAAGAATCCCAGAAAGCCATAAAATGCAAAGTTTGAGTTAACAGAAGTAGATCTGCTGCTGTGACCTCACATGTGACAGGACATGGCCACAGGGTCGCTTGTTTTGATGAAAGCGGTTAGGGAGCCTGGAAAAGGGAAAGTGAATAAATCTCGGGGTGTTTCTGGGGACAGGGTATCTGGGTTGTGTGTGAGGGCCTCTCATGAAGAGATGGGACCAGGAGGGGGAAAAGAGTGAAAACAAGATAGAAAGCTTTTATTCTTGACTGTTGCTGTTGTTCTCAATCTTAGCCACCCTGGAGCTTTAATCATTTACTCAGCTTTGCCCAGAGGTTTGATTTAATTGGTTTAGTGCATGGCGCTGGAATTAGCATTTACCAAGCTTCCCAAATGATTCTAATGTGCAGCCAGCATTGAGAACCATCACTGGATCTGTCATGTCTCTTTCAGAATTAGTATATCGAGGTTGTATAGGACATTTTTTTTTCGTCTTTATGTTCACTAATGTGCTTAGCACAATGCCTTATAGTTAGGGATTACTTAGTACATGCTTTTTAAATGTTCAATTATTTCTAAACCAGTCATGGAATACCATTCCCACTGACCATTGACTGGTCTCGAGATGGGTATGTGTGACACAGGTTTTGGCCACCTAGATTACCGGAGGAAGATTTTTCTTCCTCATAGAGATCTGTATAAAAAGCTTCCCCCCGCCCTTTCCTTATTGTGCTTTGAATCTTGTGTGAATGTCTGGAGCTGCAGCAAACATCTTGAGACCCAGAGGCAACGAGCCTGAGGATGGTGGACTAGAATGATAAAAAGGGCTTGATTTTGGATTATGTCTTTGAGCGCTCAAACAAACTCTGGAACTGTTTTCCATTAGATTTCCTATTCAGTAAACAGTAAATATCTTCCTGCTATAAGCCATCATTGGTGAGAGTTTTGTTATGGCCAAAAGTATCACGTATTGAACAACTCCATTTTTTAAGAAATCAAGGTATTTCTTTATTTTCAGAAAATACTCTTCTTTAATGTCATAATTCATTCACAATAGTAAGGTATTTTTAATCACAATTGGTTTTTTTTCTGTCTTTTTAAAATTTGTTTATAATAGTAACCCAAGTTCATTGAAGAAAAGTTTCATAATCCAGAAAAGTATGATGAAGATTAAAAATATCTAGGTGGTGATAGTCTCACCACCTAGATATACCCAGGTTGGCATTTTGGTTTGTTTCTTTTCAGTATCATTTTGAAATTTCTCTTTATTTTTTATCACAGTTTTATACATTTACAATATATATGATATATGTATTATTTATATATATATATATATATAGTTTTAACATCAAATAGTTCTATAAATTCTATAAAAATAGCCATCAACTATCCAGTGTTTCCCAATCCCCATTGCCATATCCCAGATGCGGTTAATTTAAAATCCTTTTTTAATGTGTTTCTTGTCATATTTATCTCCATATATAAATAAGATATAATACTTCTATTTCTTTATAATTCAGTTTCATATATTATCTTTCCCTTTCAAATTTGAACAAAAAGAATTTGGCTTTCTTACATAGTTTGCAGACTTTTCAGTCTAATATATATCTCCTATTCCACACCTCTGATATGATTATATTACAATTATATTTAA
Organism: Pteropus medius; assembly: GCF_902729225.1. Classification (NCBI taxonomy): domain Eukaryota; kingdom Metazoa; phylum Chordata; class Mammalia; order Chiroptera; family Pteropodidae; genus Pteropus; species Pteropus medius. The sequence continues at coordinate 1,306,306 of NW_024344372.1, forward strand.
ATCCACAGTCACTCTTTATATTATTATTACTATCATAGAAATTCTATCGATGGTTAAATCATGTAGGATATTATGATTATATTTCCTTTCTTATACAGCTCTCTAGTCTGCATTGATCGAATATCTTTTTTCTCTTATTTGCTGGTAGTAGCTATCATTATAACACCATTGTATTCTCTTAACACACACACACACACACAGACATACACACACACACACACACAATAAATACACACACTCAGTAGATTTCCCAAAAGTATTCAAGGGAGTAAACTCCTGTAACGTCAGATTTCTAAAAAATGTTGACTTTCTTTCTGTTTGCTTTATTGCTATATATTCTGGGAGATTTCTTTATATTTATCTTCCAATCTTTCTATTGATTTTTAAAGTTTCTGCTGTCGTATTTTATTTCCTAAAGCTATTTTTGGGATATTCCTTATATTATCCTATTTTTGTTTTTGTTTTATAAATTTATATTGTTTCCTGTGTTAGCTCTGTTTTCTTCATCTTCCTTTTCAGTGCATCATGCTTTTTGACTGATTCTTTCACTTTGGAGCTCTCCCTCAAATGTATGGTGTTACTAAGCTGTCCATTAATAGCTGTAGTGGGTACCCCTGTCTTTATTCTTTTCTTCTTTAGGTGTTTTCATCCTTAGCTCTGACTGGTGTTTCAAAATCCAAAATTTCTCTGGATCAGCTTCTCCCCAGTATACCTCCATCAGCATATGTAAGGGATTCTCAATTAGATGTTCAATCTGTCCTGCTTTTCAGAAAAATCCAATCCCCTGCCATCGGTGATGTCTGCTATCTCTAATGCCTGGGTTTTTCCAGGGTTGTTTACCAGTTTATTATAAGGGATATTTTAAAGGATACAGATGAACAGCTAGATGAAGTGGTACACAGGTGAGTCTGGGAGGGTCCCAGGAGCTTCTGTCCCCGGAGAACTCCGGTGTGTGAAGCTCCTGAACAGCTCCTTTTCTGTATTGAATAGAAACGTCCATATCTATTCTATGAATATTTACATATACTTATCATGATTTTTGATACTGTAAAAAGGTGAAAGAAAAATGACACCTGTCAATAGGGGAATGGCTGAATAAAATATGATATATCTAAATCATAGAATATTGTGCAGCCATTAAGGAAAAAAAAATATTTGAATGGATTTCCATACAGTATTGTTAAGTGAAAATAGCAGGATGCAGAAGACTATGTTTATGATCTTATCTTTATAAATAATCACTGACAGAAAAAAGCCTGTATATGAGACATATATATAGGCATGTGTCTATGAATGTGGAAAAAGATGGGTGATTGAATTCTAGGTGGTTAAAGCGGTTTATCTTCCTGTGAGGAGGGGGTGCGTTGGGGATCATCTGGAGTGAGGGGGAGAGAAGAGGAAGTGGAGAGCCAAGTTATAAAAAAGCTTCATCATAATAGAAATGTATTTTGTCTGTATCCTACCCGTCTAGCAGATATCAGATTTAGAATTCTCAAGTTTTAATTTCCATTTTGCTATAGCAACAGCCGACTAATGACAGGACCTGACTGAGTTAATATTGGCTGAGACTTCAAAATACAGCCTTATGATTGGAAGACATTGGCCACATATTAGATTCTTAATCACATACGTAAGGGCTATATAAATAGGAACTGGGGCCATAGTTAAGCATATTAGAGAAAAATATGTGGGGTGTATAAATTATGTTCATTAAATATACTGGAAATTTTGTAACTCAAAATTATTTATTCAATAGACTAGTGATTAAGACTAATGAACAATAGTTTTGTTTGTTTTTTTTTACAAATTCTGTAATCCTGCTCTCCTAGGATCTAGTTCTTTGATTAGATTTGCACGTTGAATATTAAGGAATGAAAGGAAAATAACATTTAATGGCTTGTGTCAAGCCATTTCTGATGGCAGTTCCCAGGAGTGGCTATGTGCGTAGCAAACACAAATATATTTCCCTCACCCCTTTTCAGACTGCCGTCACTAAGACCCACTCAGAATGAGATTCTGGAGGCTGCCAAAGGCACTCTGAGTTACTATTTAATAATCACAATTGATCCATATAACTAGGTGGAATTCCCAATTTGCAGATAAGGAAATAGTCATAGAGGTCACATCGGACTCAAATTTAGGTCCCCTTACTGCAAGGTTGGAGTCTCTCCTGACCACTCGGTATTAATAATACTTCATATTATTATTTGAAAACAACAGAAACCAGTTCAGGCTGATTTAGATAGAGAAAGGATTTAATCACTTGGGATGTTGGAAAGTCATTCTCAGGACTACGCAACCTTAAGCAATGCTCAGAATCAGACCAAAGAATGGACTGAATAAGGACCCCACCTTAATGAATGCTATGTTGAGACCACCGATGATGGACTACTGGCTGATGGATGCTTTTGTGAGTCCTGAGTCTCTGCCACCTCGGCAACTTGACTGTGCTGCAGTTACCACAGTCATTCTCTCCTCACATCACTCTTACATCAGAGTTCCGGCAGCTGTTTAGTGAATTCTTAGCCTAAAATAGGGGTTCGAAAATTCACTCTGTAATGGAATCACCTGTGAAACAACACACGCAGACACATGCACACACATATTCCACTCCAGAGATGATTTTGTTTCATTTGGTCTGGGTTGGGAGTCCAGGAATCTCGTGTTTCAAAAGCTCCACAGTTGACTCTAATGTACACCTGTGGTAAAGAACCACTGGTCTATTCCAGGCCAATGTTTGGTTATCAGACTTCTTTGATAAGAGGAATCACCTGGGCACTTGTTAAAGGTGGACATTCTCCAGCATAATCCCAGAGCCAGAAAGTTAAAATCTCCATGAGAAGAGGCCGTGTAACTGCTAACAAGAACTTCAGGTGGTTCTTATCATCAGGGCAGTTAGAAAAGTACTCTCCTAGGACAGATAAGCACACTCCAGCAGCAAAGGAGCCTGACAAAGCCAGTGTCTGGCATTTTCAACTTCTCTAAGGAAGAAGTAGGCCCTATCTCACACCAAAGATCATGAGGTAAGGATTTTCCTGTGCATTGGAAGGTGGTTCATATTTTGGAGTGCTAAAAAGAATGACAAATGCCTATTACGTTCCCACACAGTTTCTCTAGAGACACCCAGGTTTCTTTAAATGGATTGTGTATTTTATTCCAAAAAGATCGTTTGTAACTAAAACATCAACTCTCTTAGCACGCGTCCTTGCCAAGAAAATCACATTACTGCTGCTTCTTAAGTTAATCTTTGTCTCTTGAATGCTATTCTAGTTCTGATCTCATTTCAGTAGCAAGAACATAAACCAGAATTTAGCCCTCAAGGAATATGATAAAATAAATATGATAAAGGCTTGAATATTGTTAGGATAATTAGCATAAAAATATACTTCAGTTGTTTCCTCAGTGTTGCCATGTCTGGATTATGGATGATATTTAGGAATTAAAATACCGTAGTGTATTGCGTTCTTTAAAGATGACTCTTTTGAGGCTCTGATATTGTCTTTTACTTGGAGTTAATTTTTCTTACGTTTTCAGAAATGGCCTTTCTACAGATTGCCGTCTATCTCTCCAACCAAGTGTACTGATTCCTTACATAGAGTTTAAGCTAGTGTAAACTAAACACTCCAATTTTAACTGCATTTAAATATCAATGTGTTTTTTCATCCGGGAAGAAAAGGCCTCCTCATCCCCACTGCCAGTCAGTTTCACTTTCTTTCATAGTGACATACTTAGGAGGAGCCGCCCCCCCACCGCCAATTTTTCTTACACAGTCAACTGCATGTGTTAAAGTGATGAAGAGCCTGTGCACAGCACAGTCACAGGAAGCTGCCTCATACTAAAAGTTTGATAACAGTGACAAGGATATGTTACTCAAGTTTATCACCAAGGAAAAGAGCATCGATGGCACGTACATTCAGAGCCGTATGTTGGAAGTCAGTGAGTTCGTCATAATAATATTTGTTAAAGTTGTTCTCAGTAACTTTTATAGCAGATCACTCATTATAAGTTGCTGTCTAGGGACGGCGATGCAATAACCAGGCAAAAGATTTGATTGATAAGACGCTTTCTCCATACCACCTGTTTAAAAGAAAGGGCCAAGTTTACAGTGATTGAGGAAAATTCTTCCTTGATGGGAACAGTGTTGTCTCTTGGGGTTGAAAACGTTTAATGGAATTGCAGTGTCTTGACCTCCAGATGGAACAGGGCTCTGGGCTAGTAATCAAAAGCATCTCTGCACATCTAGGACAGAGCAACAATCGTTACCACAAATGACGGTACCATTTGTTTCGTACTTTTTGGCTGGAGCCAGGTGGTTAGGGGTGCCAGCTGAGGTTACAGTCTCAAATTTGCCAGCCCAGGTTTCTGTGGTCAAGCAAATTGGGATGATGGCTACTGTTATTAAAGAGAAATAAAAAGGAAAGGGTAAAAGTGTTGTGACTTTTAGTCTGAAGGTGTGTCTGAGGTTGATACCAGGTGGCACTTAGGCCTGAGGTCAAAGGGCACCTGCAGTCGCCTAGTAGTAGAAGCCTTGCACGGTCCATGGCAGTAAAATGTCTCTAGCAATCTGCTTTTTACACTGCAGCCCTTCCTGCTCAGCATCAAGGAGCACTGGCCACAGGGCTGCTGTCACACTTGTGTTCTGCTTTTGAGAAAAGACTGAATTTCGGCAATCTGTTTCTAATGCTTCATTTTATAACTGGTAATTTATAAAATGATTATGTATATAGAATGTTAGTTCACAGTGTCATTAAATAATCTCTGATCTAGAGCATGGGTCTACGCTTTGTACAGGACGAGACAGTAAATATTTTTAGACTTTCCGTGCCATATGGTCTCTGTCACAACTACTCAACTCTGCTTTTATAGCGTAAAAGTAGCCATAGCCAATATGTAAACACATGGGTGTAGCTGTGTTTCAGTAAAACTTTACAAAAACAGCTGGCCTGATATTACTTGTGACACAGTCAATACACTTAGTAATCGTAATGGCATCGACCTGAGTCTTAAGATCTGGTTTATGCCCAGGCTCCATCACCTCCTATCTGCGTGACCTTTGACAAGTCAGTTTACATTTTTAAGCCTCAGTTCCTACCTCTCTAAAATGGCATTACCTGCCTTTACCTACTTCACACATCTGAGAGAATAAGAAAAAATAATATATAAGTAAAATAATATTAGTGATTGTTACCATCTACTGAGCACATACTAAGTGCTACGTGTTACAGTAAGTTAGATTCATCTAGTTGCATCTCATGCTATAAAAAATGTTCCATTTGATATATCTATTACCACTACTAATCAAAGTTATAAATCTTTATTGAGCACTTGCTATGCACCAACATTGTGCTAATTTTACATAAATCATCTCACTTAATCTTCACAACTTTTGTACCTATTATTAACTGTTTTACAAATATTAAGGTCAGTGAATGCCACTACTTAGTTGCAGAATATGCATTAAAGGAAATATAAGCAGCATAGATAAAGACTACTGAATGAACCTAGATATTTCATTCTTTTGCTTTCTTATTCTCAAAAGGCATTTTCCGTTGAAATTTAGTTGTAACAGAAGTGTGATCTCTCCTCCACCTCCAGCTTTGAGCTTGCTCCAATCTCTTTCTCTTACCCTATTGTGTCCCTAAGTTTGTTGATTCTAATAGCTTACAAAGTCCCAAGGCATAGACTGTCCTGACCTGTGGCTGAACAGTCTGGACAACGAGGATTTGAAGTAACAATGGGCTGGGAATACCATCAAACCGTAACTGGCCAGTTTGCAAGTTTAGGCTTGTGATAAAGGAAGGGCCCGTGGACTGGGTCAACTCTTGGTTTGAGTATAGCTACTAGGGACTCTAGTTTTTCTCCTGACCCACTGGCTCCAGCATTTTCTCAGTCACAGTCCAAATATGAGAGCTAGTCTGAGATACAGAGGTCAACTATTTGAACTTGGAACTCAGCATCACTTCCCTCTGTCAACTTCTCCCTAGCATCTCTCTAGATCACTATATGCCTCCATTCATTCATTTATTCATGTATTTGAGAAATGTTTACTGAGCACTTATAAAGGAAATAGAATGTAGTACGTATGATAGCATAATGTCAGTGGTATAGTAATTGATTTTTTTTCTGGCATATCCCCTCCTCACCTTTTCCCTCATTCAAGTAGCTAGAACTGCACTGTCCAATATGATAGTCACAGTCCACATCTAGGTATTGGGCACTTGAAATGTGTGTGGCTAGTCCAAATTGGCATGTGCCACAAGAATGAAATACTGAATTTTAAAGCCTTAGTGTAAAAGAGTAAAGTAGTTCATTAATAATTTTTATATCACTTATATGTTGAAATATTTAGGATATAGTAGATCAGGTAAAATATGTTAAACTCAATTTCACCTGATTTTAATGTGGCTACTAGAAAAATTACAATTTCACACATGGTGCACATCATGCTTCTGTTGGACCATTCTGTGCTGATGGCCTCCTCCATCTGACTTCATTTGCTATTCTCCTTCTTGCTGATTTTTGTCCTAGGGGCTTCACCGTGTTGTTTGTTGGGCCTGGAACATACTCCCACCAGATAATCACATGGGCATGCTTCCTCCCTGCCTTTAGGTTTTTATTGAAATGTCACTCTAATAATGATGTCTAATCTAAAATTAGACAGCTAATCTAAAATTACAAAAAGGCAACCTCATTTCCTACTCCCTCCCATGCTTGATTTTTCTCCATAGCACCTATCTGCAGCTGAAATACTGTACATTTTACATAGTTGTGTGCATGTTTTCTGTTTGTCCCCATATAAGGATTTTTTTCTGTTTTGTTCATTGCTGGAATGGTGCTTGGAAGGTAGTATAATCTTAGTAAATATTTGTTGAATTAATCAGTTGCCTCAGGAGAGGGATTTGACGTGGTTGAACATAGAAACAAAGGAGGCCCCCTGGCCTGGCATCCAAAAGTCAGGGGAAAGGAAATTCTTGGCACAAAGTTTTTTTTTGTTTTGTTGTTGTTGTTTGTTTGTTTGTTTTTCATAAAACCAACAGGACTTCCCAATATATCAGAGGAGAAAATAGTGGTGGTCCCTACAGAACTTAAATATGACAAGAGTCAAAGGAGATGGAACCATGAGTTGACTGCTATTAAATTTCTACCAAGTGGGAAGAAGGAAGTTTCGAAGTAGAAATCAACTTGAGTTACAGTAAAGTTTTATTTCTCCTAAACCAGAGTTTGTGGCTGAGATTTGCATACTGACAGAAATGTTAGACTTTTCATATTAGAGTTGCCCTCAGGAAGAGAGAATAAGAAGTCATGTTGTGGTCCAAATAGCTTTCCACATTACCTCCCCCCGCCAACCCCCATCCCAGTGTTTTATATGTGATTCGCCAACAACATTCCTGTTCAGAAAGACAGTCAAGTAAATAGTTCCATTAAGACCACCAGATATCTCTTTGACTTTGTCTTTACGCTACATCTATATCCATATCTATTTCTGTCTAGCAAGTAACTTCATGTAACTATTGTAACTTCAAAATCAGAACCTGAGAATGTGAGATATACAGCATTCAAGGAACAATTGCTTTCTGCGACATTGCTAAAATGATAAGTGCCACTTTTTTCAATGAGTGAATATGGTAAGCATATCACTTCTAGTTTTATGTGGGTTTTCTACCAGATGATGTCTACCCCCATTCATCCCATTTCTACTCACCCTACCCCACCCCATCTCTGAGATTCAATCCATCCTGCATTCGCTCCTCATCTTCCATACATACTCTGGGATGGAGGTGGGCCAGAAGGAGAAGTGAAGTGACGAGTGAGGACGTCTGTGCTTCACACATTTAGTGATTTTTTTTTAAACTGCAAGTTTAATGGTTTGTTCCAGGCATCAAAATTGCTGCATTAAAGCAGAAGACAAAAAAATGTCTTATTCAAAACAGCTGCATCTAAATACCATGGGCCGTCACCACAGCTTGCTCAGACTACCAGCACATGGTCTGGAATATGATGAGGCATGTTTCTTTAGTTAGGTCTATACAACTACATAACACACGGCACTTTTTTTTCTTTGAATTCGAGGATGAAAAAAGTATGAATATTTTAATTAGCATTGTGTAAGCTTGAAATTTTTTGTTCATTTTTCTAATTTTAGAATTAGGACAGAGATTTTTCTGGCACTTGTTAACTGTTGCATTGCACTTTTGGCCTATTCAAATACATTTGTACCCAGGAAAGAGTCTAGGAAAGATCATTTTACTTAGTATTCAAAGAAGGAGAATTCTTTTTTTTTTTTTTCCAGTGCAAGCAGAGACACAGAGGGATGGCTTTGAAAGCTTTCCAGTTGGTCTAAGATTAAGCAGATGTTCAAAATTCAGTTCAGATTGTTCTAAAGTCAAATATAGCTTGTTAAAGGGTTTAGTCATGGAGAAGGACATTTTAATCAAAAATTCATTTAATTTTTAAGAAATTAGGTTGGATAATGAAGTGAACACATCAGTGCTGCTTTGTTCTAATTTTTTTTGTTACTGTGGAATATAGAATTTGCTGTTTTTCAGTTAAGTCAGTTACAGGGGAAGTAAAAACGGTTTTATAACTCAGAGATATATTACAGAAATTTGGGGGCATATGTACCATTTGAAAATCTTATTACAGTGAAAGAAGGCATCCACTGGAATGATGCATTAAACCTTTCAAAAAAAGTATTTTAGTTGATTTATTCTTTGCTTTGGATCTGATGGGAAAGTGTCTAAAGCAGAGAAATGTGTTCTTCATGTGAAAAATGGAAATTATTGAATTCTATCTTAAACTTGTCCAGGTACTTTTATATATTGCATCTTGTTTAATGTAAAATAGCTCAGGTGGTCTTGAAGAGCACTCTCAATTGCCCTTTTTGTTGAGGATGTCCGGAGCTGCTCCCTCTTGGTATGAATTCTCTGAATGTTTGTGTCATGGCCTGCTTTGATGTCAAAAATAATCATCATTGGTGGTTTTTAAATATATTTCTTTAAAATGTAGCACCCAGCTGGTATCCCTATTCCCCCAGCAACAATACTCAAAGGAGAGAATATGTAACATTTAGAGCCAGGCAATTGATGTTATGTATGCTATACAATTGTAGCCATTTTTTAAAATAATTTTACTTTTCAATTACAGTTGACATACAATATTATATTAGTTGCAGGTGTACAGCAGTGATTAGACATTTATAGAACTTATGAAGTGATCACCCTAATAAATCTAGTACCCATCTGACACCATACATAGTTATTACAATATTATTGACTATATTCCCTGTGCTGTACTTTACATGCCTGTGACTGTTTTGTAACTTCCAATTTGTACTTCTTAATCCCTTCACCTTTTTCACCCAGCCCTCAACCTCACTGTCTTCTGGGAACCCTCAAAATGTTCTCTGTATCTATGAGTCTGTTTCTGTTTTGTTTGTTTGTTTGTTTTTAATTCCACAAATGAATGAAATCATGGTATTTATCTTTTTCTGTCCGACTTATTTCACTTAGCATAATACCCTCTAGGTCCATTCATGTTTTTGCAGATGACAAGATTTCATTCTTTTTTTATGGTTGAGTAATATTCCATTGTATATGTATACCACCTCTTCTTTATTCATTTATCTTATCTTCTTTTAGTGTAATTTTTTTATTATTTTATATATACAGTACATTGGTTAGATATTTATATAGTTTATGAAATGATCCCCCCAATTACTCCATCACCCATCTGGCTCTACACATAGCCATTACATTACTGCTGACTGCATTCCCTACGCCGTGCTTCCCATCCCCATGACCATCTTTCAACTACTAATTTGTTCCTCTTTAACCCTTCACTCCATTCTTCCAGTCCTCCAACCCCCCGCCCATCTGACAGTCACCAGATTGTCCTCTATATTTGTGAGTCTGTTTTCATTTATTTAGGTTGATTCCATATCTTGGCTATTGTAAATAATACTTCAGTGAACATATGGATGCACATGTCTTTTCAAATTAGTGTTACTTCAGATAAATACCCAGCAGTGGAATTACTGGGTCCATCTTTGTCTCTTCTTATAGCCTTGGTTTTAAAGTCTATTTTGTCTGATATAAGTATCGCTATTGTTGTTTCCATTTTTATGAAACATCTTTTTCCATCCCTTTACCTTCAGTCTCTGTGTGTGTTGATCTGATGTGTCATGGGCTCATGAGCATACCCTAGTGGCCATACAAAACTGTGGCTGGGACCACTGGTTTAAGCTTCAAGGCCAGAGGTACAGGTAGACATGAGTGTGCATAGTACAGTGAATTGAGGCTTTGCATGCAAGATACATACATCTATGTAAGGAAGACCCTCCCTCCCTTTACCCCTCCGACTTTGCCTGGAATATTACTGCTTATTCTTCACGCCTCAATTTATATGTCACTTCTGAGAAGCCCTCCCATGTGCTTTTGTAGCACCTTGACCACGTCACTTATATTCCATTGTAATTATCTGTTTACCTTCATGTGTCTTCTCATCAGACTGTAGGCTCTGAGGAGCTTTTCATCTTTGTGTTTTTTTATCTTTGTATTTCCAAGACCTAGCTGATACAGACACTGAATAACTGTTTATTCAATAAATGAATGAATGAATTCAGAAGACCTGCTTTATGTCCTGGCTCTCCTAGTTATTAGTTATAAACACTTTCAGTATATTTCTTCATCTGTAAAGTGGGATCGATTATCCATACATTGTAAGTAATGTAGGACACTGAAGCCTAGACAACGAAGTTACGTTTTGGATGTCACATGGTCCTACAGATGAAAAGAGGCACAGTCAGGTGTCAAGGCCACTGTGCGTTATTCTACATTCTGCTCTTTCAAGAACATTGTAATGCTTCTCAAGTAGTCATTTTGAGTTGTGAACACAACAAAGAAGGTAGTATATATTACTTGACAAAACATTATAATTTTGTTAAATAAGAAAGGCTAATTTTTTTAATCCTGTCTGCTCATTGCTAGAAATGCTGGGAGCATCCCACTTAACTTTCTGGATAGTGGCTTTGTTCTATGCACTTTATAGTCAGAAGACCAGGTTTGGAGTCTTTGCTCTGTAACTTCTTTAGGTTTTGAGGTACTGGGAAACTTTCTCTGAGTCTCTGTTTCCTTGTCAATAAAATGCGGGTGATTGTATTTCCCCCAGTCGGATTATAGTGAGGATGAAGAAATATGTATAAACTGTAAATTACTACACACATATAAGATGCATCATGATTATTACTAGGACATATCAAACCAGTAAGCCACTGTCACATATGATCTCAAGGGGACAACACCTTTTAGAAAAACAACAAAATATAAGGTATTTTAGTTTTTGCGATTATTTATAACTGTTAAAACAATTCACTAGGTTGCATTTTAAATATTTTTAATGAAATTAGTCTCACAATGTCTGAAAGGTAAAGGATATCTTGTTTCCTAGCTCTCAACACACAGTATAACCACAGACAACTGATAAGCCTCAGTAGTAAACAGTCCTAGCTGGAAGGAAGTATACATACACGAGATCTGGCTTTCTTTGCTCCAAGGCTTTGGAAAGATGGACACAAGATCTGATGTTCACACATTGACCAGCTTTTCTGAGAGTAGCTGCAGGTGGTAAAGTTAGCTTTCAAGAGTCAAGAGTGTCAAAAGGACACAGCCAGAGTGAATTGAACATCCTTGTACTAGTTTCCTTTGGCTACTGTAACAAATTACAACAAAATTAGAGGCTTGCAACAACACGGATTGATTATCTTACATTTCTTGAGGTCAGAAGTCTGAAATGGGTTTCACTGGGCTAAAAGTAAGGTCTCAGCAGGGCAACACTCTCGAAGCTCTAGGGATGAAGCTCTACTTCCTTCCTTTTTTCAGGTTCTAGGAATCGTATGCATCCTTTGGCCCCTTTCTTGCATTACTTTAACCTGTTTTCATAGTCATATCTGTTACTTTCTCTTCTGTTATTAAGTCTTCCTCTGCCTTTCTCTCATAAAGACACTTGTGATTATATTTAGGGACCACTTGCATAAATCCAGGACAGTCTCCCCATCTCAAGGTTTTTGATCACATCTGCAGTCTCTTTGCCATATAAAGTAACATTTACAGGGTAGTTATGATGTGGATAGCTTCGGGGCCATTATTCAGCCTACCACAACCTTATATGTCCATATATAAGATGGTGATATCATGATTATTTCTAAGAAATGTCAAGTGAGTCAGCTACTATTGCATATGATTTCAAAGGGGCAACCAACATAATGCAAGACATTGAATTTTAGGTTATCTAATGATTTATATAGTTAAAATAGTTTACTAGGTCGTATTTTAAATATCTTGAATGAAGTTCAAAAATCACGATTTGTAGTCTCTTCCCAGAAAGAGATTCATCTTGTCAAACCTAGTCATCCTTCTCTACACTTCTGATCTAACTGTAAAGATCAATTTCTGTTCCATCAGGCTCTGAGTATATCTAAAAAGATTACTCACTTACACTCATTATTCTATAAATTTGATAAATAGGCCTTTAAATTCAGTATGACAGCCTAGAATTCACTTTAGCCATTCTGTGACTTTCTTCTAGCTAGGTTTCCAGTTATTGGTTCTGGATTTCTCTTAGTGGTTAAAGGAGAAGTTGAATGGGAGTGTTAGCAGACTTCTGGCTTCAGATTTAGGAGCTCTAAAGAAACACAGTTAATGAGGATCCTTGTGGGACATGGAATCTGGATCTTCTACAATGAGTTCAGAGTTTTCCTCTCAACCACTTTGCTCACCATTAAGGGTAGGAAAGTCGAGCTTTGCAGGGTTGGAATCATACTGCATAACATTTTTATAGCCCATAGTGCTATCACAGACATTCATTCAGTCCTTGAGAATGAGTCTGTGAGGGTGGCAGAATTACCACACTCTTTATAAGCTCAGACCCTAGATGAAGAAGAGCTTTGCGTACCTAGTAAGGGCTAGACTTGGACTTGAACTAAAGATTTCTGGTTCCTTAGCCACTGTACTGTTCACTACTGTAGACCTGTCTGGCACCTTGAAGTTTGGTCCTATTCCTAAGTATTTAAGTCTCCTCTCTAGCAGTTTTCTAATTTGTTAAAGCAGGTTTAACATAACTTTGAGTGCTCTGCTCGCATTATCTCTTGACATATCTGGGTAATTGCAGCAAAACATGTGAGTGTATATGTATGGTATAAGGGAACTTGAGTTATTTAGATAACTGTCTCCATTTTCTACATCATGTGTGGTGAAAAAGATAAACCCTCTCCTATAAGACTTGATGATATGGTTTGTATATGCTATTATTAATAATTTGGGAAGACACAGATGGAAAAACTGAATGCACTTGTGGGGGCTTTGGTGTAATGTGGTTCTTATTTTTGACTATTATTAATCTGAGTGCATTCTTCCAGAGTGTGTGATAAAGGTCTGTTGGTGACTTTGGGAGGAAATGAGAAATTATTAAAATAGAAATATTAAAATTAGAAATATTGACTGTAAGACATAGATCTCTTCTGGGGAGAAACCATAGATTGGAAACTAGGAATGCAAAGGATAAAGAACACTTTCTTGTGGCAGTATCACCTTTGTTTTTATTATATATAGAATCTATTAACTCCATCTAGTCTAATGTGTCATTTAAGACTGATGTTTCCTTATTGACTTTCCATGTGGAGGATCTGTCTGTTTATGTAAGTGGGGTATTAAAAATCTCCTATTATTGTGTTGCTGTCTACTTCTTCCTTTAGGTCTGTTAATAATTGCTTTATATATTTTGATGTTCCTAGGTTGGGTGGATATATATTGATAAATGTGAAGTCTTCTTGGTGGATTGTCTCTCTTGTTACAAAATGTTCATTTTTGTCTCTTGTTACCTGTTTTGTCTTGAAGTCTATTTTGTCTGATATAAGTATGACTACACCTACTTTTCTCTGGATGCCGTTTGCTTGGAGTACCGTGTGCCAGCCCTTCACTTTGAGCTTATGTTTGTCTTTGGAGCTGAGATGGGTCTCCTGAAGCCAACATATAGTTGAGTATTACTTTTTAATCCATCCAGCTAGTCTGTGAAATAAGTCAGATGGAAAAGGACAAGAACTTATGATTTCACAATTTCACATATATGTGGAATATAAGACTAAACAAACTCATAGATACAGACAACAGAATGGTGGTTACCAGAAGAGAAGAGGGTGAGGGAAGGGAGTTGGGAGGGAAAAATGGGTAAAGGATGTGAAATATATGGTAACGGATGGAAACTAGACTTTTGGTGATGAGTATGCAATACAGTATGTAGATATCGGATTATAATTTTGTACACCTGAAATTTATATAATGTTATTAACCAGTGTTATCTCAATTAAAAAAATTAAAATGTATAGAATCATAAAATTCTAGAGCTGGAGGGGCCTTTGTAACCACTTAGTCCCAACATCTTATTTAATAGAAGAAACCAAGGTTAGGATGTCGAAGTGGAAGTTCCTGGTAAAGGTGGGATGAAAAAACAAGTGCAAGTCTCAAGACGTAAGAGCTCATCTTCCTCCCAGCACATGGCACACTAAGACTTTTGTATTATACCTCTTACTGCTCTTTTATCCCTTTCACTCAATTCAGAGTGATTTTCACACACGCAGAGATGATAATGTAAGGCTAGACAGTGTAAACCAAGTTTTATTGATTCTCTGGTTTTTGTACCAGCAGAAAGTCTTACACTGCATGCAAAAAGTCATAACCAACTTTGAATTCAATCACAGTGACAGAAGTCAGATACAAAAATAAAAGAATTACATCAGTTGTAATTCAGAATACAGGAAAATTGCCAGTTTATGACTTGAAAATAAATTTAAAAGAATATATTTCCAAGAAAAGGCCGTTAATCAGATGGTTCAAGTTCTAATTCATCAAGGGAACTATTTCTCATAAATTAGAGCTAGAATCTGACAGTTTTGCTAATTCTTTATTATACGAACAGTTAATAGGGACAGTTGCAGTCAATAGGCAGTCTCCATAATTGAATCTTCAGCTTCTGAATTTGTCAACAGTAATAAAGAGTGCAATTAGAAAGTAACTAGGGAAATAATAATAGTTGTGCCTTTATGAAGACTGAGACCCTTTTATAAACTCTGTGTAATTAGTTTTTGTGTGATAGCAAATCTTTTTGAGTCCTGCAAAATGTGGGCTATATCATATCTGAATGTTATTGATATCTCTTTCTCATATACAGAGCAATTAGGAAAGAAAGCTTAAAAAAGACTGACGAAGTAAAAATAGAGATAATTGAAAACTGAGAATAATCATTTCTATTGTCCAAAAAAGTGATAATGGAACCCAGCATGTAATCTATTTTTCATCATGTTGTCATTCTATGTTCTAATACCAGATTAGTCAATGGAAGAGTTCATCCATCATAAGGGGCTTAATGTTCCTTCAAACCAGAATCATTGCAGGAAGTTAGATTGGGGCCAATAAGTCCCTGAAATATTCAAACATTATCATTGGGAACATTAATGATGTGTGTATCATTTCATGCATTTGGCCAGTTACCCTGCTTCGTTTTTATGCGAACAACATCAACAGTGCTGCCCGATATTTTACGGAGAAGGGAAAACCGTAATTTAATTTATAAAGGGCAGAGAGAACATGCAATCTTCATAACAACTTGGGGAGGTAGGCAGGTCAGAGATCCCTATACCCTTTTTGTAGATGAAAAATATGAAACTTAAAGAAGTGAATGACTTGTCCAAGAGGCATTAAAGACTGAGTCTCGGGTCCAGGTCTTCCCATGCGACATCTTTCAGTTTTCTTTAGTTGTTGAATTTCACTTCACACCAAACATATACTTTTGGCTTTGAATTGAGTTACAAATTCTATTAAATACCAAATTCTGTACTCTTGTGTACAGATTCACAATTAAATATATCTTACGATGTGTGCAATATAGCTGTACCTTTCTGAATTTAAATAACCTTCCGCATGCATTATACATTAGGTACCTGGAGATATTCTGATTTATAAGATACATGGTTGAAGAATGGCATACTCTTTACTTAGGGAGCATCCTAAATGGCTTTCAGATGGTTGTTCTTCAGATTTATGATTTAATTAGAAAGGACTTAGAAAAACTTCAATTCGATCTAAAATTATTTGAGTGAATTGACAACTAGCACTTTAATGGAATTAGATTTCTCTGACACATACCACTCTCCTGGGGTTGTGACATTAAAAACAATTTAAAGATTCAAGCAAATCTAAATTGAAGTACTAAGTGTTGATTGTTGAGAATATGAATCACCAGAACAGGGAACACTATTTGAATAACTTCATCCCTAGAGGGAAAATGGGCCACAAAAATAAGCTGTATTACAGCATTTGCAAATCTTTCATTTGGCTAAATAATGAAGATAATTTATTGGCAGAGTAGACTGTGGGTTGAGAAAAAGAAAAAGAAAGAAACATAAATGTACCCTCCTTAATTTTAAAGCTTCCTGTTTCATGGGAATTTCTCTAAACTTCTCAGACATTTTCCTAAAAATGCCACCTTGTTCATAGGTTTGATCTGCTCAGTCTGGCCTGGGACTGAAGAACAGACGTTACAACCAGATTTCTCGCTGGAGAATAAATGCATCCATTTTAATTTTGTAAGGACATAGCTTGGGGAGTGAAGAAGGTGTTTCTTCTCTATTTCATAGAAAATACATAGCTGTGATTTGTGATTTCTGGGAACATGGTGACAGCTTGAGTACATTGGATCCAGTTCAAAGACCCTAGGTGTTTTGGAAATGAACTTTTGGTCTTCTTGAGGTAGATTATTCAGAAGTTTTCTTTGGGTTTTAAATAGTTATATTCAGTTTATTACAATTACAAATCCCTGAATGTAGTTCTTTTCTTTTGAGTTCTGCATACAAATCTTATTATTCTATTTGCAAATCTGATAGATTTTAACAGTCCTTAAAAGGGCTTTTAAATAATGTATAGTACCATTTACCAACTTAGTTTGACACCTTCAAATATTTTAAACTGCACTTAATACATTTTAATATGCAGTGTTCATTTTCCTTAAGTCTTTTAATTGTCTGATAAACAAAGCCTCTACAGTATGAAATAATTCTTACAGTAAATTGAATTTATATCTATAGTGAACCAAAAGTTCTCGTAGATGCTCCAATAGTTTTAAAGAATGCAATAAAATTCTTCTTAAAAGCATAAGTATGATCAGTTAATCGGTTCTACCTTTTAAATTGGAGTTACCAGGCTGCCACTCTAAAAGGCCAAATTATCTTGAAATAGCAAGAATGTAGATATGAAATATATACAAAAATAAAACAATGTAGTTTGATCCTCTTAAAGCTTTATCTTCTTCATTCTAAATCTTTGCATGTTTAAGAAATCTGTACTCACTAAAGAATACAGCTACCATTCCAAACTCCTGTTGTTACTTACAACCAGAGATGTTGGCCAGGTATGAGACCTGAAACTGCAGCTCTGTGGACCACACATGCTGTCATTCTGAGCCCTTTTTATACAGTCACTGTATCTCAGTTGGCTCTACTTAAAAAGAAATAGGCCTCTTAACTCACATTACCTGATTTTTTTGTTTCTTAATGAAGTCCAGCACTGCCCACCTACGCTGACCACTTGCAATTCTGTGCTG
This sequence comes from Pteropus medius, assembly GCF_902729225.1. Classification (NCBI taxonomy): domain Eukaryota; kingdom Metazoa; phylum Chordata; class Mammalia; order Chiroptera; family Pteropodidae; genus Pteropus; species Pteropus medius. Next base: position 1,323,952 of record NW_024344372.1, read on the forward strand.
CTTAAGGTACGTTATAGTACTTAGTGCACAAGCCTGCACTCTAGAGCAGGTTGTCTAGGTTCAAATACTGGCTCTACCACTCATTAGCTGTTTGATCATGGACGAGGAGCTTAAACAATCCGTGCCTCAGTTTTCTAATCTGTAAAATAGGGATAATACCAGAAAGTACCTCATAGGTTTGTTGTGAAAATTAAATGTGTTACTATATGTAAAACTCTTTGAATAGTCCCTGGCTCGTATGTGCTTATATAGGTATATTAACTATAAAATCATTATGTGTATTTTCCTTCTAAGATATAAATGTATTTTCCATTTAATTTGAAAGATTTTTGAACTTTATGGAATCTTGCACTCTTACATAATTATGGAATTGTGCTTTCCTTAGATATTAAAATTATATCCAATTTAATTTTGCATGTTACTTTGGATTTGTCCTTTCTGTCGTCACAGCTTTATTAAGTCATTCTACTGAATGATTTTAGACTCAGCTTTATGCACTTGATAAATGACTCGCCTGAGTCACTTAACCTCTCTGTGCCTCAATTTCCTTATCTGAAAAAAATGAGATAATAATCCCTGACATGATTTACCTAATTTATTCAATAAATGTAAGTATTTATTCATCATCCACTATTTCCTAGGCATTATTCTAGATTCTTTGAATAAATTAGTGAGCAAAGCAGATAAATATTCCTGCCTTCTTGGAGATTCCGTTCTAGCCAGGTTGAGAGTGGTGGGAGAAAGTGGTGGGGAGAAGAGACTTAATGAATGAGTAAATTATATTGTATATTAGGAGGTGATAAGTGTTAAGGAAAAATAACAGTGGGTTAAGGGAAATCAGAAATTTGCAGGAGGGCTCTGGGAGCCGATTACAGTATTAAACAGGGAGATCAGTGTAGGCCTTATGGAGAATGAGATTTGAGTAAGGACTAGAAGGAGATGAGGGAATGAGGTAAGACATATCCGGGGAAAGAGCATTTCAGACAGAAGGAACAATGTATTAGCTTCCGTGGCAGCAAGAAACAACTGTAATATATTAGGCTCTGACAAGCACAGACGTTTATTTTTTACTCATATTATGTGGCTGATAGACACTCCCATAATTTTTAAAAATACTTTCTTCTCTCTAGACTTAATTGTAAGTATTTAAGCTTATCAGGGCAGGGAAATATATTCCACTACAGAGAAGCATGGCAAGATTAGAGGGTATTAAGAGTTAACACAGCAGGAGTGGTTGCTCGTTCCTTAATGGTTTCCACGTGTCTTGGATTTACTCTTGGGGCAACCCCTGAGAATGTAGCCCTTAGAATGTTTTTTTTATATCACCAATGGATCAATTGTTTTTCTGTGTACACCTGGGTGAAATAAACCATCCCATAGTAGCTTGTCAGCATTGCTTTGCACAAACATCCAGATTGACGATGTGCACCTGGTTTCATTATTTTGATCCTGAGTTTCAATTGCCATGGCTGATTGCTAGCAAGAGGTGCCTATGTGACCAACCTATAAAAGCCTCAGGCCCTGAGGTTCGAATGGATTTCTCTTGGCAGAAACATTCCACACTTGTCCCTGTAGTTTGCTGCCAGAGGGAAAAAACCCCATCCTATGTGGACTTGGATGAGGAAGGACATCAGAAACCTATGCTGGACCTCTCTGGACTCTTAATGAATATCTTTTTCCTGCTGCTTTTGCTCTGTATCTTCTGCTGTGATAAATCTTAGCCATGAGTAGAGCCCTCTATCGAATCCATTCTTTCTAGTGTATCATTGAACTTTAGAAGGAGGTTGTTGGACTCCCCGCAGAAGAAGAGAATTGATCATTGTTTTCACAAACAATTAGAACATAGGCTTAAAAGCAGGAACATGCCTTGCAAGATCAAGAAACAGTAAGGAAGCTCAAGTTTGTGGAGCAAGGTTGTAAGAGGGAGAGGGATAGGAGATGGGTTCAAGAAGTAAGGGGGGACAGATCATGTAGGGTTTTGTAGGTCATAGTAAGATAGGAAGCCATTGGAGGGCTTTGAGTGGAAGAGTGACATAATCTAAGTTTTAAAGGGGATCACTAGGGCTACTGTTTTGTGAATGGATGGTAGCCGGGTGAGGGTTAAAGTTGGGAAACCCATTAGGAGGCTCTTGCAATAATCCAAGTGAGAGATGATGGTGACCTGGACCAGCTAGCAACATTAGAGGTGGTAAGAAGTGGTCAGATCTGGGATATTTGAAGATGATTTTTATGAATCAAGTAAAGTAATGCTGTGTGTGAAAGTTTGCCAGATGTAAGGCATCATACACAGGTAAATGACTTTAATCAGGTTTGGAATATTGTTTTGGCCAAGAGGTTAAATAGGGCCTGAGAGAGACTCCTGAGGGAAGAGGAAAACTCCCATTGCCCAGGCTGAAGAGGGGGCTTTCTCAGGCTATTCATGAAACTGCATACAGACCTTTTTTTGATGAAAATCCAAAGAAACATGATTTGACACTGCTGTTACTTCAGATCATCTGTAGTCAGGCCTAGCCTACCAACCCAGGCATATTAGCATAGAGAAAAATTCCTTTCCACATTCCCCAAGGGGACCTTTTTCCCTAACACTATATCTGCCTACTGGGATTGGATTTGTTCTGCCTTTACTCACCGGCAAACACGAAACCAATGTGATCTCAACTATGGGTGTTTTCTGCCACCATGTATCATTGAAAACACATGCCAATGTCACATATTCTGAAGCCAGCTTCTGGGCAGAGGTCACCAGTAAGAATTATGCCTGTGCCCTGCTTTCCAGTATCCTAGTGCTTCGCTTGTGTGCCCTTTTTCTTTCCCCAATTCCTACCTGCCCTCTCCCAACACACATGTGTAGCAGTATTTCCGAAGGCGTGATTCTCTGTTGTGCTTGGAGATGATTCTGCTAACTCAGATGCAAAGGAGAAATTTGAGCTGAATTATTTCTATTGTCTCTGTTCTAAAAATATTACTTCCTCTTTGCTTAATGTGTGAAGGAAATATGTAGCTTTATTTCTACATAACAGATGCAAAAGCACCTCAGGTAAGGCAGTAACCCCCTGTTGTGAATGCATTTTGATGTACTTAGAGTTGCCACAATTAGAAAACTAAAGCCCTATAGAAAACCCAAAGCTAATTATACCTGGAAGAGTCAGGAAATTGGTTTAACAAAGAAATTTGTGGTATTATCCCTGTTGACAATTGGATTAGGGGATGTTCCCAGTTCTGTGGTTTACAGGATATTTTTCTACAAATCATTAACAAAAAATGTCAAACTCTTTTATTTTTCTCTTTGAAAGAAAGCCACAGGTCCTTTAGGGGATCTGAGTGCAGCACAGCAAAGCCAGCAAATGTATTTAGAATGTTGCCTGGCCAACAAGTTGTGTTGCTACCTGACCCATGAGACAGTGAGTGGATAAGGCAGTTTGCATAATGATATGCTACTTGGGATGCTTCAGAGGAAGAGAGTACATTTTTCTAAAAATCTCCTTTACCACACTTAGGAAACTTTCCATTTCGAACCATATGAATACATTTTTCTTGTTTGATGCATAGTAGCACTACCCAAGCCTTTATGATCTATAGGTGCTCTTTAGGAGGAGAGAAACATTTGAGTTCTATTAATACCTGTCAAACGTAAAGTGTGTGGGGGAGGTCAAATGGGGTCACTTAAACTAATTCTTATTCCTTTATTTAGCACTGTGGCGTCAAAGTGGACTCGACTTGGATTTTAGCCATAGCTCTGTTGTTGATGAGCTGTGTGACTTCGAGAAAGGCACTGAACCTGTCAGGAACTTAGTTTTCTCAACTGTAAAAAGGAGGACTGTTAGTTGTGTTTGATACATTCAACAAATATTTATCGAGTAGTTGCTGTGTGTCAAGTACTATCATAGGTGCATAGACTGTATTAGTGAACAAAACAGGTAAGGATCCCTGTCCTGATGGCGTTGCCATTCTAGCTGGGGGTGGGAGCACAAATACAAACAATAAAAATAATAAGATGTTTTATTAGGCTGGAAGGTGATGAATGCTATGGAAAAGAGAAAATAGAGTCCAGTGAGAGAATTTTGAAGTGCTGGCAGAGGTGGGGTGGTGAGGTTTACAATTTTAGGTAATCTCTAAGGTGTTTACTAGTTCTGAAAATCTGTAGGAGAGTAGGGGGAGGGTGAAGTAGATAAAGGGGATCAAATATATGGTAGCTGAAGGAAACTGGACTCTGGATGGTAATCACACCATAGAATATAAAGATGTCAAATTATAACGTACACTCGAAAATTATATAATTGTATTAACCAATATTACCCCAATAAACTTAATTTAAAAAAAAATGGCATAAAAAATCTGTGATTCTATGGTATTTATTTAATCTTGATCATAGCAACTTTATATTAAAATATTTTAAGAGACTTTCAAATCCATCATTTCTATTAAGATATCTTTTAGGCATGCTATTGCTTAGATGACGTTTGCTCTGTCCTCAGGATCTATGACCCTGTATGGTTGATTTTTCTCTTGTCTCTTCTGGGTTTAATGGAGATTTGTCCAACCTACGTTTTCTCTGTTTTCCTGGTCTCTGTTTCTGTCTCTGTTACAGTACTTCTCCCAGGCTAGTTTCATGTTCATGACTGTGGGCCAGGACAGAAGTCAAGCTGGGCACAGAGTATGTGTTTTATTCATATTTATTACTTTCATGAATGGACTTTCCAGGCCTTCAGGCTTAATAGTCCACAACTTTGTACTAGTTGGTTCCCAGAATAGTGCTAACATCCAAAACCTTCCAGTGAATAGAACGAGCAATAGTTAAGAACCACTCATTCATGCATCCACACATCTTGTACCTGGTGTGTGTGTCTATGTATATGCGTATGTTAAATGCCATTTGAGGGTAAGAAATATAAATACTTTTTATCAATGGTAGTGGTTCATGTTGCTTAGAGGCCACTAAGAGGCCAGAAGACTGCTTTTGGAAGTCAAAAGACTTAGTGAGCCATTTGTCACTTTTGCTCTTATTTATTTATAATTCATAATCTTTAACACATAGCCTCCAATATTTTTGTGCTCTTCTGTATTGACCTGGCAAAAGGAGAAAGAATGAGGAAGATGGCTTATGGAAAGATATCGAGGGCCAGGCCAGAAAGTGACATATAACACCTCTGCTCACATTCCATTGATTGGAATGTGGTCATGTAGCCACACCTAACTACAAGGGAGGCTGGGAAATGTAATCTGTATGCCCAGGAGTAGAAGAAATGGGTTTAATAAACAACTAGCCAGTCTCTGCCACTCTTTCATTATGTTTCTAGCACCTGACACTTTGTAGACACTCAATAAATGTTCACTAAGTAAATGAAGGGACAAGTTTTTGTTTTGTTTCCTTGATAGTAGTAGTAATGTGATCTTGTTTTTTTTTAATTACAAGAGAAGCATATTCTTCTTGTAAGTAAATAAATAAATAAATCGGAAATGTGCAACATCAGTACTTTGTTAGGATAACAGATGGACGTGGAGCAGTTTGATAAGTATTAGAAGGCACAGATGGTGAATAAGCAGTTAAGAGGCTGTTCCAATAGCCCAAGAGGAAGATTTTTGACCCAGGGCAGTAGGAATGGGTGTGGGAAAGGCTGAATGTGAGACCCATTCCCCAGGGAGCATTAAGAGGACTTGATGGTGAATTTATTGTGTAAGGGTGAGGAAGAAAGATTAGTAGAAGGTGATGCTAAGGGTTCGAGTTCAGTAATGGAATTGAGAATGTGTTAGTTTTCTATTGCCATATCAAACTATGGCCAATTTGGCAGCTTTAAACAACATCTGTTTATTACCACAATTCTATAGGTTCAGAAGATTAGGCAGTCTCAACTAGGCATTCTGTTCAGGGTGTCACAAGGACAGAACCGAGATGGTGGCTGGCCTGAGCTCTTAAAGTTCTTTGGTAGGAAGAATCAACTTCAAAGATCACTCAGGTCATTGGCAGGAATTCAGTTTCTTCTTAACCATTTCCACATGGTCTTCTCTATCTTCCAGTCAACTGGTGGGTTGAATGCCTCTCAGGATTTAAATCTCTCTGAAATTCATCATCTGCAGCATCTTTCTACTTCCTTTCCTGGTTTTAAGGGCTCATGTCATTATACGTGGCTTATCCAGAACGATCTCCCTACCTTGAGGTCACCAGTAGTTTCTCTGACCATGTAAGGTAACATGTCCACAGATATTACACTAGGGGTGAATGTCATGGCAGCTAAAATTCGGCTTACCACACAGAATGTGCAGGAAACTGGGTGCTTGCTCATTTACTAGCCGTCCTAGCCTTTTGAGAGTATGTTTCCCTATACTGTGGAGGCTAGATCCTCTCGTAGCTGAGGTTCTGGCTGTGATTTTGATTTGGCCAATAAGATATACTCACACGAGACTTTAATTTGGAACCAAGGTAAGGGAGAGCGAGGAGTAGGTGAGACATCTATTTTGGCTGGTGAGAATTAAAGCAATGCTGGCATGGTTTTAGAACCAGAAGCCATAGTAGTGACTTCTTGAAGTGACAGACAGCTGTAGCACAAACCAGCCAACGCACTGGACTCTCTTTGATTATTTTTCAGATACCACAAACATCTACTGAGTGTCCTTATGTGAGCCTGGTGATTTGCAAAGGTTACTGTATTTAGTGGGGGTGCCTCTATCTCCATGTTGTCAACTGAAGAATGGAGAATCAGATTTGTTAAAGGGACTTGCCCATGCTCCCATGGTAATTAGAGCTGAGATTCAACTTCAGCGTTCTCTCCATTGTGTGGCTGCAGCCTGCTCTGTTGTTGTAGATTAGAATCACTTTCCCTAAAATTTGTAGTTTATAGCCATATTCTGGATTCTGACCTTGACCTTGTATGGAACTCAACTGTTTTTAAAGAGCTTTCACATCCATAGCTTTATTTGCTATCAGGAGACATAACCGGAAACTCGGAGATTATGGAAGATGGGGGAGGGAAGTGATAATATCCTCACTGAAGTGGTCTGTACTGGCACTGAAACCTGCAGAGTCCAGTTAAAACTGACTCTGGAGAGACCCTCACCTTTCTACTCCCTGGTCACATGGAGTGACTTCCCAGAGACCATGCCATTTCAGGAAGACTGTTCCACAAGCACACAAAGAACGCAGATTCCATAGACATAGCAGCACCTGCTGCCACAGGAGATGAATGAGGTACTCTGGCAGGTCAGCCAGAAGAGATGATGAGTTGGGCTGTCACATTCATACAGTGACAGATGCCTGTGCTCATGTAATGGGAGAGAGAATCTCTGGAGCTGGAAGAGGCTAGAGAAATGCCACATTTTCATAATTTCCTTAAAACTGCTAAGGATATTGCAGGGTTGTCACAAAAAAAGTTGCTGCTTTATGAAGACAGTGAATTGCTTCTTTTAGGAAAGGGAACTGTGAGTGGGAAAAGGAGCTTAGTCTCCTCTTGGCAGAGGTAAAAGCAGCCTCAGGATAGGCTCACGTGACTAAATTTGGAGGTGGCCTGGGGGGCAGGGCACTGGAGGAGCGAGTAGGAGGCTCAGGGAGTGAGGGCCGGCATCTTGCCTTGGAGTCCTGTATCATGTGCCTAGGCCTAGAGTGGAAGCTCCTGGAAGCAGGATCTCTGTCTTTCTCATTCACCACTATATTCACAACATTTTGGAAAGTGCCTACCATACTGTAGGTGGTTAATATGTATTTGCAGTTTAACCATTATAAATAGTTACTGGAGCTAGATTTTGTAAATAAGGGGTCAGCAAACTACAGCTTGTAGGCCAAACCTGGCCAGCTGCCTGATTTTGCAAATAAAGTTGTATTGGCACTCAGCCATGCTCATTCACTTACATATTGTCTGTGCACTCCAGTGGCTGAGCTGAGTCAGTCATGTACCACTTAACGATGGGGAGACATTCTGAGAAATGTGTCATTAGATAATTTTGTCATTGTGCGATTATCATAACAGCGAACTTGCACAAACCTAGATGGTCTAGCCTACTACACACCTAGGCTGTATGATATAGCCAGTTACTCCTAGCCTATAAACCTGTACAGCATGTGACTGATACTGACTGCTGTAAGCAGTTGTAACATGATTTTTATTTATCTAAACATATCTAAACATAGAAAAGGCACAGTAAAAATATGGTATAAAAGATAAAAAAGGTACACCTGTATAAGGCACTTATCAGGAATGGAGCTTGCAAGGCTGGAAGCTGCTCTGGGTGAGTCTGAGAGTGGTGAGTGAATGTCAAGGCCTAGGACATGACTGCAGTCCTGTAGACTTGATAAATACTGTGCTCTTAGTAAATTTATAAAACAACATGGAAGTAAATGAAGCACAAGAGAAAATGATGCAATCAAGAGAGGTGGTAAACACGAGATGTAAGAGGCTGGTGTGGGCATAACACGGCATACAGTTTTACAGTAATATTTTTTTAAAAAGTAGAAAGAGTACACTCTAATGATACAAAGTATAGTATAGTAAATACATAAACCAGTAACATAATTGTTTATTATCATTATCAAGCATTATGTTCTGTACCTAATTGTATGTGCTGTGCTTTTATACAGCTGGCAGCACAGTAGGTTTGTTTACACCAGCATCACATGAGTAATGTGTTGCTCTATGACATTAGGACAGCTACAACGTCACTAGGCCGCAGGAATTTTGCAGCTCCATTATAATCTTATGGGACCACTGTTGTATATGTGATCTGTCTTTGACCAAAACGTTGTTATGCAGTGCATGACTGCACTTGTGACAGAGTATATGGCTTGCAAAGCTGAAAATATTTACTATCTAGCTCTTTATAGGAACAGTTTTCTGACCCCTGGTGTAAAGCACCATTTAAAGAAAGTTATAGCAATTGGCCAGACACCTTTATCTAACTTTACATCACACTTCTAGGACATTTCTTTGCTACCATTTGAAGAAAACTCCTGAAAACAGATTTCTGTACTAATTCTTCTCCTCGCATTAAAAAAAAAAAAATCTATTCCATTCAAACTTTTACCTTCGTTGAAATCACTGTTGTCAAGATCACCAGTGCTGTGAAACCCATGGTCAAATTTTCAATCCTCATATTATTTGACTTGGCAGCAGTATCTGATACAGTTGGACACTGTTGGAGTATTGTCTCAGCTTCTGAGTCACCGCATTTCTTCTAGCTTCACTGGTTGCTCTTAGCATACTTTGCTGGTTGCTTCTCATCTTATTGGCCTCTTAATGTTGAGTGCTCCAGGGTTCAGTTCTTGGTCTTCTTCTCTCGTCTGTCTGAATTCCCTTGGTGATTCCATCTAGTTTCATAACATTAGGTACCATCTATACAAGCGTGACTTCCAAATTTGTATCTCCTGGTTCTCTCCCCTAACCCATACATCTAACTTGGCACCTCTATTTGGTCATCTGCAATTTAACCTGTCCAAATAAAACCTGATAACCCCTCTTCATATCTGCTCCTCTCACAGTCTTCTCCAGCTCTGTTGATGAAAACTCCATTTTTCCAGTTGCTCTGGCCAAAACCCTTTAAGTTATCATCGACTCTTCTTGCTCACACCCCACATCCTATCTTTAAGCAAATTCTGTCTGCTGTACATTAAATTTTATGTCTAGGCTCTGCCCACTTCTCGCTACCTCCTTTGCTAAAGTCATAGTCCAAGTCACTGCCATCTCTCACCTGAATTAATAAAATAGCCTTTGACTTATCTCTCTGCTTTTCCCCTTCATTCCCCTTAACTATTTTCAACATAACAGAATATCCCTCTTAATTTAAATCATATAACTCCCCCATATAACTAAATTAAATTAATTCTTGGCTAATTTAAATCACATAACTCCCCCGCTCAAAACTCTCCAACAGTTCCCATGTGACTGAGAGTAAAAACCAAAGTCCTTAGGATGGCCTAAATGGACCCATGCAATCTGGCCCTCTCACCACTCTGTCCTGACATGTCACCACTTTGACATTCATGAAAATGCTCTTCTGAGATCTCCTGCTGCAGAGAGAATTGACAGACAGCTCTAGCTGCTATGCTGTGAAATCATTTGCTAAGTTTATGTCAAAGCCATGCTTCCCATGGCTGCCCTCAGCCAATGACTGAGCATGGCTAGGACGCTAAGGCAAGTCCATTTTTAGAAGATGCAGGGTTCCTGTAATGGAAGGCTTTGGCTTAAGGACTCTTCATTGGCCTGGTCAGAACTTTCCTAGATTTGTGCTGCATTCTGAGACTTCCTACCTAAGCTTCCTTCCTTCCCTTTCTCTTCAGAGGATCAAAACTATATGAAGTTTGGGGGGCAGGCCCCACCTCCTCCAGGTCCTTCTCTCTTTTCCCTCAAGTATTTCCCCTGTCAAATGAGTTGTGAGCACCTTTCAAAACTATGTAAAAGTACCATGCAGCGCTACACTCTCCTCCCGACTCTCTCCTCAGCAGTGGCTCACAGCTTTAGACATGAATGTTCATTCTGTTTGCTCAAAGCACATTACCTTCCAGCTCTGCTGGTTCTCACCTGTAACTGGTCACTGTCAACTCGTTTTTTCAGTTAAAATGTACTGAAGTGAAGTTGTCAAAAACACTAGAATGCCCTTACAGTAATTGGATTTTCTGCTCTGAGTTGGGAGCATAGGAGATGTATTAAATGGAACATGCCAAAATGCTTATGCAGCATGAGGGACACCATCTGTCACAATATTTTTCTAGTTAATTTAAGTGAGCAAAAGCTTAAAAATATGTTTTCTTAGTCCTTGCATCTTCACAGAGGAAATCTATTAAAGCTGGAGCTGTGTCATTTGCCATTCCCTTATAAGTTACCAGCTTTTCATGTGGTTATGAATCACTTAGGAAGGGAAAAGGGGTTTGGAGGAGGGAGGGTGTTAGAAAAGTGATAGAATTCTTTGCTCACTATTTTAGTTTCTTATTTCTGATATAATAAATTAGCACAAACTTAATGGCTTAAACAACACACAATTCTAGTATAGTTCTGTAGGTTAGAAATCTGAAGTGGGCCTCACCAAAATGGGCTAAATTTAATGTGTCCACAGTGCTGCAGTTTTTTAGAGGCTCCATGGAAGAATCTGTTTGCTTCCCTTTTCCAACTTCCAGAGGTCACCTACATTCTTTGGCTCATGGCCTCTTCTTCCATCTTCAAAACCAGCAATGTTGCATCTCTCTTACAGAAAGGGCATTGTTTAAATATGTAATACGTGACAAGTAGAACCAGAATAGAATTTGTTAGATGAAAATGAACTATAGTGGTAAACCTTTACATTAATTTAGCTCTGCACACTTATATCTCACAGGCCAATTTGAAAAGTTGATGGTCAGTTTGGCATTCATTTTTGTTACTAATATATAATTGACACATAATGTGTGCAAGTTTAAGTTATATGTGTTGATTCGATACATTTGTATTCCAATAGGATAACCACCAAGTGTTAGCTAATACCTCCATCACATCATATAATGTTTCATTTTTTTTGTGGTGAGAACATTTGAGATCTACAAGCAATTTTAAAATGCATAATAGAGTATTATTGACTACAGTCCCAAAATATGTAGTCATAAACATACGCTGTATATGTGTATTATATATAATGCACATCATCACAAAATGTATACAAGCAAAAGGAAAAAATAAAAATCATCTGCAGTCCTACCACCTAGAGAGAATTACTGGTAACATTTTGGTACATATTCTTCTAGCATTTTTTCTATGCAAATACACAGAAAATAGGATGATATATGTTCTAAAAAACCTGTTTAAACCTCTTTGAACCTGTTTAAAACCGGGAGATTGTTTTATATCATTATATTTTTCTATGCATTATGTGAAAGGCTAGATAGCATTCTGTTATTTGTACCAAAATTTAACTATTTCCCCAATGATAGATATTCACATTGTTTCTATTTTTCTCTATTAAAAACAATCTCTGGTGGTGCAATTATCTGATTATTTTCATAATAATAAACTTCTAAAAGAGGAGCTACAGGGTGAAAGATTATGTATATTTTTAAGACTTTCGATCTTACCAATCTACCATGGTATAAGACCTAATATTAAGGACCAATTTTATATGTTGCCTTGATATTTGACAAAATCAGGAGGGCTTTGACTGGTCTAATTGCAAGTTTCCTTCCCCACTCAGTTCATATTAATAAGATCCCCTAGCCAAACAACTCTCCTTATCATAGGGACCAAGTGCAGTTCCTGTCCAGTGTCAAGTATCATATGTTTGACCCTAGCGTAAGGGTCCCTTCCTTATCAGTGGGAGTGACGAGAAGGCAATAAAATATCTGGGCTACAATAAAATTGAATTTATTTTATGATAGTTTTTCTGAAGCATTTGGGATCATGAATCCTATATAAATCTTGTGGAAGAATCCTATTTCCAGAAAAATGACCTGGTGATCAAACATACACATTTTGCATCCAACTTCAGGGAAACTCTGATGCCCCCAGAATGACTATCTCCATGAGTTCGTGAATTTTTGCTATGACGTGAAAAAAAACTGTGTGTCATATTTTTGCTCAGTTTAAAAAGTGAGTCCATTTGATTCCTTTCCATGTGAAATGTGCTTCCAGTTGTTTACATTTCATGATATTTTTGTAACATTGTTAGTCCGTATAGTATTGTCAGATGGAACTCAACCTTAGGTATGTAGGAAGAACATTAACTATGTGGGAAGAACAGAGGCCTTGCAGCTCTTGTTATCCAATCAAAAGAATAGTATCTTACCTGTTTTGTTCTTTGAAAGAGCACCAGAAGAAAGTTGGAAGGCTACAGGCATTTTACTTTGTGTGTGTGTATACTTTGTCAGGCCCTATGCCAAGCATTTGATAACCAATAGCCCTTGCCTCTCATTTAATAGGTATTCCATTAACTGAGAAGCACTGAAGTGTAGTAAAATTGGGTTTTGGCAATAGAGACCTGGACTCAAATCTTGATTTTTCTCCAACATAACTGAGTTTCAGTTATCTCATATGTAAAATAGAAATAATAGCAATAATAATATTTACCTTTTATGGTATATGGGTATTAAGACTGCTAGTATATTAAGCCTCTGCTTTAGTGTCCAGCATTAGTAGACCTCGATAAGTTTTTAATAAAACTTTTACAGATGTGGAAACATGTCCGGAGAGGTAACTTGCTTGAATGTTACACTCGCTAGAGGTCATAGAATTGACATGAGCATCTGAGTCAAGTGACAGATGACTATATACAGATTATAATTAATTTTCAGAATGTGCTGCAATTTTTTTTTTTTTAACAATTTCTCTTAGTATACCAAGATAATGAACAAAGTGAAAGCTTGGGGTGGGGATTAGGGCCATCATAGTTGATGAGAAATAGAGGAACAGCTATAACTGTAACATCTTGAGAATTTTCAAGGAGCAGAGGCTCGTTGGGGAACCATTTAGGAAATCTGAATTGACAGCTCGCTCTCTGAGCTCCTTTGTAGTGATACAACTGTGCCTTAGGGATATCTGCTATATTTCAGACACTGAGATTTTGCATACATTTTCCCCTTTGAGTCCAACAATGAAAGAGGCATGCTTATCCCCATTTTACATATGATGAAATTGAGGCTCTGAGAGGTTAAAGAACTTGTTCAAGATCACCAGTTAACTGTGAAGTAGCAAAGGCCAGAATACAATCCAGGACTAGCTGACTGCCCTTACCTAAATTGGCTGGGGAGGAAGAGTATTATAATAACAATAACTACTATTATAATTATCAAGCACTGAGTGTCTACTGCATGCTAGCCACTGTGCTAGCTCTCTACATGAGATTTCTTATATTATCCTCACCAGAGCCAGAAGACATAGATGCAATTATTTACCTACATAAGGAAAGGGAAATAGGTTCAAAGAGGCAAACTAATTTTGTCAGCTGGGATCCCAGAGGTAGGAAGTAGTTGAGCTAGATTATAAACTCACATATATTCTTATTCCAAAAAGTAAGTATGGGTGAAAGCACAAGTAATTTGAATTTGAATAGGAAGAAACTTTTCACTTAAAAATTATCATTAAAAGTAGTGAAAAAAGTAGTTTTCTATACCAATGTACTGTGTACTTGAAACTAATAATAAAATAAAATGTTTTTAAAAAGTAGTTTTCTATAGCACCAGTGATTTAGAACAATGCAACTTTCACCCTTCATCTGAAGTAAATGCCTGTTATAAATAAAGCTAAGGACAATTTACTATCTTATCTACTTTTACTTAAAAATGCTATAGAAACAACTGACTATATAAATATATTTTAGCTTTTTTATCTTTTTGTTACGAACTATAAAACATACATCCAGAAACAGAATCATGAATAATTATAAATCAAAATCTATACAACCAGAAATCAAGTAAATAAAACAGAACATTACAAAAGTAAAGCAAGTACCGTTAAAAAACTCCACACACACACACACACACCCACACTGTACACACCCACACACACACCCACACACACACCCACACACACCTGTTACACACCCAATCTACACTCCACTCCACACCCAATCACCCACACCCACTCCACCTAATTTTCAAGGCCAGCACCTAGATGCTCCAAGAGACCCTTCTGATCATGCGCTCCTTCCATATATATACTGTTTGGACTCATTCCTGTCTTTTGCCTAATATTTTTTCTTATTTATTTTTTGGAACTCTTTATATTCTAAGTATGAGTCCTTTACTAATTATTTCTACAATTTGTCTCCTGTGTCTTTCGATAGACTGACAGTTTTCATTTTAAGGTAGTTTTATATAAAAGCTGTGGAATTTTGATATGTTAAACTTGGAAGAATTTATCATTTATGCTTAATACCTTTTGTGTCTCTTTTAAGAAATCTTTCCACATATGACATTCTATTATATTATTTGTATCATTCTGAAAAAGTTTTATACTTTTGCCTTTTGCGTTTTAAGTCTGTAACCCACCTGGAGTTGATTTTACAAGGTAGAGTGTAATTTCACTTTTCCTGTGTGGAAACTCAATTACCCCGGGACCATTTACTCAAAAGATTATCCTTTCACCACCTTTACTGTGATTCATTCCGTTTTATTGCTGTGTAGCATTTAGTTGCATAGATGTATCACAATTTGTTAATAATTCACTCATTAAGGGCTTTTGGTTTGTTCTAGTTATTTTTTATTTAAAAAATGTATTTAAAAAATTTTAATCCTCTTAGAACATCCACTCTATCATTGTTATTCGTATTAATGTCCACATTCCCATATGCACACATAATTTCCAGGTGCTTTTTCTGATACACTGAATTAACAGGGATGTGTTTCAATTACAGCCTTCCAATTGTCAAAAACAATGTCTATCTCTTAATATTTAAGTTACCCACACACTTTGCATTCCCAAGAGAATTAGAAGATAATTTTCAGAGTTCTCAATGCACTTATGTATTTCTTGGAAGCCAACTTTCCCAAATATTTACATTAATCACTTCAAGTAAGTCAAGTAATTACAAGTAATTCTAATCAAATGTTATTTCTTTTTATAATTAAATTAAATTTTTTTTACTTTTTTATTTTTTAAATTTTTTTACTATGACATTGGTTAACAAAATCTGATAAGTTTCAGTTGTACACTTTAACAGTAAGGCGTATATATATATATATATTTACACTGTATGTTCACTGCCCTTAGTTAGATTTCTTTCTGTCACCACATATTTGACCCCCTTTACCCAGTCTACCTCCCCCCTACCCTCTGGTAACCACAAGTCTGTTATCCATGTCCATGAGCAGTTTTTTTAAGATTATGAATTATGTTGCTATAAACTTTCATGTGCAGGATTTTGTGTGAACAAATAAAATATTTCATTTCTCAGGAATGAGATTGCTGGATTGGTCATATGTAAGTATATGTTTAACTTTATAAGAAACTGCCCAAAATGTTTTCCAAAATGGCTGTACCATTTTATGTTTCCCATAGCAATATAGTAAAGTTTCAGTTGCTCTGCATCCTCATCAGCATTTGATATCATCTTTATTGTTATTGTTAGCCATTCTAATATGTGTGTAGTGGTATCTCATTGAGGCTTTAGCGTGTGTTTCCCTAAAGATAAATGATGTCGAGCATCTTTTCATTTGCTTATTTGCTTTCTGTATACCTTCTTTTGGTGAAGGGTCTGTTAAATCTTCTCCAATTTTTAATTAGGTTTTATGTATTTGTGTTGTTGAGTTTTGAGAGTTTTAATATATATATTTCCTTGATAGAACTCTCTTGTCAGATATGTAATTTATAAATATTTTTTCCCAGTCTGTGGTTCATCTTTTCATTCTCTTTGTTGTCTTCTGCAGGAAAGTTTTTAAATTTTGAAGTAGTCTAATTTAATAGTTTTCTTTTGTGCATCATGCTTTTGTTGTCATATCTAAGAACTCTTTGCTAACCGAAGGTCACTGAGGTTTTTTCCTAGGAATTTATCCATTTTCCATTTAAGTCTGTAATCCATTTTGAGTTAGTTTTTAACTAAGTGTGAGATAAGGGGGATAGAGTTCTTTTTTTTCTATATGAATAGCCAATATTTACTACAATATTTGTTGAAAAGACTATCCTCTCAATATTGAATTGGGTCTATTCTGAATTTTTAAGTATTCCATTTTAGTAAATTTATTTGCTTTTTGGCTACTACTTTTTGTATATTTTTAGTGGTTGCTAAAAATTAGGTCTATTCTGAATTTTTAAGTATTCCATTTTAGTAAATTTATTTGCTTTTTGGCTACTACTTTTTGCATATTTTTAGTGGTTGCTAGAGGAATTACAACATGTCTACCTAACTTTTCACAGTCTACTTAGAGTTAATATTTTACCACTTCAAGTAAAATGTAAAAGCTTTTCAAACCATATAGATCTTTTTGCCTTCCCTACAGTATGTTAATGTTTTCAGGTGTATTACATTTACATATATTGAAAACTAGACAGAGTCAATTTTTTCTTTCAACAGTTGTACACATTTTAAATAATGTAAGAGGAGAAAAAGAGTCTACTATATTTACACAGATAGTTATCGTTTTCGTTGCTCTTCATTCCTGAATTTTCAAGTTTCCCTCTGGTATCATTTCTCTTCAGATTGAAAAAGTTCCTTTAGTTCTAGAGCAGATTTACTGGTGACAAACTCTTAGTTTTCTTTCATCTGAGAATATTTATATTTCACCTTAATTCTTGAATGATATTTTTCCTAGTTACAGAATTCTGGGATAATAGTTTTTTACTCTCAACCCTTTAAGATGTTATTCCCCTGTCTTCCGGTCTTTGTAATTTCTGGTGAAAAATTTCACCATTTGAGTCAGTATTGCCCTACCTGTAATGTGTCAGTTTTTCTCTGGCAGCTTCAAGATTTTTTCTTTATCTTTAGTTTTTAGCAGTTTGATTATGATGTGTCTCTTCATGGTTTTATTGAGTTTTCTTGCTTTGAGTTACTGAGCTTCATGAAAATCTGCATTTATCTATTTCACCAAATTTAGGATATTTTAGGCATTATTTCTTCAAATACTTCATCACTTTCTTTCTCATAGAACTCCAATTACGTGAATTTCAGGTAATTTGATATTGCTCTACAGGTTTTTGAGTTTCTGGGGTTTTGTTTTTCTTCAAACTTTTTTAATTCTCTTTTCTAGATTGTATGATATCTATTGAAAGACATATAAAAATTCATGCGGGTACCCCCTACACTCTTTGGATCACAGGATCCTCCCATTTTTCTTTTTTCTTTTTTTTAATTCTGGTGAGCAATGTTGGATGCTCCGTAGTTTTAGCTGCTCATGCTGCTGTCATACAGTTCCCTTGGAGACTGGCAGTGAGAACAAAATGCAAAAAATGGGATTTTCCTCTCATTCTCAATTGGCTCCTTTCCTCAGTTGTATGGCCAGAAAGTCAAAGCAGAGCCTGGGACTTGTTCCAGTCCACATACAGAATTATGAGATCCCTTCTCGCAGTCTGTGTTCCTCTCACACACCCTAGCTCCCAGGCCCCTTTTCCTGGCCCTCTGACTAAAAAGACAAACTTTCAGATTTTTGGCTGCCTTCTGCCTGTACAGTTACATGACCAAGCCATAATTCATGTCAAAGCTGGAAGATAAGAGAGAAAATAAACCTGAGAAATTTAGTTCTGTATCAGTTGCTTTTGTAAGTTTGAATCATCTCACAGATCTGCCTTCTATTGTTTACTTTTCTGAACCCTTGGGTAGTTGTTTTTGTATTTCATCCAGAGGTTTTAGTTGTAATCAGTAGGAGAGAGAGGCTAGAGGGGCTTGCTCCATTTTGGCCAGTGATGGAAATCCTCATGTTGTGATTTTGATTGGGTCTGTATTAAATCTCTATGTGGAGAAATAGCATTTAAAAAGTACCATGTCGTCAAATCCCTAACTGTAACATATCTCTTCACTTATATCTTCTAAATGTCTTTAAATAAATTTTATAATCTTCTACATTAGAGATCCTGTGCACCTTTTTGTGTGATTTATTCCTAGGTAATTGATATTTTATGTTACTTTTCATGGTACTTGTAAAAAATTTTAAAATTATTATTGCTTATGTAGAGAAAGACACTTGATTATTTATTGATATTTTATCCAGGAAAATTGCTAAACTTTTCCATTATCATTTAATTTTTGACTATGGATTATTTTTTTTCTTTCATTCTAAGGTCAGTTCTTTTTAAAATTTTTTATTTTTCAGTTACAGTTTACATTTAGTATGATTATGGATTATTAGAAGAGTATTTCTTAATATTCAACCATTGGGGGATTTTTCTGTTTTTTTTTTTTTAAATAAAAAAATGATTTATCTTGTAATTGTCCTGTGGTTAGAAAACATACTCTGTAAGATTTCAGTGCTCTAAAATTTGCCGAGACTTGCTTTATGGCACACAATATCATACTATTTTTGGTAAAAATTCTACATTTTCTTGGATGGATATTTTGTACTTGTTTTCTACAGTGATCTAAATAGTTCCACTAGATCATTTTTGTTTGAGATTGTTATTATGTTTCTGTATTTTTACTTGTTGATCATTCTGTCAATTATTGAGAGTTATGTGTTAAAATATTCCAGTATAATTGTAGATCTGTCTAGTTTTCCCTGTAGTTATGATAAATTTTGGTTTATGTATTTTAGTTTGTTGTTAGTTGTATACAGTTTAGGGATTGCTTAAGCTTACTCGTTATTTAAAGCTTTTTATCATTAGATAGTGATCATCCTTATCTCTGTAATGATTTTGCCTAAAAGTAAAATTTATATGATATTAATATAGCTTTTAATATAGTTTTGTTAGTGTTTGCACGATGCATTTCTGTTTTTGTATTTTCGACCTTTAGATGTATTTATGCTTTAGATTTGTTTCTTGGAAAGAGCCAATGCTGGTATTTTTTTAAATACAGTTTTACAGTCCTCTTCTTGTAACTTGAGCAGTTCATCCATTTGCATTAATTGTAACTACTAATATGTTTGTCTTGCCTGGTCTGTATTGTTTTTCCCTTTCTTCATTTCAGCTGTACTGATTATTTATCTCATTCCATTTTACTGGTTTCAAAAATATACATTTTGTTTATATTATTGAGGTTGTTTTCCTGGACATCCCAGATGTTGCAAAACTGGGCTGAAGTTCAGTGTGAGATTGTTTTTGTTTTGTTCTAACTTTGGTGTTTTCGCCTAAAAGGGAGATGGTTTATCAGAGTGCCTGACTTTTGTTATTTTAGGCTTGCAAAGCCATGCAGGAAAAGTGCAGCTCAATTACTTTACTTTTACATCGGTCTATACCCTTTGAATTAAGAGGGCTTTGCATTCTTCTCCAGGTTCTATTCATCCCCAAGATTTGGGCTGCTGGCAATTTCCAACTATATTTTTAGCTCTTCAATGCTTTTAAAGATGTTCTTAATATTTTTAATAACATTTTACTTATCCTCAGTGGTAGAGATGACTAAATTGCTTAGTTTGCCTTTTGTGAAAGCAAAAGCCCTAAATATCCATTTAATATTAGCAATTCTTTAATCTTTCTAACAGACTCCAAGTAGGTTCTATTATCCTTATTCGAAAGACAGGGGGAACCCAGACTGAGTTATGTCAGTCAGCTTGTATGTGGTGGAGCTGGGCTGGGAAAGCCAGCCTGGTGGATTATAAACCTGGTGCTCATGTCACTATACCATGTAGTCTGTTTTTAAATCATTTGAATCATGTCATTATGGTATTTCACATGATATTTTAAATTTCTTTTACTAGGCAAAAACATTTTCCCCATTATTTACTGAGACGATATTAGCAGGACACGAATTATATAGACATGGCACTTTCTGAAAGTGTACTTTCGAATTATTTAAAAGAATAATGGTTAAAATGGTGGCAGTCTGGTAAAATCCATCTATTAAAATGAGAAATGAGCCAATGATAAATTCATGTGTGCAAAACAGGGCTATTTGCACACAGTTAATTTGTTTTATTTTGTGGGTTGAAAAACAAACTCCTTGTTTGAGCCAATTTTGTTGAAAAGTTTAAGTATTTTAATGGAAATAAGACATGAGATTTGCATGTCAGATTTTACATTGATAACACATCCCTATGCTTGATGTTGAGTGACTATATACACTTATATAGTCCTTATATACACTTATAAGTTTAATTTCTCTGCAGAGAACACTAATTTTTTTATTGCTCAAATCTGAGAAGACTGTTCTGTGTTAAGTTTGACCTGAAATTATATGATGGGTGCATTCACTACCCAGTATTGGGACATTGTGTGTGTGTGTGTGTGTGTGTGTGTGTGTGTATGAAAGCTGGTTATTTAAAGATGGTTTGAGGGGCCAAGGAAATCTGAAGATGCACAATCATATTTATAAAGGTTAATTCTGTACTGAGTCTTTTTAGGACTAATTAGAGAGACAGTATAAACGGTTTCAAGCAAGAGATATTTTCAATAAAAGTTATTTTATTTGTGTGGTTATGTAGTATATATTGCCTATATGATTTATTGGCACACAAAGAAATAGAGTAGAACGATTCTGATTTTCTAGTGGAAGCGCAAATCACAGATTGTCCGAACTGAAGAAATGAGGAAACTGAGGCTCAGAGAGTGATGGCCACGTCATTTCTTTTTGCTATTTACAATTCACTTTTTCCTGTGTGAGATGAATAAGGGAGATCAGATGTTGCCTAGACTCAACCTCTCTAACCCTTGTTTTCACACATAATAAGCCAGTAAGTGTCAGGGCAAGTTTCCAGTTGAGAAAGATGCCTGAAGTTTTTTAGTGTTAGTGAGTGGATCCACCCCAAGTTTGTGGAGTGGCTTTCTTTCATTCACAAGAGCAAAGTCACTATAGCATGATGCTCAGTTTTGAATGTTAAAATCAGAATACTTTTGACTGCAAACAGTAGCACAGATACCGTTTCAAATAGTAGCCAGTGAAATTTACAATGCAAATCTCTAGCAGTTAGGGATTGAAAATGTGTCTTTTGTGCAATTTAAAATACCTCTTCTTAGAGAGTGAGGGAGTGAGTGAAGGAGTTAGAGAAGAGTGGAGGAGAGGGGAGGGAGTGCAGCTTGGTTGCTCTGTAGCTGCTTGAGGGAGGGAGAATTCCTAGCAGACAAGAGGCAGGCTGTGGGGTGGGGGCCCGCGGGATGGTGTGCGAGGCTGTGCTCCTGGGCTCATACATCCGTCCAGACAGCGAGTGGGCGCTACATTGATTTGTTGCTGGGGTAGCAGTGCCGCCGGCCTGGAGATAAGCTGTGGATTAGCAAGGTAAAAGTAACAGAACCGTGGCTCAGTTTCCAACACCTTTTGGTGGCAGCCTGGGTATCTGGGCCATAATTGTAGAGAAAAGAGCAGAGTGTGATCAACAATTCCATAGTTAAACGCTAAAATCTGGATTTATTACTGGGATCAAGCTAAAAACTTTTTTTTTCAATCTGGGTTACCTCAACCTGTTTTAGCATAGACACTTGCTAGTTGATGTGAATAATGATGGAGGAATGGATCAAGTGGAGTTTTCCATAGCTATGAAACATATCGAAAAGAACCTATAAGGATATCAACTCCCCTCTGCACATCCCCTGTCATGAAACAACCACTTTTTGCTATTTCTAGTATACCAGCATTCGGTATGGGAGGTATGGCCAGCATGCCACCACTTACAGCTGTTGCTCCAGTGCCAGTGGGATCCACTCCAGTTGTTGGAATGTCTTCACCCCTAATATCTTCTGTTCCTCCAGCAGCAGTGGCTTCCCTGGCTAATGGGGCTCCCCCTGACATACGACCTCTACCTATATTTGCTCTCCTGCAGCCACATTTAGTAGGTCTGGTCCAGGGTCACAATTAAACACTAAATTACAGAAGGCACAGTCGTTTGACATGGCTAGTGCCCCTCCAGTGACAGAATGGGCTGTTCCTATGTCATCCTGACTGATATACAGTTATTAATAGTCATGACAAAACTATGAGTGGACCCTTAACAGGTCCCCAAGAAAGAACTCTTCTTATGTAATCAAGTTTACCACAGTCTCAGCTGACTTCAAAATGGAATCTTTCTCTTATTGATCAATATGGAAAACTCACATCAGAAGAATTTATCCTGGCTATGCACCTAATTGATGTAGCAACGTCTGGCCAACCACTGCCATCTGTCCTGCCTCCAGAATATATTCTACCTACCTTTAGAAGAGTTCGATCTGGCAGTGGTATATCTGTCATAAGCTTAATCTCGATAGTTCAGAGGTTATCAGGGGAACCAGTTTTAGAAGACACACAACAACTGGAAAAAGAATTGCCTGTAACATTTGAAGATAAGCAGCATGAGCATTTTGAACGTGACAGTCTGAAACTGGAGAAACAAGGACAGGCTCTCTTGGACCAAAAGCAAAAAGAGCAAGAGTGCCTGGCACAGCTGGAGTGGGCAGAACAAGGAAGGGAAGAGCAGACATGCTGGGAACAAGAGCACAAAAGACAACTGGAGTTTGAGAAAGAGCTGGAAAAGCAGCAGGAACTAGACTAGGACATCAGAGAAAGTAGGAAAGAAGGAAAGCAATCAGGAGGCGAGAGGCTGCTAAACGAGAACTTGAAAGGTGATGACATCTTGAATGGGAATAAAATTGAAGACAAGAATTATTAAAACAAACAAGAAGATATAGTTGCAGTGAAAGCAAAGAAAAAGACTTTGCAATTTGAATTAGACACTCTAAATGATAAAAAGCATGAACTGGAAGGAAAACTTCAAGGTATCAGATGTCGATTGACCACCCAAAAGCAAGAAATTGAGAGTACAAACAAATCCAGAGAGTTGAGAATTGCTGAAATCACCCATCTATAGCAACAATTACAGGAGTCTCAGCAAATGCTTGGAAGACTTATTCTAGAAAAACAGGTACTCAATGGCCAATTAAAACAAGTTTGGCAAGACAGTTTGCACAGAGATCGACTTCTTACACTCAAAAGAGGCTTAGCCGCAAAAGCACTAGCTGGGCAGCAACTATGAGACCAACTGGATGAAGCTGAGAAAGAAAGTAAATCAAAACTACAGGAAATTGATATTTTCAATAATTGGCTGAAGACACTTGCTTTCATGACAGGCTTATTCGTTATGAAGGCAGTGAAAGGCAAAATATTTAGCAACCAGGGGGAAAAAAGAAAAGAGCTGGAGAGAGAACTGCAGAACAGAATGAGAAGTCAGGAGGGAAATGCATGTAAAGGGAAACAATGAAGGAAAGAAAAAGACTCAGAAAGAGGAGATGCAGAGACAGCAAGAGAAGTCAGTGTGAATTCAAATAACAACATTGTTTTCTCATATCAGGAGAATAATGTTTGCCTGTTTCATGGTTTCCTAACTTATTTTGCTCAAGATTAAATTATTTTTACCTGTGCGATCATTTTGAAGAGACTTCTGCAAGAAGTAATAAAATTCTCTAACTCTCAAAATATATCTCTTGAAAACGCTCAAGTATTTTATGGCAAACAGAGCCATTTCTCACTTCTGTTGCAATACATAAATCCACCTAACTAGCTCCACTGCATGTTTTTGGCTTCTCAAATTGAATGAATCTTCATTGTGGCATTGCCTCAAGTGCTTGGATTCGAGAGACTTTCTGATGCCCACTTACATGACATTAGCACATCTCTTTTGGGTGAATTGAAGACTTCAGGATGAGGGCGAGCCAACTTGGGTGATCTAGGACAGAGTTGGACATTTGCCCTGACTTAAGTGTCGGAAGCCAGCCGACCAAGTCAAACCGGGTACCTGAATGGGGGAGCGGGGACTGAGAAAAAAGAGAAGACAGACAGGGTGCAGGAAGGAGAACAGAACTCACAACTGTCTCTCCGAGTTTATTTCTTATGCTTCTCTTTATACATAATCTGTTCCTTTGAGTCTCCCAAGATAACATAATTAAAGTAACATCCTGAAGATCAGGTACAATCGACACTTCCTTTGACACTCCCTTTGACACTCCCTTTATCTATACTTAATCTTCTTCTTCCTGGAATTCCACAGAACCAGCCTTTTCTTTTTTATGCAAGCAGGCCTCCGGAGATAAACCATGCACTCTTTTGAATTTGGGGAGCTTTATCTCCCTACACTTAAGGTAAATAAATCTTTTCCTATCGGTCACCTGGCAGCAGATACCCCTGACCTCTTTACCAGCAGAGAGTGTGAGAAACAAACTAACTACTTATGGATTACACTGAGAAATGAGGCTAGTTATTTCTACAGATGAATAATATGTGGGCATTTAAAATACTTGATGTTGAACAATGAGGTGAGAAACATTCAACCTCACGTCTACTGCACCTGTTAGTCATCTGCTCTGGGTCTAGACTGTTAAGTTCCTAACCCATCAGGTAGCAGGCAAAAAAAAAACCAAAAAACAAAAAACAAAAAACCTAGACCAGGGTAAATGGTTGGTTAAACTGGTTTGACTTTATGTTCAAACCTGACCACACTGAGTATCCTAAACTATTTTTAAGCTGCCATTTAAACACAACGAAGTTATTCCGCAAGTAAACATGTGGCCCCTTTTCAAGGGTTTCATTGCTAGTTAAGAGATTTCCTTGTTAGCTGTGATTTGTGTCAGTTTGAACAAACTGGAAGACTCTTTTCAAAAAGACAATTTAATTTTTAATAAAAATGAATGTATGCTTATTATCAAAACTTTGCAAATGCATATACAGAAAAGAAAAAATTGATAACTTCATAACTCAGAGGAAACAATATGTTTGTTTATTTTCATTCAGTCTTTTATTTCTGTGATTGTGAGTGTGTATATACATGATTTTTATACATTTGGGATAATAATGCATATGCAGTTTTAGTTCTTGCTTTTTTTCACCTAACTTTGTATCATATGTATTGCGTCGTCACTAAATAAACAGACTACGATTAATTATTCCGTTATTGAATGTTTCTGCTTTTCTAATATTTCATTATTAATATTTATACTTTATATACTAATTATCTATCTTTATCATTGTTCTGTTTCTGATTACTTCCTTAACCCTAGAGATGAAATTATTGAACCAAGGGGTACAGTGCATTTTTAAATAAGCACTTTTGGTACATATTGTGAAGTGCCATCTAGAAATCCTACTGTAGTGATTTGTATACCCACCAGCAGTATATGATTGTAACAATTTCTTTGCCCCCTAATTCTCATAGAGCAGCACTGTCTAATAGAAATATAGTGTAAGCCATACCTGCAATTTAAAATTTCCTACAAGAAATGGTAACTATGTGAAGAGATGATATCTTAACTAGCTTGACTGTGGTAATCATTTCACTGTGGATATGTAAACCAATCAGCAAATTTTAGTAACCACATTAAAACAGTAAAAAGAAGCAGGTAAATTTTAATAATATATTTGATCTAATCCAGTGTATCTTAAATACATCATTTGAATATTCAGTCAACATAAAATTATTGAGATATTTTACTTCTTTTCTGTACTAAGCCTTTGAATTCTCGTGTATATTTTACACTTCACAGCATATCTCATTTTGGACTAGCCATGTTTTGCGTGGCTAGTCATTACTGTAATGGATAGCATAGCCATAGGGTACAGAGATATCTCATTTTACTGTGCTTCACTTTATTGAGCTTCACAGGTGTTGTGTTTTTACAAACTGAAGGCAAGAGCCTCCACCAGCAAAAAGATTATGACTCATTTTATTGTAATACACTCTTTATTGTGGTGGTCCAGAATGGAACCCATAGGATCTTGGAGGTCCGCATGAATTGCATTAAAATTTTTTTTGGCCACTTCGATAGGTAGAAAAATGACATTTCTATGTTGATTTGAATTACAGTTGCAATTACTAATAAAGCTGAATATTTCCATGTGTTTTTTGGGGAATATTAATGGATCTCAATTTGTATGAGTTATTTCTGTATTTAGGATGTTAACCCTTTTTACGTCATAGTTGTAGAAAACATTCTTCCATTCATCTGGTCTTTTCCTCAGTTTTTAGAACTGAATTTTGAAATTTCTGTGTAATCAGATTTATATATTTTTTCTCTGTGATTTCTTTCATTGATGCTATGCTTAGGGAGTCCTTTCCCATTCCAAGACAGTTAAATATTCACTTATACGTTTTATGGTGTCAGTTTTTTTCTAAGCTTAAATCTTTTATCCATCTGGATTTTATTTTGGTTCACGGCATGAGGTAAGGATGAAAAGTTACTTTTATTTGTTCCAAAATGCTATTTTTCGCAATACCATTTATTGAAAAATTCATCTCTTCCTTTTTGATTTGAGACAATTCCTTCACAGTATGCTAAGATTATCTGTGTGTTAGGGTCCATTTTAGCCCATCTGATCTTTCCCCTTGATATTTCTTTGATTTATGTGTTATTACTCCAATATTTTAATTATTATAGCTTAATAATAAATTTTAACATTTTGCAGAGTAAGTTTCCGTTTTTTGGTTTAGTTTTCTATTATTTCATACTAACTTATGATTGATTTCTCTTCCAGATAAAATTTAGATTAATGTTAGAAAGTTTCAGACAATCCTGCCAGTATTTTTTACATTGGTATTATTATTAGAAATATTTTTAAACTGCATAATATCAGGAACTATTGCCATCTTTCTAACAGTCACTCTTTCCATTCAGATTCAGTTTGTCTCCCCATTATTCAAATCATTTATATTTCTCAACAATGTTTTCCAGTTTTCTTCATATAATTTTCTTATGTTTCCTGTTAATGCAGTTAGCAGGTTATTCAGATTTTCTAATTGGTTATTTCTAGTCCATAGCTAAGTATTCATTTTGGTTTACTTACCTTGTATCTAAACATTGTGTGGAACTTGTACTGTTTGGGGGGACTGTTTTGTGAAAAGAAACTATTATGTAAAGAAAACCACTAAGAGAGATGTACCATTAGTTAATAAAGGATATAAGAAAGACATATTATTAGGCTTTAAATCAAGGATAAGTGATTTTGAAACACACACACACACACACACACACACACACACACCCACCCACCACCCACCCACCCCACCCCACCCAAATCCTCGGCTCTGGACTCTGAGAAAACGTTGAGTTATAGCACATTTTGCTTTTAAACCTCCTCTTCTAATCAGAAGCTTTCCAACATTCCTTTGCCCTGCACCTCTGCCCCCGCTTCCCTGAACTGCTGAGTTTTAAGTCTCTTAGGAACCACAGCTGCCTTTTTCTTTTGCTAACTGACTACTTCATTTATTTGAAGCCTGGGTTTTTTCTGCTATAGCAGTTATGAGTTCTTCCTGTGCCTTCTCACCACCTGATTCAATTTAGACTAAATTCAAAAGGCAGAACTTGGCAGTGACCCAACTGCCCACACTGTCTTTTTCTGCCTCAGCAATAGGGCCTGATCAAGAAGTGGAAAGGTGGGCTACTGGTCTGCTTCCAGCCCACAACCTGTCCCCTGTCTTTCCTCAGCTACTGGCTCCTCCATTGTTCCCCAGGTCTCTTCTCTGTCTCCCCTCACCTTCCGCCTGGGCTCCGAAATGGTTCTCTCACAGATGGGTTTACCAAACCCTTTAGCTTCTGCTAAAACAATCAAGCAAGGTTTCTACTGACACTGTCTTAAATATTTTTTGTTTAGTATAAAGTCTTCTTAGGCACAAATGACTTTGAACAGTTAAGCAGCAATCTTTTCGGCAGTGACCTCATTAAATTCTGCTTTTTCTCAGCTCTGGGACCTGTATATGACAGTTGATTCCAATCACTGAGTAATTTATCTTGGAAAAATGTGTTCTATGTCATCCTGGTACAGGAGGTAGTAAATTTAAAAAGTAAATTATATTTATTGAAAATACAGTATGGGAGTATACTTTACACAATAGCTTCTTGAGTTTGCTTTGACATTTTGTAAGAAAACAGTATTTAGTAACGGAAGCAGAGTTCCATTCCATATTTATTATAACTGCTTACATGACTAGCATTTTATTAAGTGTCTACTCTATCTCACAAGAATATGCGAGGAGTTTAGACAATGGGAAATATATATTATTTTGGAATGGTCTGTAATTCCACAGATTTTGTCATTACCATCCCAAAGTATTAATATTGTCCCTACTTCTGTGTAAGTGCACGGGCATGTACACAAACCCGTGGGGCATTCAAATCTAAAAGTAACTGTGAAGTGACATTTTAACACATTCATAACAGAACACTGACACTTCTTTCAGCTTTTTAAATTACCGTCTCCATTAATTTACCAAATACTAACATTGGTGTGGCATTGTGCACATTTGATTTAAAACAACTGGTCTTGACTTTTCCACCCTGAAGGCTGCCTAACTGTTTAAAAATTAAACCAGTGACCTGGTCATCCGTATTGGTAGCTTTATGCTTTTTCTACTAGGACCCTAACATCGAATTCCCTCAGCTATCGAAGAACTTTATATAGAATACTACATCAAGGCAACTTGAGAGAAACTATTTTTACTGTAGCAAATAGTCCAGTCTAGA
The DNA here is from genome assembly GCF_902729225.1 of Pteropus medius. Taxonomy (NCBI): domain Eukaryota; kingdom Metazoa; phylum Chordata; class Mammalia; order Chiroptera; family Pteropodidae; genus Pteropus; species Pteropus medius. Next base: position 1,352,889 of record NW_024344372.1, read on the forward strand.
ATTAAATTAAAAAGTAGCCCCTATATTCTCCATGCAAAGAAACTCACCATTTTTCATTTCATACATCATTTACACCATGATGCAGTGATTCCATAGAATCACTAGACTTTAAAAATAACAAATGAGACAGAAATATTCCTATGCTATTTTTAAATGTGCTCTAGTGTGTAAAGGTAGACATGTTGCTGTATATTTCATGTTCTTTGTCCTGTATTTAATGAAAAAGATAACATTTGTAAGAAAAAAAAGTATTAGAAACAAACTTTTCATTGCAAAGTCTGAAATATAAAGATGCCCTTATTGGGAAAACTGAAGATACACCTTAAATCTAGATAAATTCAATCTTGTGAGAGAGAGAATTCAGCTATATTTGTAAAAGTATGGCTGATTAATTAGGTTGGTACACTTCAAAGTATTTAATCTGTTTAACCCTCAAAAGTTAGGTGTATGTGTCAGAAATTTTACCCAGATCCAATATTTTGTACTATTACACTTTTACTTGAAAAATAAGTGGTATTACCTAGGATATTTCAGTAAAATTTTATGGGTCATAATTGTACAGCAGTATTACATTTGAGGGCTTTCTATTGGCTATCCAGTGGTAAGTCAACTTCCACTCAATGTCATTGGTACTTTTTCCAATTAGAATTTTTATTATGTAATAACTAAAAATATAGTATGTAAAAAATTTAGTATATAATATATGTCAAAAAGAAAAATATTTCACTGAACAGTATGACTTGGAAAGTCACGAAAGGATGGTTAGTGTAGGTGGGATTTGAGCAAAGAGTGGATTGGAATTGGAGCGCAGGAATGAGCACTTGAATGAATAGAGAAGTTAATTTGGATAACTAGTGGGTGAGATGTGTCAGATGAGCAGTTAATAAATCCTATCATTAGTAATTTATCGTGCTGGTTGACGCTTCAGCTATTAAAGATATTTCACAGTTGCTTACGACAGTATTATGTATACAAAGTTAGATTTGATTTTAAAATCTTTTACTCCGCCTGTATGAGGTCAGAAAATTCTTTTGCTGGAATTTTCCACTTGTAGGTCAGCTGTTTTAAAGCCAGTGTAGGCTTTATATTGGACAAGTGAGCATGACTACCGGGTTCCCATCCAGCTTTTTCTAGAACAATTTCCCCTACAAGAGGAAGTTGAGAGCATGATTTGGACTAAACAGTATAGCTTTTACATTGGGGTTAGCTGGTTTTATGTGACACTTAGAGGTTCACAGAATCTCAGTGAGGGAAGAGATCTTAGAAATTGGCTATTCTAACTTCATTTTACTGATGAGGGCCCCAAGGACCAGACTTGGCAAGGCTTGCCTTTGTCACATATAGCTAGCTCTTCCTCCTGGGCTATAGTTGGAGGTATGGCTGTCTTTCTCCCCACTCGACTGTGAACAAGTTGGGGACAGATGTTAACTTTTACTTATCTTTATACTCCTTGTGACACCTTGTGCAGGGGCTCATATGCAGTAGGCAATCAATACATATTTTTTGAATGACTATTGTTAAATATAATACCTAGTAGAGATGCATTTTATAGGCCATTAAACTCAGATATTGAAGTGGTATAGTGATTTTTTGAATAACCCAATTTAGTCTCTATTTTGAACTCCCTTTCAGCTCCAAAGAGGAAAACTTAATTTTGACAATTTAAGGTCAACTTTTTAACCTCAGCTTTTCACAGCTGAATTGGAATGAATACACAGTCAATTTAGGGTTATTTTCCCCACTTTTTCTCTACAATGGCACTTAGGTCAGATGTGCTCACTTAAGTGTATCTGACACTTTTTATGCATCCTTTCAGAGCCTCTTGCTGTTTCAGCCACCAAAGTGGAGACCAGTTTGTCATCAGCTTTAGCACTTCTTGCCTTATTGGTGCTGAAGTGTGAGATGTTTCAGAAATCACCTAGAGCCTGTACATATGCAGGATGGAAATTGGGAGGAGCTCATGCCCAGTGGGGCAGAACTTTGACTCATACGGCATGGGGACAAGTCGATAACTGCTGCTCAATTTACATTAGATCAAATAGCCACTTATATTTCGCAGTGATTCACAGTAATGTATTCTTATTTTGGTTCTGCCCTTTCCCCGCTTTACTCCTCTGAACCTCTTCCTTGATCCCTGGGATCACACTCTCAAGGAAAATTTGTGTCAGGCTTTCTTCCCAGGGAACATGTGCTAAACATGTAGTGGGGTAGATACCAGGCCCTAGGATGGCATCTGCCCTGAAACGTACTCATTCCTGTCTTGTTTCCAGTCATCCTCACCCCTCTGTGCTGCTACTTGCTGAGATGTTTCCTCTTCTAAGCCACGATAGTTTGAAGATCTCTCTGTGAGTCTTTTTGCCTCCCAGAGCCACAGTTATAAAAAGTGGGGTATGGGGTCTTCTTAATCTTGATTCCAAAATTTATCTGGCAGCTCTAGCACCTCCTGCTCCTGACTGGATTAGAAGACCTCACCAGTGCCTGTCTGGCACGTACAATTACAGTAGGAGTCTAGACCATCTAGGTTTGTGTAAGTACACTCTGAGATGGTTACACAATGATGAAATCACCTAATGACACATTTCCCAACATATTCCTGTCATTAAGCAGCACATGACTGTATACGATTCAGTGGTTTTAAGTGTATTTACAGAATTGTGCAGCTATCACTACTGTCTAATTCCAGCACATTTTCATCAGCACAGAAAGGAATCCTGTATCCATTAGTAGTCATTCCCTGGTCTCTCTCCTACCAGTTCCTGACAAACACTTATCTATTCTCTGTCTCTATAGATTTGGTTATTCCGGACAATGTATACTGATGAAATCATACAATATGTGCCCTATTGTGTCTAGCTTCTTCAATTAGCATAATGTTTTCAACTTTTGTATATGTTGTAGTATTTATCATTCTTTTTTAGCTTTATTGAGGCATAACTGACAAATAAAATTACATATATTTAGAGTATGTAATGCGATGATTTGATATACATATACATGCAAAATGATTATGACAGTCAAGTTAATGAACACATCTGTCACCTCATGTAGTTACTATTTTTGTGTGTGTGGTGAAAACACTTAAGATCTACTCAGAACATCTCAAATATACAATACAGTATTATTAACTATAATCACTATGCTGTATATTAGATTTCCAGAACTTATTCATCATTTCCCTCACCTCTTTAATTTTCTTTTTTTCCATATTTTTGAGATACAGTTGACTTATGACATTGCGTAAGTTTGTTCGATTTGATTCACTTACGTATTGCAAAATGATTACCACTGTAGCATTAACTAATATCTCTATTGCATCACATAATTACCATTTCTTTTCCTGGTGATAACATTTAAGATCTTCTCTGTTAGTAACTTTCAAGTATATAATAGAGTATTATTAATAATAATCACCATGGTGTACATTAAATCCCTAGAATTTATCTGTCTTATTTCTTGAAGTTTATATTCTTTGACCAATGTCTCTCAATTTCTCCACCCCCCTCCCCACCTTTTTAATCTCTGTGCCTGCAGGTTCAGCTTTTATAGATTCCACATATAATTGAGATCATACAGTATTTGTCTTTTTCTGTCTGACTTATTTCACTTAACATGATGCCCTCCAGATCACAAATGGCAGGATTTTCTTCTTTCTAATGACTGAATGATATTCCATTGAATGTATATACTACATTTTCTTGACCTGTTCATCTGTTGATGGAGACTTGGTTTTTTCCCCCATGTCTTGGCTATTGCGAATCATGCTGCAGTGAACATGGGCATGCAGATATCTCAGTATCTTGATTCAATTTCCGTTGGATATATACCCAGAGGCAGAATTGCTAAATCATGTGATAGTTCTATTTTTAACTTTCTGAGGAACTTCCATACTGTTTTTGCATAGCGGTTGCACTGATTTACGTTCTCACCAACACCAAACACGGGTTTCTTTTTCTCCACAGCCTCACCAACACTTACCTTTTGTCTTTTTGATAATAGTCTTGTTTTCTTAACAGGTGTGAGGTGATATCTCATTGTGGTGGTGATTTGCATTTCACTGATGATTAATGATGTTGAGCACCTTTTCATATACCTGTTGATGATGTGTATGTCTTTTTTAGAAGAATGTCCATTCAGGTCCTTTGTCCATTTTTTTAAATTGGATTCCTTGATTTTATGTTTTTGACTTTTTACTATTGAGTAGTATGAGTTCCTTATAGGTTTTAGATATTAATCTCTTATCAGATATATGATTTGAAAATATTTTCTCCCATTCCTTATGTTGTGTTCTCATTTTGTTGATTGTTTCCTTTGCTATACAGAAACTTTTTCTTTTGATGTCGTCTTACTTGTTTACTTTTTCTTTTGTTGCCTGTGCTTTTGAAGTCATATTTAAAATAATCATTATCAAGACCAATGTCAAGGGGCTTTTCCACTATGTTTTTTTCTAGGTGTTTTAAGGTTTTACATTTAACATTTAAGTTTTTAATGCATTTCAAGTTAATTTTTCTGATTGGTGTAATATAGGGGCCCAATTTTATTCTTTTGCTTGTGACTATCCAGTTTTCTCATCAGCATTTATTGAAGAAACTATCCTTCACCTACTGTTTATTCTTCATACACTTGCTAAAAATTAGTTGAGCATATATGCATGGGTTTATTTCTGGGCTCTCTATTCTGTTCAGTTGGTTTATGTACTTGTTTTCATGTCAGTGCCATGCTATTTTGATTACTATATCTTTGAAATATAGTTCAAATCAGGAAGTATGATACTTTCAGCTTTGTTCTTCTTTCTCAGGATTGTTTTGGTTCTATAGGATCTTTTGTGGTTCCATATGAATTGTTTTCTATTTCTGTGAAAAATTCCATTGGAATTTTGATAGGGATTGCATTGAATCTGTAGATTGCTTTGGATGATATGGAAATCTTAATGATGTTAATTCTTCCAATCCATGAACACAGGATATCTTTCCATTTATTTGCGTCTTCAATTTTGTTCATCAATGCTTTGTAGTTTTAAATGAACAGATCTTTCACCTGGTTGGTTAAATTTATCTCTGAGTATTTTGTTGTTTTTGGTGCAATTGTAAATGTGATTTTTTTTTAAATTTCTTTTTCAGATAGTTTGTTGTTAGTATATAGCAGCAGTCCTCAAACTTTTGGCACCAGGGACCAGTACTCTTATGAGAATCTAATGCCTGATGATCTGAGGTGGAGCTGAGAAGGTGATGCTGTTGCTGGAGAGAGGCTGCAAATACCACGATGCTTCGCTGGCTCACTCCCTGCTCACCTCCTGCTGTGCGGCCCAGTTTCTAACAGGCCATGGACCAGTACTCGTCTGCAGCCTGGGGGTTGGGGATGCCTGGTAGAAACACAGCTGATTTTTGTATGTTGATTTTGTAACCTGCAACTTTATTGAATTCATTTATTAATTCTAACAATTTTTATCTTTAGGGTTTTCTATGTATAAGATCATATCTGCAAATAGACATAGATTTCTTTCTTTCTGATTTGCTTGCTTTTTTTTTTTTCCCCTAATTTCCCTGGCTAGGATTTTCACTGTGGTGTTGAATAGGAGTGGTGAGAATGGGCAGTATTTTCTTGTTCTTGAGCTTAGAGAAGTTTTTAGTATTTTACTATTAAATATGATGTTAGCTGTAGATATGTCATGTATTGCTTTATTATGTTGAGGTACATTTCTTATATACCCAGTTTGTTGAGTGTTTTTGTTAAGAAAGGATGTCAAAATTGTTCAGATGCTTTTTCTGCACATCTATTTAGATTATCATTTGATTTTATTCATTCTGTTAACGTGATATATCACACTTATTGATTTGCCTATGTTGAACCATCTTTGCATCCCAGGGGTAAATCTCACTTGATCATGGTGTATGACCATTTTAATGTGCTGTTGAATTCATTTTGCTGGTATTTTTTTGTTGCATTTTTGTTGTATTTTTTTGCATTTTTGTTCATCAAAAATATTGTCCCGTAGTTTTATTTTCTTGTAGTGTCTTCATCTGGCTTTGGTATCAGGATAATGCTGGCCTTGTAAATGAATTTGGAAGTGTTTCCTCTTCAGGTTTTTGGAAAAGCCTAAGTTTCTGCCTTCTGTAAATGTTTGGTAGAATTTAACCCATGAAGCCATCTGATCCTGGGCTTTTCTTTGTTGGGAGTTCCACATTTGGGTGGGGTCGTTGACTGTGCTTTGTGATCCAGTGGAGCTTTAGGCTTGGTCTCTGAAGCTGGTATGCTGGGCAAGACTTCTTACTGTACTCCTGGCCAGACAGGTCTACAACGTCAGTTCCATGTAAAGGCAGAGCTGATGGCTGGACTCTCTGGTTAGGTGAGGCTGCTGGCAGGGATGCTGTGTCACCACCAAGATCTGTGCACTGGTCACTGTGAATGCCATTCCCCTTCCTTGTTTTCAGCTGACTCCTCATGGTCTAGACTTGCCTATTTCCCTAGCGTTCCCCTTGAAATGAGACCAAAGTCGGCCTTGTGGGTTGTGCTTTGGGACTCTCAGGAAGCTAGATGTCTGCCTCAGGCTCTCTTTTCTCCATTAGAGAAACCATAGGCCCAGAGAATCTCTCTAGGGATGGCATTGTGCTGGCCTGGGGGAGGGACAATATGATCAAAGTGAAATGGCTCTTCTTACTTCTCTAATGTGTCCATTCCTGTTTTTTGTGCTCTAAGTGGGTGCTTCAACCTAACCCCCAGGTTCTGGGATTTTCACAAAGGCACTGTTGTCTATGGATAGTTGCTTATCAGTATTTCTGTGAGGATGGCTAGAGCTGGGGGCTTCCTTCTCTACCATTTTGTTGATGTCACTCTTTATGTCTTTTTATGACTGAATAATATTCCATTGTGTGGTTATAGCACATTTTGTTTATCTGTTCACCAGTTAGATATTTGGGTTGTTTCTACATTTTGGCTATTGTCATTAGTGCCATTTTGAATATTTGTGTGCAAGTATTTGTTTGAGTACTTGTTTTTAATTCTTTTAGGTATACACCTAGGAATAGAATTGCTGGGTCATATAGTAACTCTATGGTTAACTTTTGAGGAACTGCCCAACTGTTTTCCAAAGAGGTTGCATAATTTTACAGTTCCATTTGCAATGTCTCAGGGCTCTAATTTCTCTACATCTTCATCAACATTTGTTATTCTTATCTATTTGTAATTTTTCATAATTGACCTTGGTTATTTGGAACCATAAGAATACTCTGTGCTTTTGATGGAAAGAGACATATCATGTTACTTGGGCATGTGTTGAAGTATTTACGAGGTTCAGGAACATAGGCATGCTTCCTTATGGACAACACTTTATAAGAGTTCTGTTTGCTAGTGGGGGTTGTCTACTGTTCTCATGCAAAAGGAAAGTTTACCAAACTGTTGACTTGCACATGGAAATGTACCTGTGTTTCGATTATCCCCAAGCATATTCTGCTGAGGAGTCGTATTCACCCTCTTACGTTCAGTTCTTCGAATCAATGCAGCTGAAATCTTGGATAAATATAGAAAATTTACATGGTCCTAACAATTACATGTCAGCATTTAATTGTAATTTAAACAAGGACAAAATATCATGTGCAAAAACAAACAAAAAATCGTCAAGCATTGTTGTTTCTAAAGATGAAATCCATCCTCTAAAACTAGAAATTTTTATTCTAATTATAAACACATAAGGAAATGTCATTGCTAATTTTAAAGGATTAGAGACTGAGTTGTTAGGTAGTATATGTTTTAGATAAGCATTCAAATTAAGATTTCTAAAACAAATCCAAACTCTGAATCTCAAAATAGTTTCTTGTGTATAATGCGCAGTGCTTGGAATATAAAAATGCTTGAAACTAAAGCTTTATGTAACAGTGATTTCAACTTCTTTATTTGCCAATTTAATGGGGAGTATTTTGAAAATTCTAATAATCTATCAAGTCTTCCCACCCCAACCTCCAAATTGTGTCCCCAGTAGCCATTATACCATTATAGCACCTGGGGTAGATGGGGGGGCATCTTTCCCTCCAGTATGCCACATAGCCATTTAATCACCTAGAAAGGAAATGGGTTAACAAAGTAGAGGAAATAGAAAGCCCACACTGTAGTGGACAGTTAGCATGCATGCCTTTTGCTGCTCGGCATCTAGATTCTTTTCCTATGTTTGAGGCAGAGCCTACTTAATGAGCTTTCTTTGCAGCAGAGTAGCATAGTTGAAAATGCCTCATACTTCCTTCCCCAATAGCCTTTGAAGCCAAGGCTATACCAGTTACACTGCCCCAGAACTTAAGAGGCATATTAATGCTATAAAGCAGGGATTGTGCAAAATCTATGCTGACAGACATAGTATTGATGTGGTGGCAACTACATCCATTGTTTAGCATCAGCAATGTTGCAAATAGAAAGATTTTATTTTTATGGCTGAGAAATATTTCACCGTATATGTACACTACCTATTCTTTATTCATTTGTCTATCAATGATCACTTGGGTTGCTTCCATATCTTGGCTACTGTAAATAATGCTGCAGTGAACATAGGGGTGCATGTATCTTTTTGAATTAGTGTTCTGAGTTTCTTCAGATAAATAGCCAGAAATGAAATTTCTGGGTCAAAAGGTACTTTTATTTTTAATTTTTTGAAGACCCTCCATACTTTCATACTTTTTTCCATTGTGGCTGCACCAATATACAGTCTCAACAACAGTGCATAAGGGTTCCCTTTTCTCTTCATCCTTGCTAGCACTTATTTATTGATTTATTGATGATAGCCATTCTGACTAGTGTGAGATGATATCTTATGGTGGCTTTAGTTTTCATTTGTAAAGATTTATGCACCCCTATGTTCATGGCAGTGCTCATAGTAGCCAAGTTATGAAAGCAACCTAAATGCCCGTCAACAGATGACTGGATAAAGAAGTTTTTATAGTGTCCTCATCTGTTTTTGATATCAGGGCAATGCTGGCCTTGTAGCATGAATTGGTTGCCTTCCCTCGTCTTGAATGTTTTGCAATAGTTTGGGAAGGATAGGTCTTAATTCTTCTTTCAATATATGGTAAAATTCACCTGTGACAATATCTGGTCTATGACTTTTGTTTTTGGGGAGTTTTTGGTTAATGATTCAATTTTATTAGCAGTTTATCATTTGTTCAGGTTTACTTTTTCATCCTGATTCACCCTTGCAAGATTGCATGTTTCTAGGAATGTATTCATTTCTTCCAGGTTGTCCAGTTTGTTGGCATATAATCTTTCATAGTACTTTATTATAATCCTTTGTATTTCTGTGGTGTCAGTTGTCACTTTTACACTTTTATTTCTGATTTTATTTATTTGAGTCCTGTGTTGTTTTTGATGAGTCTTGTTAAAAGTTTACCAATTTTGTTTTTTCAAAGAACCAGCTCTTGGTTTCATTGATCTTTTTTTATATTTTTTAGGCTATTTCATTTATTTAAGTTCTGATCTTTATTATTTCCTTCCTTCCACTCATTTTGGGTATTGTTTTATTCTTTTTCTAGTTCCTTTAGGTGTAAAGTTAGATGGTCAATGTGAAAATTTTTCTGTTTCTTGAGTTAGACCTGTATTGCTATGAATTTCCCTCTTGACTACGCTTTCGCTGTGCACCATAGATTTTTGGTCATTGTGTTTTCATTTTCATTTGTGTCAAGCTATCTTTTGATTTCCTCCTTGATCTGATTGTTAACCCATTTATTGTTTAGTGTTTAGTAGCATGTTATTTAGCCTCTACAGGTTTGTGTTTTTCAGTTTTCTTCATGTAAATGATTTCTAGTTCCATACCATTGTGATCGGAGAAGATGCTTGATATGATTTCAGTCTTCTTAATTTTATTGAGACTTTTTCCATATCCTAACATGTGGTCTGTCTTGGAAAATGTTCTATGTGCACTTTAAATGAATGTATTTTCTGCTGCTTTTGGGTAAGATGTCCTTAAAAAAGAAATTAAGTTCATCTAATCTAATGTGTCATTTAAGACCACTATTTCCTTGTTGATTTTCTGTCTGGATGGTCTATCCATTGATGTCAACAGGGGTGTTAAAGTTCCCTACTATTGCTATATTACTGGCAATTTCTTCCTTTATTTTTGTCAATATTTGCTTTATCTGTTTAGGTGCTCCTACCTTGGGTGCATAGATATTTATGAGAGTTATAGCCTCTTGTTGGATTGATCCCTTCATCATTATGAGATACTCTCCTTTGGATCTAGTTATGTCCCTTGTTTTAAAGTTTGTTTTGTCTGATATAAGTGTTGCATCCTCACTGTTTCTTTTTTCCATTTCCATTTTCATGAAATATCTTTATCCATCCCTTTATTTCAGTCTGCATGTCTTTCCATCTGAAGTGGGTCTCTTGTAGGCAGCATATGTACGGGTCTTGTTTTTTAATCCATTAAGGAGACTTGGCTAATTCTTTTAGTTGGAGGAGCTGATACAAAGAGGGACACCAAGGAATTTGCCCAAGGCAGAAGTGGAAGTAGAATTTATTAATAACTTGGTTACTTTCTCTGGGTGAACTTGTATTTGTTGGAGGTAATATCCATCTTCAGTTTAATTTCATGCTTGTGGGACTAGGTAGCCTATATATGTAATTAGTAGGGCTGTTACCTTGCCACTGTTCCTAAATGACAGTTTTACCAATAAGGATCTAATATAAGTTATTTGGTTCAGTTGATTATATAATTTGAAAGCCCCTTTGCTATACTGTCATCTATTTGAACATGCTGAAATGAGATTCTGTATTTTCTCAGAAGGTCAAAATGTATTAAGGTGTATATGCATGTATAATATATATTCTTTCAATTCTCATCATCTGGGGACAATAATATTTAACCAGCTTTATATAAAGATAGCTCTGGGATAGTGATAAAAATGAAATTTTCATAGATTTACATTTTAAGAACTTGCTGCTATTATCAAGAAAAACATACATAATCAAGTTGACTGGATTCTCTTAAACACATGAATATGAACTTGCCTTTTATAAGGTGAGAGTATATGAAAGAATGATGTACCGTTAATGATTGAACTGTTATTATCAGCCATGTTATTATCATCTGCATGGAATCTCATTACTAGTGGTGTATATAGCTTTGCAGTTGCTAAATATGGTTCAAGAAGCAAGACTGCTTGGTATTTGCAAACATTTTCAAATAAAAGATCATAGATTGTTTGTATAGGTTATTTCGCTATAGTGGAATAAGTTGGAGGTATAAAAGGGCAGTAGCAAGGAAGAATCCAGCTATTTTCTCAACTCTGACAGTCCACTACTTGTGAGGAGAGTGTCATCAAATTCTTCCTTAAGTGGCCTGGGTGAGTGGGCTGGAGGAGAGGCTATGTCAAGATAGGCTACATCTGTTCTTGCTCTGTGTGGCCTCTTTGCTTCCATTAAATTCCTTATGTCTGACCTAATAAATGAGGAATTAATAGCTAACATATACACACAAGTGCATGAGTGTCAGTAGTTTACAACCTAAATTTTATACCAGCCAAATCATTAATTGAATATGTGATAGAATATAAACATTTCAGAAAATCCAAGTCTTGTAAACTTTTACCTCCTACATACCTTTTCTTAAGAAACTATTGGAGGCTGTTTTCCACCAAATGAAAGAGAAAATCAAGAGAGAGGAAGACATGGGATAGAAAAAGCAGGTGACACCAGAAAGGGGTGAAGAGAGTTTAAAGAGGATGGTTATCAGAGCCCCAGGATGACAACTGTGACCCGAAGTAACCAGTCACAATTACAGCAATTTTATTCAAGATATGCTGCCACCACTGTATCCTCTTTTTTAACCTAAGGACAGAGTTCCCAGGTAAGGCTAGCCCAGATTTTGATCTGTTCTGGGCATCACCATTTGCTGGAAATTTTCCTGGTCTGTTTTTCAAGTCCTTCTGCCTATGTCAGCGAATGACACCATCCTAAAGAGGTGTTCTTTTCTTTCTCCAGGAGGAACCTAAAAACAAAAACGAGAGCTGCCTTCTTCTCCGACCATGTTCCTGTCAGACATTCATTAGCAGACCACTTTGCAGCCATGCGGGATGTCCCATGTGGTGAGGTTTTTTTTTTCCCCAGGTCTCACTCGTAACGTTGTTCATTTTTACCTCAGAAAAGGCTCTTGTAAACTCTCAGTGAAGTCAAAGTTACACTCCATTCAGCTTACCCTCTCTTGAATTTCTTCATCTAACAATGGTAATATTGCCTGTTCTTTAGAGCTGGGTTTATGCTTCATATTTGGCGTTTTAAATCAATGTATAGATGAAGGGAGGGGCTCATAGATCTTTTAAAGTATTGGTAATATTTAATAGTTTAGCGAAAATGCCTTCCTTTTTTACTCGGATGCAAGGTGTTTGGGAGTTCATTTTATTTGTATTATTAGTATGAATATGTGTTGTTAGTATTTATTAGTATTTTTTAAGTAGGAATCTGCATACTTTTTCTGTAAAGGGCCAGATAGCATTGTCAGCTTTGTAGTTCATAAGGTCTCTGCTACTACTACTCAACTTTATAGTTGTGGCATGAAAGCAACTACTTGTATTGTGTTCCAATAAAACTTACTTTACAAAACAGGCAGTGGGCTAGATTTGGCCCATGGCCTATAATTTGCTGATTTCTCCAAATTGCACATACATGTATTATTTAGTCTTATAAATTATAAATGATACATTTACACACTTACACATACACACAAACACAAACAAACAACCTCTCATCCCCACAAAACCCAAGTTGTCAATATTCACTCCATGGTTGCAATAGTCTGTATATTTGTGTCCCACCCCAAAAATTGATCTTTTAAAATCTGATGTTCAAAGCGATGGTATTAGGAGGTGGGACCTTTTAGGAGGTGATTATGTCATAAAGGAGGAGCCCTCAGGAATGGGATTAGCACCTTTCAAAGAGGCCTCAGAGAGCTTCCTTACCCCTTCCGCCATGTGAGGATACAAAGAGAAGTATGTAACCCAGAAAAGGGCCCTCACTCAACCATGCTGGCACCCTGATAATCAGACTTCCAGGGTTCAGAACTGTGAAGAATAAATTTCTGTTGTTTATAAGCCACTCAGTCTGTGGTATTTTGTTATAGCAGCCTCAGCAGACTAAGACAACAGTAAATTGTAAAATGCCTTGCCAGCTCTTTCCTCTTCCTGTATGTTTCCTTCCGTTCCTTTATCTTTTATTTTGGCTTGTTTTCATATTACCTTTCTATTGTGATTTCTGGTATATGCCTCTGTAATACAATGGATACTAGTTTGGGAATCAGGAAAGCCAACTCCTACTCCATATCTCTACTAATAATAGTTAAATGGTTAAATGAAAATACCCTCCATTGGGCCTCAGTTTTTTCTAATGTAGAATGAGAGATTTGGTGCAACTGGTTTCAGAGGCCATTTACAACACAAATAGTCTGTTATTTCAGATGTCTTATTATGATTCAATTTAGACATTGACTCATTTATTTCTTCCTCCCTCCAATAAAATAAGAGTAGCTCAAGTCATGGATGAACATTCTCTTGGGTAATTTCCATCTCAGTGTCCTAGGTTAGAGGATGTATGAACCAGTGTTTTAGATATCAACATTCTGAATTTGTCAGGAAGCCAGGTTTTTTTTTTACTGCAAAGATGAACTCCCACGTAAATAATAGAGACTTAGTAATTGTCCTGTCTTCAGAGAAGAATTACAAAATCTATCCTGATTCTGTCATAATATCCTAATGGTGTTCATTGCATTATAAATTAAAGGCTTGTCAAGAAATCTATTATAAAAATGCAACTTTTCAGGTGTTTATAAATCCCGTGGTACTGATACTTTTCACATAGGTTGTCAGCTGCACTATAAAATTTTATTTCTATAGGTTTAAATTTATAGATGAGTTTTAGAAATGAGAAGATTAAAGCCTGTAGTTCATTGATAGAGAGCTGGACCAAATCCAGGGAAGAGTGAGTGGTCCTTGATGATGATCCATCTCTAAAAATGAAGATGTCCTGTCCAGGCTACTTGGGTAATAGCTTGGAGGCAGCACATTTAAAATAGAATGTACAACACTTATGAAGGGAGCAATGACAGTCAAATTATTCTTCTAGTAAATGAAAGTTAAAAGTATATCAGATCAGAAGATTGAGCGTGATTATATTTCAATGCTCTTGAATCTTACAGGTGATTTTCTTAATAAGGGAAATCCTAATGAATTCAACTCCATGACTTTTCAGCATCAGTTGACTTCCATTTCTCAGTTCCAACAAATACATAGGAAATGTGTATAGATTCAGCTTACTCTTTAGGAATGATGGGGGCTAGACTAGGAAAGTGAAGGTATTTTCAGAAAAGAAAAGCAATCCGTCCCAATGAATTTGACTTGCCAATAGTGGCCTAGAAAAGACCAATTGCTTAGAGAGATTGTAGGTATTATTATGTCCCCATTTCTTCCTTCTCCCCATTCTCCCTCCATGATCTCCCAGTAAGCCTAGAATAGGGCCTTGCATATAGGAGGTGCTCAATGAAGATTTCTTACCTGAATCCTCTTTAGAAAGGTCTTCTTTCTTTAGAGGAGCATCTCCTCAGCTTCAGCAGCAGTCATAAAACAAGTTAAAAAGACTATGCCTACTTAGGTCAGAATTTAATCCTAACCTCTCAGTTTGAGCCTGGGTATTCAATTTCAATTCATTGATTGCAGAGTTCCCACTCTGTCACGAATGAGGGAATCGTAAGTGAAACTCCTGGTTTTGAGGTTGTGAGAGGAATATTTCAGTTAAATTCTATTTTATTCCATTCTAAGAAATGTATTGAATATATACCATGAGTCAGACTGTGCTAGGTACTATCAGTTACTCTTCAGAATAACATGGCAAAATAGTATTTTTATTTTCCTCATTTTATAGATGAATTTAGTGGGTCTAGAGAGCTTACAAGCCTTACTAGGGTGATCCTATAAATAGGAACATAGAGTGGGAGTGAAATATAAGTCTTTTGGCTCCAAACTATGTATTTTTCCACCATACCAAACTGCTCTGTAACAAACCCTACTACTTGGACACAATTAAAAAACAGCTATTTCATGTGTCTGTTCACCAACCTTCAGAGCTGGGGAGGCCCTCAGATATTGACCAGTGTTCAGCATCCCTGTTCTGAGCCTAAGTAATCAGACCTGAGACGTAGGATTCACAGGACAAGGTAGCTAATTTGCTTACTTTTCTTCCTTTGGAACAAATTAATTTCTCTGGGCTTTGTTTTTCTTATTTCTATAATAGGTTTAACAAAATTACTCATATATAGGGATAATATGAATTTTCAGTCTTTCAGTTTCTTTAGATAAACCTGGTTCGAACATTGGCCCTACTTAATCTAGGCCACTCGGCTACTTAGTTATTGATTTGTTGATTGATTCATTCACTTGACATTTATTAAGTATTACTTTACATGTAATGTGCTTGGGATAAGGGATTCAGATGCGAATTAGGCATAGCTCCTGCCCTTACAGACTTATGGTCTATAGAGGAGGACAGGCATTAATCAGTCAATGAAATGACATATGACAGTAGAAGATGGTGCTATGGGACTAGTTTAGGGGATCCAGAAAGACCACTCCCTGGAAGAGGTGATGTCTAAGCTAGCTGAGAGGTAAAGGAGGGAATGGAAGTTACCAGACAAGGGGGGAGGAATGTAGGAGCAAGTCAAGCATGTCCCCGGATCTCTATGCAGAATTCTTAATGGTGATGAACAACTGCTGTCTTCAGCTGTTTCCTCCCCAATTCTCCAGCCCCAACTTCAGAAAAGTGGAGTAGCCAAGCCTCCTTCGCAGCCACAAAACCATCATAAGTCATCCAATCCTATCAGCCTCCTGTGGTGTAATTGGCCACAGGGGAGCAGGTATAAGGATTAATGGCCCTGTAAAAAGAAGGTCCTGCCCTAATGAATCAAGAAAGGCTTACCCTTAGCCACATCCATTCAGGGCTTTCCACAACTTGGTAGGTTCACTTGGTTCTTGTATACTATTAAAATCGTCCACATCTGTCTTGGATGTTTAGAGCCCTACTAGGAAACAAGTTCAATGGGAACTGTGGATAGAATGGAAGGGGCGGGATAGCAATAGGCTGTCTACTAAAGGCAACTTTTCTCCTGAATTTTTGATCTGCGTGAATGTGGGTAGTGTGGGTGATGTGCGAATGGATCTTTTTCTCTCTCTTTTGATGAGCTAGTATTCATTTACCTAACCTTCACATTTCCTCTTTGTTTTTCTTTTCTTTGACTCAAATTTTATCTATGTCCCTAGGAGCAAAAGAAACTAATGATTACTACAAAGGTAGCCTAGTCGGCAGACAGTTTCCTGTCTTGTTAGTGATTTTCCAGAAGCTTAAAATTGCACTGTGTGTGCTGGGGGCTGACAACGGCTTAAAAAAATAAATCATTTCTGAAATTTTTGAATAGTCTTTAAAAACACCACTGTCTCTGAGTTAAAATGTTACTAGGTTTCCTACATGATCTGTTTGTTCCTTTCCTTCTATTGTTCTATCAGTTGAGTTCTTGTCATCTGTAACTTAATGGGCCTATGGCATCTTCTTTATCTAGGTCACTCTGCACAAAAGGGACCTAGACTTTGATTCTCTGTACCTTTTGACTCTTTGATTAGTATCTGTACATTTATGCTTTTATTGAGTTGTTTATCAAATAGTTCTTGATCAGAGCTCTGGGGAGTTACTGGGGAGAATCCAAGAAGAAAACAACATGATCCCTCTGCCTAAGGGAGTCACAAGAAAAAGCATGCACAGATAACTCATGAGGCAATGTGATAGTGTGACAGTGATGTGTACAAATTGCTATGTGACTACAATTGAGGAATACTCTCTCTCAAGTTGCCAGCAGTTTCTATAGGGGATGAGAGTGTTTGACTCATATTCATTAAATCACACTGAGACTTTTGAATAACATTATGAGTGATGGTTATAACTCATCTGGTGAGAATATGACCTTTGAGAACTTAAGCTGTACTTTCATGTATTCTGTACCCTACTCACATGGTCACAAGAATGTTACAACGTGGTGGTCTGTGACTCAGGGCCCACCAGCAAAATCTCTGTAACCTGGATCCCCCTCCCTCATTTTCCCCCTCATTCAGCAAGGGCAACCTGCATCCATACCTCTTGTGTAGTTTCGGGCACATTTATTATAGTCTCAGCAATTTCAGCTTTTATCTGCGCTACTTACTTTATCCTTCCCTTTTGGTTCATTTTGGTGTTGTTTTTCTAGTTTCCTAGACGAATACTTAGTACATTCATATTAAATTTTTCTCTTTTTTCCTTTTTTAAAAAAATTTAGTTTTCAATTATAGTTGGCGTAAAATATTCAAGAGTACAACATAGTAACCAGACAACTATGTAACTTACAGTGATCACCCCAATAAACATAGTATACCTCTGACACCGTACATAATTATTACAATATTATTGACTATATTCTTTATGCTATACTTTATATCTCCATGAATACTTTGTAACTATCAGTTTATACTCAATCCCTCTCCCATTTTTCACTGAATTCCCCTCCCATCTGGTAACCCTCAAAATGTTCTCTGTATCTATGAATTTGTTTCTGTTTTTTGTTGTTTATTTTGTTCTTTAGATTCCACATGTAAGTGAAATCATATGGCATTTGTCTTTCTCTGTCTGACTTACTCCACTCAGCACAATACCCTCTAGGTCCATCACAAAATATCTTTTTCCATCCCTTTACTTTCCGTCTGTGTGTGTCTTTTAATCTGAAGTGAGTTTCTTGTAGGCAGCCTATGTAAGAGTCTTGTTTTCTTATCCATTCAGCCTTTTCATTGGAGCATTTAATTGTTTTTCATTTCAAGTATTTGTTGATAGATATTGTAGTTATTGCCATTCTTTATTTATATATTTGATACATATTTTCTTCTTCTTAAGTCCATCCAACATTTCATATAATACTGGCTTGGTGGTGATGAACTCTTTTAGCTTTCTCTTGTATGGGAGGCTTTTTATCTGTCCTTTGATTCTAAATGATATCTTTGCTGGGTGGAGTAATCTTGATTGTAGGTCCTAGGTTTTCATCACTTTGAATATTTTGTGCCAAACCCTTCTAGACTGAAAAGTTTCTGTTGAGAAATCAGCTGACAGTCTTATGTGAACTCCCTTTTCCCATAAGGTAACTAACTGCTCTTCTCTTGCTGCTTTTTAGATTGTCTTTAAACTTTGGTGTTTTAATTATGATGTGTTCTGGTATGAGTGTCTTTGGGTTCATCTTGTTTAGGACTCTGTGCATCCTGAACTTGTATGTCTGATTCCTTTGCCAGGTTAGGGAAATTTTCTGTCATTATTTCTTCAAATAGATTCTCAATCCCTTGCTCTCTCTCTTCTCCTTCAGGTACTCTATGATCCAGATATTGTTATGCTTCATGTCCTCCCAGAGGTCTCTTAAACTATCCTCATTTTTTAAAATTCTTTTTTTCTTTTTGTTGTTCTGATTGGATGTGTTCTGCTACCTTGATTTCCAGTTCGCTGATTTGATCTGCTTTATCCAAACAACTGTTGAATCCTTCTAGCGTATTCTTTATTTCAGTTATTGTATTCTTCATTTCTGTCTGGTTCTTTTTTAGGGTTTCTATATTCCTTTTTATGCTTACTGTCTCTGTTGAGGTTCTCATTGAGCTCATCCTTTCTCCCCCTAAGTTCATTGAGCACCCTTAAAACCATTATTTTGAACTCTGTCTCTGGTAGGTTGCTTCCCTCCATTTCATTTAGTTTATTTTCTGAAGTTTTCTCCTGTTGTTTCATTTGTGGCATGTTTCTTTGTTTTGTCATTTTATTAGCCTCTCTGTGTTCGTTTCTGTGTGTCAGGAATATTTGTGTTATCTCTCAGCATTGACTAGATGGCCTAATGTGGAAGGTGTCCTGTGTGGCCCAGTGGCGCACTCTCCCTAATCCCCTATGCGGAGCAGAGGGGAGGGCGGGGGGAGGCTCGAGACGTGATCTCTGTGTGGGTTGTGTATGATTTTCTGTTGTAGCTAAGCCTTTATTGTTTTTAGTAGATCAGTGGATGGAATTAATGCTCAGGCTGACTAATTGTGGAAATTGGCTGCACCCACAGGGTAAGAGTTGCTGTGTGGGGGCTGACCCCACTGAGTGGGATGTGTCCTAGAAGGCTTGTGTATTTTTTGCAACCATCCTTTGTGTGTACTGCTAATGAGGCTAGTCAGGAGTTGCTCTGTTGTGGTCTGGTGCCCGCCTCCAGATGCACTGGTTTTGTGGCCCCTTGGGAGGGGCTCCCCTGTAGGCCAAGGTCAGCCACTGCTTTTGATAACTCAGGGCTACCCGGTGGGAACTATAAAGTGATCCGCAGATGGTTGTTTCCTATGCTGCATCTTTAGGTAAGTGGAAGAGATAATGCCGTAGGCAGAGATCTGGTTATCCCCGGTCCCTGACCTAGGGCAGTTTAGCAGAGGGACCAGTGCTCCTCCAGGCCTGACACTGCCTGTCAGGTGCCTGTAAGTCTCTGAAACTGTGTTATGGCGTGAACGATTCTGAGACCCACGGAGCCAATTGAGATTAATTATGAGCCTTTATTAGCCGGCCGGCGACTGACTCTCTACCACGCAGGGCTAGAGGAGATCAGCCCTGAGCTTTCAGAGGAGGCAGCTGGTAAAGCTTAAGGCCATATCCTGCTGGTCTCCTGAACAAGCAAGCAGATTACAGAAGTGGAAGTTGGCTGTTAGCATATCTTTGCCCGGAACAACACCCTTAATTAACAAGTAAATGGATTACAGAAGCAGACATTGGCCATCTTCATATTTTATACAATACACTTCCTAAACCACACACAAGCAAGTAGGACAACTTCTGGTATCTAAAGATATTTCTTCCCTGTAGGTGACTTAGCTAGTTGGCTCACTTGAAAATTTTCTACCCTTAACAACTGGAAGAGCCTCTGGGTGATATGCATGTTGGGGGGTGCAGGGACCCCGGGAGTCTCCTGGGTCTAGTGAGTAAATTTCCCCCTGCCACTGCAGTGTCAGTTCACGTGCCAGCGCTGTCTCTGTGGCTCCTGTACAATTTTCCAATTGTAGCAAGGCCAGCTGCTGCCCACCTCAGGCCTGAAAACACCTAAGCTTAGTTTAAGAATTACTGAAGCTCGTGGGCATGAGTTTGTGGCCCACCACCGAAAGTTTCTCCCAGATGAATGGGCTTTGCGTGGGTTGCCCGAACTGAGTACTGTTGTTTGCTGTTTAATTTGTGACCCAAGGAAAGCACAAGATGGGACTGGGTTGCCTGGGAGCAGGCTGGCCACAGGTCATTTGTGGGCTTGGTGGGGCATTGTCTAATGAGGCACAGAGCCATCAGGCCTACAGAGCACCAGATTTGCTGCCAGTTCTGGGACCGTGGGCTCCCACCAGTCAGATATCACTGCACCACATACTGTGGTCTGTGATGGGCCCACAAAACACCTGAGATCTGCCCAGGCAATATTGTATCTCGTGCTGGCAGCAATGATGTTCCCGTCACTATATTCCCTGAACTTTGCTTACTTTGCTGGCTGAGATCTGTTGACTGTGCAGAATGTGCCACCCCAGGGCAGGGGCAGCTGCCTTTCAATGTGCGGCGGTCACTTTGTGGTATTGGACGAGGCAGGAGCTCAGGGAGTCCAGGGCCGTCAGGCCAATAGCTTCAGTTTTTTGCAATTTCTGTGTCTGCATGTCCCCACAGTAGTCACAGATCACAGTGAGACCAGCTGCCGTCTGGGGTGGTCCCACAGACCCCTGCACTCCCCCCATGTGACATTGCGGTTTTTGCAGAGAGCAGAGATCTGCCTGACACTGATTTCTGTGCAGTGCCCTCCCTGCCTGAGCTAGCTAAAGTTTGTTGCCTGGGTGGATTGGGAGATAGATGGGGTGGGGCATGGTGGTGGCAGTTTTCAATAATGGGCCGCTTAGGGCAATTTGTGGGTAGGGTGGGGCTGGGTCTCAGGGAGACAATGGCAGTCAGATCAATAAAGCCTCAGGCTTGCAGCAACTTTGGTAAAGGTTCATGCATGCTCACAAAAGACCCAGATCACAGCAAGACTAGCTGCTGTTTGGGACTGGCCCACAGATCCCCAAGATCTGCCCAAGTTCATGTTGACAGCAGTGATCTGCCTGAAGCTGTTTCTGAAATGTGGTGCTCACAGAGTTGGCTGCCTGCTGTGAATGTTTGGCCCTGAATGGGCGCAGGGCGTGGCAGCCATCCAGCAACAAAAGTCCCAGGCAGGTAGGGTGGGGCGGGCCATCCCCTCAGGCCATTGCTTCTTAATGGCCCTGTGGGAGGGGTCTGCACAGTCAAGCTGGTGCAGTCTGTAGGTTGCCCTGTAGGGAGGCCCCACTAAGGTACAATGGGGCTGCCCTTCCAGCCCTCGTTCTGGCGCCAGGTAATGCAGACTTTCTTAATATGGATCCCCCGCGAGCCTCTGACTCTTCGCCGGTGTCCTGGGTGAGTGTCCCCAGGTCAGAAAGCCTGTGCGCGGGTCCTTCCAAGGGGCGTCTAGGGTTTCAGTCCCCTTCCGTCCCCTTCCGTCTCACCCAGAGATGGCCAGAATCCCTTCCAGTTTTTATAGTCAGAGTTATTGGAATCTCCTCTTCCCTGGCCTGGGACCCTGGGCTGGGGAGCCCCCAAATGAGGCCAGGACCCCCTTCTCCTTCAGGGGAGCCTCTGCAGCATTGCTCTCCCTCTCGGTGATCCTCCACCACCCACGTGTGCGGGTCCAACCTGATTTGCGACTTTGCCTCTCTCACCGGCTTCCATGTGGCTCCTTATTATATTAGGAGATATACGTGTTACCATCAGCTGGACTTCAGGTGATTCTCCATGTTGATTATTTTATAATTTGGTTGTAATTTCAATGCGGACCTGGGAGTAGGCGAACCCTGCTTTTATCTAGTCCGCCATCTTCTTCCGACCTGAGTCTAATTAGGTTTTATTGTGGCTAGGTATGTGACAATTTTTATTAATGTTCCTATAATATGAGGTTATGTTCAAATATTATACAAGGTATTTTTGGTATGGCCCCAACGGTGATCTAGGTATTTTCTTTTTTGACTTTTTGCTGTCTTCCTAGAAGGCTTTCCTTAATGTATTCAGTAGTTAAGCTGTAAGCTGCATCATGATTTAGTCTAGTTTTATTAACTTTGTGGGGTACAGCTTCACAAAATTTCTCCCCATCCAGTGTAATACTTTAGAACTTGGGGTAACCCTCTAATATGTACATTTTGACTTTTCATTTGCCCGATTTAACAACATATCCTTTTATTTATTTTCTTTATACTCTAAAAAACATTGTGTTTGGAAATAGGTAATTGATGCAGAGTCTGGCTTGATACTCACCAAAACTGGCTGTTATTTCTGGGTCAATAGCTAAATGACATTTTCTAGCACTCTTGCATCAAGATGGAGACATAGGACTGGTCTGATCAATAAAATATGGACAGAAGTAATGCAAGTCACTTAAAAGTCTCGCCTTTAAAAGGTCTTCTATGATCCTGTTCTCACTCATTCTCTCTGTTCATGGGCTGACTAAACTCAGAGGATCCAAAAGAGTACTTTGAGGTCCTAGTGGAAGGCAGACCTAACGATGGAGGGAGCCTGAGGCTTGTATGGAAAACTTCAAGAACACCCAAGTGCATTGTGACCTCAGGGAATCCAGGGAATCTAGGATTTTCGTTTTTTTTTTTTTTTTTTGTGGGGTGGAGGGGTGGGCGGGGCAGAGGTGGGGGTGGGGCAAAGTGGGGGCAGGTGTGGGGGTGGGGGGTAAAGAGGGGAGGTGGGGTGGGGGCAGTGTGTGTGGGAGGTGGGGTGGGGCAGTGTGGGATGTGGGGTGGGGGTGGGGAGGATCATAGTATTTAATCTACCTTGATATGGAAATAAATTAGCAATGCTTGGAAATTGTAAAGGTACACAAGTGTATATATACATTGTAAAGTAATTCATCCTTCCTCTCTGTCTCCTAGTGACCGCATTCTCTCCAGAGGCAGCCATAGTCAACAGTTTCTTGTGCCTCTTCTAAGAGAATTCTCTGTTCATATCTTTTAACCTATTTTTGCTGTCGAATCATTTGTCCTTTCCTATTGATTTAAAGTTTCCATTTATAGATTAAGAAAATTAGGACTTTTTGGTGGTATACGTGGCTAATCTTTTTCTCAGTTTGTCTTGAAGAGCTTTTTTCTCATTTAGAAAGCTTCGATGTATATGTAGTTGAATTGTCAAATTTTAAAAATCAAATCTGTTTTGTGTAGTAGTGTGCACATTTTATATACATTTATCTATCAATATATCACATTTATATAGACCTGCGCTTCCTCCTCCCCTACTCATTTACTCATTCATTCTTTCATTTCCATTAACACCTTTAGAAATCTTTTACTTTCCTATTTTTTAAACACCCTCCTACTCCCCCACCTTCACCTTATATATCTTGGGTTTTGCTGAGATAGTTTAGAATTTTAATTCCAAGCTCTATATATTTTCAATTAGAAAATGTCTCTTCTGTTTCAAAAATCCTTAGAAAACCCTTTTGTTAGTTTCTAGTATCATTATCTTTATTCATTTAGACATAATTATAAAAATGATATCCATTGTTCAATGCCGTTTTGTGTACTTAGTTCAGAAGATTCTTGTTCCTATTTAATTTTCATTTGGCTAGAATACTTCCTTGAGTGAATTCTTCAGAAAGTGCCTTCTCAGCCCTTGCAAATCTTAAATTATTTTTTCTTTGTTCTTTCATATAAATGAGACCTTGACCAATATAGGTTTCTTAGGTCACAATTCTTTAATCTCTGTAAACTGTAAATGTTGCCGCATTGTATTCTAGCTTCTAGTATCACACATGAGCTACTTGATGCTACTCTGTTTATCTCTCTTTAACAACAAAAAAAAACCTTTTATTTCTTTAGAAGCTTTTAAGAGTGGTTTTTTTTTTTTAACGTTGAAGTTTAGAAATTTAATCAGGGTAGGTCCATCTATGTCTTTATTTTATTAAGCCTGCCTGGGTCTCAGCAAGCTCTTAGAGCCTCAAACTTAAGTTATTCTTTAGTTCAAGAAAATTGTTATTATATCCTTGATGGTTTACTTCTCTTCTATCTATTCCTCTTTTCTTTCTGGACCTCCTCTCCTAGTAGTAATCCTGTTATACTTCCTGGATCTTTCTGCAGTGTCTTTTATTTTTATTCATTAGATTCATTTCTTTCTTTTTTTTTTTTTTTTTTTTTGCCCCAAGAATGGAATCATTGTTCCTCTTTTTTGTCTTCCAGAAAATCACTTTGAATTTTAGTAGGGACTTTTTTTTAAAAATTCAGACATCGAATTTTCAGTTACTAAAACTTTTTTGTTTATAAGATGAATCGTCTTAAAACCTAATTAAACTTTTATTATTTTTTTCTGTTTCTTTTACTCTGTCTCCATAAGAACCACCCTGTTTAGATCATTCTCCTTTAAACAGAGTGGGGTCTTAATTTTAGTCTTTTTAACATCAAGATTTTTCTCAATATATCTGAAGTTAAGGCTGTGGTATCTTGGGCAGTATCAACAGACGACAGGAGAGATGGTGGGAGTTTATCCTCCAGAGGGAAGCAGTCAATAGCTTGACAAAATAGGACTCTTGCAAGTCTGATGTGAGGAGGTCTCCCTGGTGACAGGAAGGGTGTGATAGATTGACATGGACTGGAACAGCTGGCCCCTCCCCACGCTACATACTGATGTTGCTCTTCCTGCTGTGAGGGAACCCACCAGGTTAAACTGAACTCTACCCTACTCTCATCCATCACTCTCCCCGGCAACTGCGAAGACTTCTCTGTTCCATACTCTGAGAGGCAAGCCTCTTTACAAATTCTGGTTTCTAGGTCACTCACTTCCCAGCAATATAACCCATGAAGTTCTACAACCAAATCTTCCCAGTTGACACTGTATCTCAGACGTTATCATGGAACTTGTCTGTGCTCCAGCATGTCGTCAGGGTTACTTGGCTGTTCAGTTGGTCTTTCAAAGACTTGTCAGGAAGAGAGAATCGAGGATTTGAGCTCAGGATTCCCCCTCCCCAGAATATCCCTCTCTCCTACCTCCACTCCCAAGAGCCATTCCACTGCAGAGGTCGGAGGGAGAGTGAGGGAACGCTTTATGCTTTCTCTTTAGTCTGTTCACTACTGCTTGTCCTCTCATGGTCTTAGTTCTGTCATCAGGAACAACATGGTTCTTTATATTTATTTTTTGTTACAGCCCATGATCCCAAAAGGCCTGGCACAGTATCCCTGGGTTACTGTGTAGCCTGAGACCATGAGACTCTGAAAAAAAAATCATCTCTTTCCTCTGACCCCCACTGAACTCCCAACAGTGTGCTTGTTCTAGCCTGGGCCCTCACTCTCTCTCACACACACTCTTCGCTGCTTGGGAGGTTTACGGGGTGCCTTTGTTCTCTCAATGCTTGGAGGGGCAACTCTCTCCACCTTCTCAGTCAAGATCCCCTTAGAATGCATGTGGGTGATTCAAGTGAACAGATCACAGCTGGCACATCCTTCTGGACCTCTTCACGTCTGTAAATTCAGAGTGAAGACTTTGTCTAGGTCCTTGCTCTGGAGAACTGGATACCTACCACTTCTCTTACCTAATAGCATTGTTATGAGGTTGCAATGAAACAATGTTTGCAAAAGTGTTGTGTACAGAGACCCTACTTAATGTGACTGCCCTGATTTTTGCTGTGTGTGTGTGATGTTTGAGCGTGTACCCTATATATAAAGGCACATCAGTGTGCTTACTCTCCTCCAGGGTTTATTTGTTCCTTTTGATCATTCATGCAAGGCATTCCACCAGTTTTAAATGCTATGTCATCTCCTTGCCACCGTACTTCCCTTTGCCTGTTTTAAAACTCCTTGACTTTCATACATTTTGATATTCTCTTCCAGGAAACCCACCCCTCTCAGGGGTATATCTTTACACCACTTTATTCAGTTAGCTAAATGCATTTTTGAATTATGCGGTTTGGAACTTTTTTATGCCTCTTCATTGTGACTCCTGTTGTATTATACATTTCTTAAGAGCACAGACTTAACTTACTTTGTCCTTTATATATTCTCAGCATTGGGTATAATACAGCAAGTGTTCAAGAAAGAGAACTAAAGCAATTTAAATGGCAGCACTTCCCTATCCCCCCTCTCCCACTACTAAAAGCTACAAGTCACCTTTTTCTTTCCTAGAAAAATTTATCAGGGGGACACATATATGCAAATATTTTACTTTTCAATGATTTTTCTTATACATATAATATAAAACTACACAGGAAATGGAGTTATTTTTAAAAGTGAAAGAACATATTAACACAATACCCTTGCCATATGTGTTGGTCATAATGTTGGGGAGCAGGAGTGGTGAAGGAAAAGAGAAGGATGGATGGATAGATGGATGGATGAATGACGGACAGACAGATGGACAGACAGATGGGTCGATAGATAGGTGACAGTAATTTTTTGCTTAGTTTTTGGAAACCACCTTTAATATCTCAAAGTTCTGTTTCTCAAGAGGCTCTTCGAAATCATGGCTAGAGTGCTCAACAGACAAGCTGGAAGAAGCCCTGGATTTAACACACGACCCACATAATTGGTATCTGAGTACTGAATCTGATCCTTACTTGCACTCTTTCCGCAAGAAGTGATGAGCAGAGGAGCTGTCTCAGAGAGATTTGGCGGCGTGAATTCATTACCTGAATTTCAACATTCTGTTTTATGGGAGACATTTGAGGTCAGAGCACTCGTGACATGTTTTGCGGCACATGGAGTAAAAGAAAATATTAAGGGTCATGAGAAAAATATGACTTCTTGAGCGCTGGCATAAAGCAGGGCTTGCCTGCTTTTTTGAATTTGTGGAGCTAATTAAAAAGCAGCATCTTAGGAAATACATGCTGGCGAGAGAACATATTCAGTTGTTATCACTGAATATGTCTCTAGAGATTACTGTTTTATATGGCTAAAAGGCATTTGAAAGTGAAAGAGAAAATATTGTTCTGCAAACAGCACAGGGAAATTTAATCTATGGTCAATCTCACTGTGGAATGTATAATTCTAGTAATGAGTGCAGAAATGGGCTATTTGGAGCCCGGTTGAAAAATGCATTAGAACATACAGGAAAAAATAGTTTAAAGTATGCAATAAGCCTGTTGGTTAACGCACTGGAGTAGAAAGTTTCAGGTTCAGTGTTGTTTTTTTCAAACTCTTAGAAGTCAAGAAGCTGCTCTGGAGACTGGGAACATTCCTGCTAGTTATCAGTTTGTTGTGAAGACTCAGTTTCTGTCTCCAAGAGTCTGTTCTGGATTTCAACTGATCCCGTCATATCAGTTTGGAACTGTGCTCTGATGGGAGCCTATGTTACCATGCAACTAGGGAACTATTATTAATTAGACATTATATTTAAAATTATATGCACCAGATAGTCTTAGGAGTGAAATAATTTATTTTAATGACGGGTCCTATAGGAGTAAATCTATAAACATCTTTCTGTAGTATGGTTTAATTAGAAAATACGAGTTTCCACTACATACAAAACTAAAATTTGAGCAACACCAGCAACAAACTCTCTCATTTGTAAGAATGCAAAATCAAGTTATGGTAGAAAGCTTCTTCAGTCTTCAGTTACTGTTTTTCTCAAAATGTTTTGGAGAAATGCCGTCTGGAAATTAGCTTTAGAAAACATGAGATCGTTATGGTATTTATATCAATAAACTGATTTTATTCCAAAAAATTGAAAGATTAAAATCTTAGTTATTTGAAAATACTTGGTGTAAGCAAATGAGGTTTTTCGTTTGTTTGTTTTTTGTTCGTTTTTTTGTTTGTTTGTTTGTTTTTTGGGTTTTTTTTTTGCATTAGGCCGGCGTGTCCAGAAATAAAGAATTCTCACTCCTCTGGATATCTCTTTATTTCATAATTTAAGTGTAAGGAGGGCCTCCTTTGGAATGTGTGTTTTGGAGACTGAAAGATAAAACTTAAACTCATGCTTCAAATATTTTCTTGAAGAGTCAAATCCTACTTTTATAACTGTGTTTTGAGATTGCTTGTACCTTTTACGCATTTGGAGATACGCACAATTATTTAAACAAATTAAGCATTGAAATGATTCTACAAGTGCAGCAAAAATTGCTCATGGAAGAGTGTTTCTCAAAATGCACTTAATGTTAATGACTTGAGTCTTACATTTGAAAGCGTAGAAATGTATCGTGCTATTTCTTGAGAGTACAAGATGAATAATTCACTCGTATTTTATTTTTCTTCCAAAATCTCTTTCCCCCTAATCATGTTGTAGAGGTTAGAATGTTAAAGCCAAGAATCCCTGTCCTAGAGAAGGAATAATGTGTGCTGCAGCAGTGTTGACGTGGAAAGAAAGCAACATTGGCGTCAATATGTCTGCCTTATGAATGAAGAGGCTCATGGGACTTCCTTATTCCAATTCAGGTTTCCAGGTGCAGGATTTTGGAGAGTGGGGGCCTCTTTGTTTATCCACGCAATGCAGTGCATTGTCTTGCATGTGGCAGATACTCCATAAATATTTATTGAATGAGAGTTAAGCCCCCTACTCTTTGACTGTCTACTCTGTGCCAGATACTGCATTAAACAGTTTATTTGCATGATCTCATTTAATCTCATGTATTACATCACTCCCATTTTAACGGATGAGAAAATTAAGGTACAATTAAGTGTCTTGCCTGATGCCACAAAACTAGGAGGTTGGTGAGAGTTAAAACCACGTCTGCCTGATTCCAAAGCCTGTGGACACTGGGCTAGGCTGCTTTTTCAGGTGAATGTATGAATGAATAAATTGATTCATATTATATCACTCCACTACTTGGAAGTTACTTAATTATCATTTCCTGGAACCTTTAGCCACATATTCAAGTTTCTGTCTGCATCAATACTAGGATAAAACAAGCAAACAGTTGGAATTTTATCTTCTGATAAACGCTCTTAGAATGCAGTCTTCAGGAATGTTTTGCATTTGAAAGTAGATATGGTATTTAGTAGTCTTTCTGAGAAGATAAGGCGTATGAAAGCGTGATGAGAACAGTGTTTTAAAGGCCCAGTGTTCAAAAGCTTTTCCCCTTTCCCATGCTGTTCAAGACCTGACAAGTTTTAGAGAGATTGCTCTCATCTGGTCTCCTGATTTCCTGTGTGAAAAGCACATAACTTCAGTTGCTGTGAAAGAGAATCATTAGGTGGTTGCACTGGATCACTGTCCCTATTTAAGTATCTTCTCATAGTTTCTGGAAAGCAGCTGTGGGCCGAATCTATTAGTTTACTGAGCTCTGAACCCAGTTCCAAGTTCTTGGACAACTAAGTGTCAGAGGACATTGACCAGAAGAATATACACTTTCTCAAATGTAATTGTCTTTTACACTCATTGCGCCACTGTGTGTATTCCAAATAATTTGCAATGCTGGTCTGTTTTCACTAAATCAGCCAGAAGTTTAATTGAGTAAACATATTGCTTATTAAACATCATAAAAATTCAGACTAATAAATATATATGCCATGGAAAAAAATCCATGGGACCATAAGTCCTTTCATCACCTAAATTCAGGCTGCCTCCTCTGTTTCAATGTCTATTAATAGCCACCCCATTCTCCCAGGCACCCTAGTATTAAGCTGAGAGACCTCTTTCCCTTCTCATACTTAGTTGTCTTCTGAATTAAGTCCCCAAGATCAGATGGATTTTGCATGTGGGGCATCATTAGTGTATTTTGCTTTCTGTGTCCATTGTATTGGTCTAGACCGGCATTATTGCTCCTGTGAACTAGTGCAACAGCCTTCTCATGGGTCTCCTTATTCGCGTTCTTGTTATTCCTACAGCCCGTGATCCACACTAAGGAGTGTTCGTTCTAAAATAGAAATTGGACATTGTCTCTGCTCAGCTTAAAGGACTTCAACGCATCCCCGTTGTTCATGGCACAGGTGAAAACTCCTTATTATAGCTTTCCAAGTATCTGCAGTTTGGTACTAACCGACATTTGGGATTGTATTTCTTGATGCTGCTCCTCCCACACTCTGCCTCCAGCAGTAGATGAGGTGGCTAAGTGTAGTGGATGGAGCAAGAATTTTAGAGTCATAAAAACTACCCGATTTTTAATTCGGGCTTTGTCATTTACCAGCTATGTGCCTTTTGGTGAGTTAGCTAACATCCCCGAGCCTCTCTGTTCTTATCTGTAACAGTGGGGGTAATGATGTGTGCCTCAAAGGTTGTCGGGAAGATTAAATGAGATGATGTATGCACATGACACATGGTGAGTCTATTTCAGTGTGATCCCCATTCTGTGTCTAGTTATGAGTGTGGTTGACGTTCTTACTTTCTCCATGTTTTAAGTGCTATAGCAGGTTGTGTCTTGTTCATCTTTCTATCTCACATAAGCACTTAGCACAGTGTCTGACACATAATAATTGCTCAAAAGTGTGTTGAATTGATTGGAAATAAAATGACAGTCTAACAATTCAATATCTGGCTTTTTAACTTTCTGAACAAAATGGGAGCCACCCATCTGAGTGTTCACATGTATATATATATAAAATACCAGATATTTTTGCTCGTTAACCAAAATACAACATAATAGATGATATCTAAACTGTCCCTTATGTCAAGTACCCCTTATTCTGACCACAGTGTTCTGAGTTTTGAGAGTTCCTTGGATATTTTGGACACAAGTCTTTTATCAGATAGTCGCTTTGTGTTTACAAAGTGGAGCTACTTTGAAAGTACAGTTAACAAGAATGAATGTTTCCATTTCCTCCTCCAGTCTAACCATTTTAATTGCTCTCCGCAGGCGACCCTCTTTTTATGCAATATACTTACTTATGCACAATCTGCAAATATTTATAGATCGGTTCATAATTGAACTGCAGAGAGCCTGTTGTGAGTATTTTTGCAAAGTTAATGAATTTTTAAAGAAAAATTAATTTATATATTTTGGGTGGGCAGCTTGGGGTCATCTATACTATACTTGTTTTCTTAAAGTGGGACATCATTCCCATGTGTCTAAAGCACTTAGCTTCGTGACTTGGGTGTTCTCACCCACACTGATCAGAGATAAAAAGGAGTTGGTGATTAGATGAGACCTGGGAAAATAAGTCAAAGAGAGGGAGAGAGCCTGAGCTGGCTGCTTAGCTGTGTGCAGAGCTTGCCCAATGGATGCTCTGGGAAGGGGCGGAGCGGGGAGGTCTCATTGAAAGCAATGACTGAGGTCTAACATGTTGAAGCTCGTTTTGGGAATCTCCCCACCATGTGCCTTTGTTTAATGGGGCCGAGTGGAAACAATGAAATCCTAAAGTTCACTAAGCCCTCCTAGAGCTATTTTCTCCCTTTCTTCCCTCCTCCCATTAAGAAGATTTTGTGTAGACTATAGAGGTGTAGTAGAAGTTGGGACTGACTTTTTGCATAGTTTTTCTTCAAATGTTTTGACTTAGACCGTGATTATTGAAACTCAGAAGCCAAAATATAATTCATTTGCCTGTCTTCCTTGTGACCTCTTCCCTGAGTCCATGAGTGCTACATGTCTAATGGCCCTAATGTTTTTGGTAACAGAGCGACAAGAAATGCAAAAGCAACTGTTACGATCACCAAATGTGATCATATCACAAGTTTTCCTCTATGACTAATCTATGACTCTCTAAAAAGGAAGAACTGTGTCCCTAGCCCCTAGCATAGTGCTGGCCACTTATGAGGTACATGGGATATAAATAGGTTGGTGCAGTGAAAGAGAACACACGTGACTTTGTTCATTTACTTATTAGTGCAACAAATGTTTCTGAGAATCTCCCATGTTCCGGACCTTAGGTTAAGCACTGCAGATAGGTGGGTAAATAAGTCAGATGCGATCTCTAGCCTCAAGGAACTTACAGGCAATCAGTTCTGACAGGTTTAATGTCACACTATGTCAAAGATATAAAATATCAGTGGAGTAAATTCAAAATAATAAATATTTGTAAGCATAGGGGGTGAGAGAGACCTTAAGCAAGACTGAAAATCTCAGAAACCATGAAGAAAAAATATAAAGATATTTGATTACATACATATTTGAAAATGTTTGCATTGTAAAATACACCATAATAAAAGTTAAAAAAAAATTAAACTCTTAGAGACTAGGCAAAAATATTTGTGACACATATAATAAATGGTTAAGAACCCCAATGAGCAATGAGTTTCTACAAATTACTAAGAAAAAGATAAAGAATCCAATAGGAAAAATAGGCCCAGGATATGAACTTTCAATTCACAGGCAAGAGTATATATTACTAATAAACATATAAAAAGATTTTCAAATAATCAGGGAAATGTAAATTAATAAAATAGGGAAATGCCATTTCTCCCACCAGATTAAAAAAAAAAGAGTAGTATCAATCCTGAGAAGGCTGTGGGACATAGACACTCTTACTCATTGCTGGCAAATTGCTACCTTTTATGGAAAAGTAATTGGGCAATATCTATTTAAAATGAGAAATGCATATTTTTTGGTTTTCTGGGAATATAATTTACAAAAATAAAAGTCCTCGCATGTACAAGGATGTTTATAGCAGTAGAAATTCCCCATAAGTGCCCTGAATGTCCATCCATAGAGGACTATCTGGATAAATTATAGTAGATCTTTGCTATGGTATAATGGAGCTATTAACAGCAATGAGTTAAATCTCTCCAGAGCCAGGGGGACTGGGAAGCTTATTAATTTTTCCATGTGTATCTCTGTAATGTTTGGCTTATTATAAAGAACAATTATCTTTTGTAATTAAAAATCTCATAAAGTAAAAATTAATTTTAAAAACTTAGCAATTATAGCACAACATGTCACACGTTTACAATAGGAGTCAATTAGGTGCTGTGGAGATTCACAGGAGGAGGCGCCTAACCCACTTGTACATCTAAAGAGGTTTTCTGGAGGACATGACATCCGTGTTTATTCCTGAAGGTTGGGTGGCAGTCAGCTTGCAGGCTAGGATGGAGAGCATTCCAAGGTATAGGAAGCAGCAGATATGGAGACTGAGAGAGAGCTTGACTAGATGGAGTAACTAAGACGATAGGTTTGGCTGAAACACTGGAGGGGAAAAGTGATAACATAGAGAGGCCAGCAGAGTCTAGATTACCAGATTGCAAGGGGCCCTTATGGCATGTTAAGCTTGAATGTAATTATTATAAAAAGTGGGAGCTACTTGGGAGTTGTAAACAAGGAGTGACCTGATCAGGATGTACTCGCACTGGCTGCTGTGTTGAGAATGAATTAGAAGTAGGAGGCTAGGGGACATGTCAAGAGGAGACGGCAATTGTGCAACAGGAGAGAAACGTGCATGGTGGTGGCAATGGAGAATAGGGAGAAATTGTGTAGATTCGAGAGATGTTTACAGTACAGAACTGACAGAACTTGATTAATAAGGTTAAAGAAGGTGGGGTAGGAGAGTGTCCTTGAGGATGCCTAACTTTTTGGCTTGAGCAGTTGGGTGAGAAGAAAACAGAGAAACTGCTTTTTGGACTATTTGTTTAGTTTTGGGTAACTTTGAATGGGAGTGCAATGGGAAAACACTTGGATTTTCAGAGGTTGGCCTGCTTGACCCAAGAACCTGGCCTCTGACAATGGTGTCACCCCCTGGTGTAACTCTTGGTAACTACATACCTATGTGGACCAGCCTTGAAGTCTAGCTTGCCCTTTACTCCCTACTCGTGCAGCTGCAGATGACTCTGGAGTTCAAGGCCCCTTGGCTGCCCTGAGCCAGGACTTAGGGCCAGATCCAGGTTGTGTAGGGCCTGAAGTTTATATAATTTCTTTTTTGGTGGGCGGGAGTCTTCCTTAATAAGATTGCAACATTAGAAATGAACATGAATATCGACTTAAAACGAGAAAATAAATCACTCCAAGTTACCTATTTTAGAAAGTAGAGAAAATCCAGAAAATATTTAACCACAGAACTGTCTATTAATTTTAATGAATTAATGCCTATAAAATTTTTTCCTTATCTACACATATTTGGTAAAAGACTTGTATCCAAAACATACAAAGAACTCTTAAAATTCAAAAATAAGAAAACAACCCAATTAAAAAGTGGCAAAAAGATCTGAACAAATGGCCCATCAAGGAAGATCTACAAATGGCAAATAAGCCATATGAACATATGGTCCACATCATATGTCATCAGGGAAATGCAAATTAGAGCAATAATGAGATACTTCTACACATCTATTAGAATGGCCAAAATTCAGAACTCTGACAACATCAAATGCTGGTGAGGATGTAGAGCAATAGGAACTCTCTCATTCAGTGCTGGTGGGGATGCCAACTGGTACAGCCACTGTAGAATACTGTTTGGCGGGTTCTTACTAAACTAAACATGTTCCTACCAGATCCAGCAATTGTGCTTCTTGATATTTACTCAAATGTGTTGGAAACCTATGTCCACACAAAAACCCATATTCAAATATTTATGATAATTTTACTCATAATGCCAAAACTTGGGAGCAACCAAGGTGTCCTTCAGTAGGTGAATGGATAGATAAACTGGTCTGTCCAGACAGTGGAATATCATTCAGTGCTAAGACGAAATGAGCTATCAAGCTGAAAACCCATGGAGGAACCCTAAAGGCATATTGCTAAGAAGCCAGTCTTAATCGGATACATGCTGTGTGATTCCAACTATGTGACATTCTAGGAAAGGTAAAATTATGGAGAGAGTGAAAAGGTCAGCGGTTGTCAGGGGTTCAGGAGGAGGGAGGGATGTGTAGGTGCAGCACGGGATTTTTAGGGCAGTGAAACAATTCTGCGTGGCACTGTAATAGTGGACACATGAAATTATGCAATTCGCAAAGCTCATAGAACATACAACATAAAGAGTGAACTCTAATGTAAGTTATGGGGTTCAGTTAATAGTAATATATCAATATTGGTTCATTGATTATAAGGAATGTACCACACAAATGCAAGACCTTACTAATAGGGGAAACTGAACTGGGGCGCAGTGGGGAGCAGGTGTGGAACAGAGAAAACTCTGACTCAGGGAGTCTACCTGGCGACACAGAGTTTTACTCTGGGACAGGTTCTGGGTCCTGAGCCGTAAACTAGCAAGGAGGAGACTTGAAGATTCAGGTAGAGCTGACATCGGTGTCTTGTCTCCTACTCTAATTAGCATCAAATCCCTTGCACCTCAAACTTTTCTCATTTTCTTTCTGCATCTCTCAGTCTTAATGTCTATGCACCTCCCACCCTCCAGCCATATCTGACTCTGGCATCTCTTGTTTAAAATTGTTTTGTCCCTTGTCAGCTGTCTCATAGACTCTGGGATCAGAAACTTCGCACTTAGCTTCTCCATGACACTTGAACAGCATCTGCAATATTCTCCATACCTGTCTCTACTGGAAAGTCTGCAGATAAAACCATAGAGTATGTTTTAACATGGGGGAACGGTTTCAAGTGGGAGATGATTTCCTTTTTCAAGGCCAAATCTGTCTCCCTGGTATTTTTAAAGTCCTCAGTATTTACTGAATGAAGCCATCAAGAATAAGGAGCAGAATAAATTTGTTCCTTCTCTCACATGACAGCCCTCAGGGACCGGAAGACAGTGCTCTTGGGTCTACACACTTTCAGGGTAAACGTCCCAAGGCCTTAGACTGCTTCTCTTATGTCCGTCATCCCTTCCGCGTTTGAGCGATTGCTTCTCTAGGTCTGTGTCCCCTTAAAAGAGTGCTGCCCAGAGATGAGCCTACTGCTTCAGCTGTCCAAGGAGGATGGAGCTGGCCCATCTCTTGTTCTGCACGCTGTGTTTTTATTACTGCAGTCAAGGTCGTAGTAGCCCTTCTAGCAGTCACACAGCATTTCTCATTTCTACTGAGCTTGCAGACGACTAAAATCCCTGCCATCTTCACGCGTGCTGTTGCTAAGCCACTCTTTCTCCTATCCTTATGTCTTTTGAGATTTTGGACTTAAACATTATATTTATCCTTCTTAATGAGAACGTGGGCCCAGCATTCCTGCTTGGGAAGAACTCATAGCACCACAACACTACCATTTGCTGTTATTTCTTCATGTCATCTCCGATTTTGCTGCATAGGCCATTTGTGTCTTCATTTGGTAAAGGTGCAGGACATAGGCTTAAGCTGCTTTGGCTACAGTCTTTGTCAGTCAGGCAAGTAGAACACCATCTGACTAAACCCGTCCTCAGCCCGCATTTCTCCATCTTAACTGCAACGAGGCAATATTTATTGAATTTCTATATTAGCCTCTGTTGAGAACAAGCCTTTTTTAATCAGGCAATTCTTGCCACAACCTTCTGAATAGGTTTTATTATCATCCCCATTTTTCAGAAGAGGAAACTGAGCGATGGGGAGATTGAATGCTGGAGCAAAGTCACACACAGCTAGTGTGGAGTGGTTCCAGGACTTAACCAAGGTGTGTTTGACACAGATGCCCATGCTGTTAACCACTATGCTGTACTATCTTCATCCTCTGAAAAGCCAGTTGTCCCAAATCCAAATTTATATCGCATGTAAGACAAATTCCAGGCAGAGAGAAAAGATCAACAGGGCTAAGACAGGAACATGCCTGATGTGTTTGTGATAACTGCAAAAATACCAATGTGGCTGGAACTGAGCGAACAAGGGAGAGGAGATGGGAGATATTTCCGAGAGGTAATTGGGGCCCAGATTATGTAGGGATTTGTAGGAATTTTGATTTGTGCTTTAAGCGAAATGAGGAAATATGGGAGGATTTTGAGCAGAGTAGCGACATGACCTGGCTTATATTTTTAAAAATAACAAGTCTGGTTGCTGTCTATGTTGAGAGTAGAGTGTGGGAGACATGGACAAAGTGCCAGGATGTTCAGTGGACAAGGTCACATTTTAGGCGATGGGGGCCGGAGGGAAGGTCAGAGAGGATAATATACTCACATTATAAAACATTCACAATTAGGAATGCGACTTAATTCCTATTTATGGGCGATTGCAATTAAACCAATTTTATCATCACCAGATGAATTTTACTTCACACAAGGACTTCAGCTGAATTCCCTGGTCCTGGCAGTTCTTTTCCCTTTGTCACTAGATGGCACTATTGAGTAGTTCCCATTTCAAGAACATTTACTCCAAAAGCATTTACACTAGATGGCGCTCAGCCCATTTCTCCCTGAGGCTAGTCAACTCCCAGTACGTGACACGAGCCTACCTAGTAACCTCTTGTGCACAAATATCTCTGAGAAATCCGTCAATACTCAGTTCTGGTAAAAACAATCAATTCTATTATGACTACTTTTCAGTGCAGTATTGAATCATACATGCCCAGTGTAGTGATTCTGAGTCAAATCAGAATTCAACTTATATCCAAGAGGAGCTCCAGTTTATCTTATTACAGATTGAGGAGGGGCCCCCATCCTCCGTCTACACTTTGCCATTGAGATTGAAGGTCTATGCCTACTCTGCAGTGGGAGGTAATTTTTCCTGACTTATGTCAGCTGTGTGATCTTATGTTATATGTTAGTTACTTTCATATAGTTAAAAATCTTGATGAAATGTTTCTTAAAGGCAGAAAACTGAACCATGGTTCTCTTGCTTCAGCTAACATTCATCTTTTTGTTTTTCAGGGGTGGTACTTCCTTTAAAAAAATTAGAGGCCTCTGGTGTCCCTTCTCCCTCATACTTAGTTCTAACTTTATTACCTTTCCCTGGTTGAGCTGTACAACATCACCTGGTCCTTGAGATAGGAATGCATTTCCTATTCGCAGTTTGTCTTTGAATGTTGAACTGACTGAAGGATTTTATACCCAGTCTGGAAGGCTAACTTTCTCATCCTTTTAGCATTCAAGTCTCATCTAGATTTTCTCTGGAGTTCTTTTAGTGAAAAGGAGACCAGACTGAAAAATCACAAGACCTGGATTTAGGCTGAATCTTGCCCCTTACTAATCGTGTATCCTTGGACTTGAAACAATATTTATTTGAGCTTCAATTTCCTCATCTATAAAATGATAAAAATAATTATAAATTACCAGCAGCTTCACTCAGCTCTTTCTCTTCCAATCAGACTTTATTCTTATTCTGAGGAGAGTCCCTTTTTTATTTTTATTTTTTTTTTATCCAGACCTGACTATAAACTAAAAGTAGCTCCAGAAATACTTCATCTTCTTTGGTTAAGAAACACAGTCTCTTCTGAGAAAAACCAATGTCTATAACCACGCATTAAGAGTACAGAAATTCACACACATCTACCTAATGATGAAACCTTTCTTTATAAGAAAGGAGAACATTGCAATTATCATCTCTTACTTTTGGAGAGTTTCGGAAGTATGTTCACATTTCCTTCCTCATTTGATCCTCCCTCAAAAATGGTGTGGAATAGGGCATTCCATTATAAATCCTATTTGGTAGATGAAGTATGTGAGGTTTAGAAAACTGAAAGGCCTACCTCAAAGTCACGGGTTACTGGGCAATGGACCAGGGACGTGAGCTTGTGTCTCTGTCAGTCCTGAGTGATTGGGGACTCACTTGACTAATGCTGGCTATTAGAGTTAAGTTAACTGGGTAAGGTGTCTCAAAACATTTGCCCATTTTTCAGGCAGTTGACCTAACCCACAGAAAAAGGGAAAAGTAATCACCTAAGGTCATAAAGAATCACATAAACAGAGAATCGAAGAAAGAATGAAGTCAACCTAACTTCAGCCCATGTTTATAACATCTCTTTCTTTTTAGTTAAGAGCCAGTCTCTTAAAAAAGAAATCTTTGTTCTTCTCAGAAGAACCAAATATGTTTCCAAATGTTGCGCCCTTTATTAAAATTCTAGGTGTAAAAAGTAAAAAATATTTATGCTTAAAAAACAAAACTTCCCCTTTATGTTGAGCAAATGGGAATCCTTTGATTCATTCCAAAATTTCTATTCTAGGTATGGTTACGTGGTTTTTTTTTCTTTTTTAAGAAGTGGAAAATATGCAATGCTCTTAAATACCACCCTTTTCTCATTTTGCTTGCTTATTATTAGAGTTCGAATGGATTCTTGCTTTGACATGGAAGTATATTTTTAAAAGAACCGTGAATAATCTGTTACTATAGCAATAATTTCTCACTCTGAAGCTATTTAATCTTCAAGCAACATGGAACTTTAAATGTCAAAGTGGTCCATATCTAGGATGAATACTGTGCTTGACTAGACCAATAATTAAGGTGTTCATGATGAAGAGAAATGGAGTTTTTGATTTTTGTTTGTTTTTAATTTTCTTAAGGTGTCCCTCAACTGTTAGGCATTGTTAGCAGGGGAGGAACCGTCTGCATATAATGTCAGTGTAGATGCCTATGCTGTTGGCAACACGCGAGAGTGATCAGCTGTGTGCGAGCCACATCCGTTTGTACACTGAGGATCTAAGGAAGAGCACAGAGATGCCCATGTTCCACATTCTAATGCAAATACACACCAGAAAATAGAACAGTAATTCGAGGCACAGTACGCTGCTGGGTAAATCACTTCCCCTATGGTTTGGCAAGAATCTGAATCCAGCATCTGGGCAAAGACTGTCTTGCACTACCAATAGACATCGTACTATTTGGACAAGGCTTTGGGTGAGTAACTGCTCTGTGAAAGGCAGTTCATGCAGTTTGGTGTAGCTGCTACCGGGTGGAGCTTAGGTGCCAGAGCCAGCTTAGGTGCTTTTTCTGGTGTGATCTGTGTGTGACGTGGTCTTCATTTACCGATTCCAGTTGCCTATTGTGAAACACATTCTTATATATATTTAGCTGAAATGAGAACCACAACAGAAATACAGCTTAAATCCATCACAGAATCAGATCTGGATGGCGTGCGTTCTTCCTGTTTACTTGACTGGTCCTGAGAAAAAACCCTACCATGAGCTACAGGGACCTGAGGGCCTGATCATCTCCTATGACCTACCCGTCTTTTTCCCCTTACTCTCTCTGCTCCAGCCACTCCAGAATTATTTTCCTCAAACAATCATGCTCTTCCTAGCTTCAGGGCCTTTGCACATGCTGACTCTGTGCCTGAAATCTAGCCCATTCTTTCCTTTCCTTCTGCCATTTTCACCCAGCTAATTCCTCTTTATTACTTAGATCTCAGCTCAAGATCTTTTCCTCAGAGAAACTTTCCCTAAACCCACATTAGGTGAGAATCCTTGTTATATATTCCCATAGCACCCTGTGTTCCCCAAGACATAAAGCTCAAGATCACTGAGACTGCTTATTCGCCATGGGAATTCAGTGGTGTATGGAATCTGTCTTGTTTACCGTGGTGTTTTCAGTGCCTAGCTCAGCGCGGGCACTTAAATATTTGTTGGATTAATGAATGAATTACAGACAGCTTTGGTGGGAGAAAATTAAGGCTGCTTGATTTGGGTTCAAAAGCCTGCTTTAAGATAAGCCACTTCTGGAACTGGCAGTCCATTTTCAATGTGCCCCTGAGTGACCCAGGATAAGGAATACGACTGATTTTTAGCACAGAGACCAAAAATCTAAATGTTGCTGATTTCTCCAAATAACCTCTGAGAATAAGACTTTAGATCTCGTGGTATGTTTTTCTGTATTTTGAAGTTTTTTGTTTTTTGTTTTTTTTTGGTGGGGGACTTTGTCTAAAGTCTTTTTAGGAGCGTTAAATTCATTCATCGATTCATTCAACGAATTCCTTTTTTTCCCCTCAGAAATAAGGTGTGACTAGTAAACAATGGGACCAATTTTCTTGTGTGACTCACAAACTGACTCAGAGAGCAATTCAGAGTGACATTTTTAATGAAAGCCATGGAAATTTTATTTTGCTCATCTTTGAAGTCACTGTACAACTCAGACTTGTTGACTTCCTGAATAAGCTGAACATCTACTAAAATATTATGCACATCACTCACATATCTCATGCCTGGGTTGTGTTTTTTTCACAAAAGACATGTCACGCTGTAGGACCACACCTGACCTCAGGCAGGTGGGAATCTAAAAAGCAAACAGGATCTCAGTAGTAAGGCTTTTTTGCCGCTCTCTAGCCCTGATCTGTGGCCTAGGTTGTTGTTTCTCCCCCCTTCAGAGCCCGTGCCTTACTGAGTTTTCTTCCTGGCTTCTGCAGGCAAGTGTATGTTTCATCCCTTCTGGACCCCATTAGTGTTACATTACTTCAAGTCTGCTTAATTCACATGTGCTGAGCACAATTACAAGTCTTTTGCTAAACGTTGAGATTAAGGAGATCGAGAATATATAGGAAAACTATAGGGAAGTTGCAGTCTAAGAACAAAGATGGATAGATACTAAAATAATTACCATAAACTATTGGGAGTTGTGCAATAGTTTTTGTACACACAAGACTTAAAGCAGGGAGGCTACCAGGAGGGCTTTAATTTTTCTAGAGACCTCACGCCACCACGCATGCATTTATATGCATTTACGCTATATACTGTAAAGGACTGTGACAGGCACGAGTGTGGGGCAGGGTGCCACATCATCTTGGAATATGAGAGAGTGGTTGCCTGAAGCTTGCCATGTTTCTCCCTTAGATTGTAATGGTGTATTAGTTTCCTATTGGCCACTGCAACAACTCACCACAAATTTAGTGGCTTAAAATGACACAGATTTACTCCCTTCCACTTTTGGAGGACGGAAGTCTAAAATCAAGGCGTCAGTAGGGCTGCGTGTCTTCTGTATGTTTCAGAGGAGAATCTGTTCCATTGCTTTTTTTGGCTCCTGGAGGCCACCTGTATCTCCTGGCTCGTGACCTTTTTCTCACGTGATTCCAACCTCTTGCTTCTGTCATCACATCTACTACTATGAGCTTCTTGTCATCCTCTTGTAGAGACTCTTGTGATTATAATGGGCCCATTTGGAAAATCTAGGATAATCTCCCCATATCTCGAGGGCGGTCCTTAACTTAATCACATCTTCAAAGTCCCTTTTTCCATGTAAGATAACATCTAGATTCCAGGAATTACAGCATGGACACATTTGGGGCCTTTATTCTGGCTACCATAGGGACTAAGGCAATGAAAATAGCAACAGCAAAAAGAATCTGATGTCATGCCAATCTTGCTTTAGCTCATCAACCGATTGAATCAAAATCATTGACAGTGACTTTTCTAAATATTTGTTTTTTAAATTTTTATTTCAGACTTCCCTGGTCCTTTCAAACACGTTATAAGCCCATACTACCCATTATATCTCTAGGTCGCTGCATTTCTCTCTATTCCTATCAGCATATTTGTTGGCATGACCTCTCCAACTCTGCCCTTCCAGTTGGGTGACCTTTTATTATCATTGATCATTTTCCTCAAGCCCAAATCAGCCACACAGTTCCATGTTGACAATTCCAAAATTCCAATTTCAAGCATGCCACTCTCAATAATTATTTCCTCTTATCCTTACTTACTGCAATACTTGCACTGATACAGTTTAATTTATCCTTTCTCTTTAATTATCTTCCCCATTCTGACCTCAAGTATCTCCTTACCCACTATATTGTATGAGCCATTTTTATATTCATTCACTTAAATGTTAATTGAACAACTGCTATGTGCTTTTCTTGGATACAGTAGTGAGAAAAATAAAGGTCTTGCCCTCATAAAATTAATATTTTAGGTAAAATATAAGCACTCTCATATAATGGCCTATAATTCCCTTGTACCACTTCTGAAATTTCAATTTCATACATCCTAATTGAGACCTCCAGTCTATTGAGCTCACCACTTTCTCTCAGCACTCTTCTTCCCTTCATCTTTTGCTCAAACTTCCCCTTTCACAAACTCTGAGCTGATGATTGTACATCATACTTTATTGAAAAATAATAAAAGAAGAGACCTCTCATCTTCCCATTACAGTGGTTCGAAATCACTCCATCAATTATTCCTTCTTTCTCCTGTATCATCAGTTTCTCTCTTTCCAGTACTTCATCTAATCAGCATACAAACATGCTGTAGTAGTTTCTGTCTTCAAACAAACAAACAACCTGTTTTGATCACATATCCCCTTCTATATACTGCTCCATTTCTAGTCTCTATTTCACATCAAAACATCTTGAAAGAGTAGGGTAACTTCTGGGATAACACCTCCTCATTTCCCATTTATTCTACAAGTCACTATGATCTGACTTTTGTGAAAATATGTCCTTTTGTTGAGGTCAGTATTCATGACACCAATGCGACATTGAAATTCTTGTCATCAAATTCAATGAATACTGCATGTACATATAATGGGATGCCTAGTATCTCCACTTAGATGTTTATAAGGTAGCTCACTCTTAATATGTCCAACATGGAACTCCAGCTCCTAGCCCCAAACCTGTTATTTCCCCAGTTTTCACTTCCCAAATTTTATTCTAACCAAATTCATCACAAAATTTTATATTGAAAATATCTATCCATTTCTTTCTACCCC
This sequence comes from Pteropus medius, assembly GCF_902729225.1. Classification (NCBI taxonomy): domain Eukaryota; kingdom Metazoa; phylum Chordata; class Mammalia; order Chiroptera; family Pteropodidae; genus Pteropus; species Pteropus medius. The sequence continues at coordinate 1,396,257 of NW_024344372.1, forward strand.
AATAACCTCTAGTGTAGTCTCCTACCTGCTCTCCCTGCTGCTACTCCTGCTCTACTATTATCCATTCTCCACTCAGATGCCAGAGTAGTTTGAAAATCATTTGTACTTTTCCATTTTTCCTTTGGCATAGAGCAGGGGTTGCAAACTGACCTGCCTACCATGGCCAGGAAGATAAACAAGTAGACTAGGTATATTTTTTTCTTTTAAAAGACCAGAAAGCTAAATCAAGCTTTTTAAATTTTTTTACTGAATTATAGTGTAAACATGTAACATAACATGCATGAAACTGTAGATCGTATTTTAAGATTAAATTGTAAAAAGAGACAAAACCAGCAAGATTTAATTATCCAACTTTTCTAGATTTGTCTATATATTATTATCTCTATTATAAGGAAAACGGGGCAACAGTGATGGTAAATGGTGATAAGCATACCCTTGGACTCAGAGTGGGGTGTACAACCACTGGTCTGTTTACTGTGTCCAGGGTTTTGTCAGAATGCCAGTATTTAGCCCTTTTAGATTAGCTTCTTTCACTTAGTAAAATGTATTTAATGTTCCTGCATGTCTTTTCATGGCTTGAGAGCTCATTTCTTTTTAATATTGAATGATATTCCATTGTCTGGATGGGCCACAGTTTGTTTATCTAAGTTTTGGCAATTATGCCATAAACATCCATGTGCAGGTTTTTGAGTGGACATAACTTTTCAACTCATTTGGTAAATACCCAAAGAGTATGATTGCTGGATTGTATGATACGGATTGTATGATAAGAGATATGTTTAGTTTTGTAAGAAACTGCCAAACTGCATTCCCATCAGCAATGAAAGAGGCTCTCCATCATTCCACATCCTCACCAGCATTTGGTGTTACTGTTTTGGATTTTAGGCATTCTAACAGGTATATAGTGTGGTATCCGATGGTTTTAATTTGAAGTTCCCTAATGACATGATATTGTACATATCTTCATATGTTTATTTGCCATTGTTCTTTGGTGAAGTATGTGTTCAGATCTTTTAAGTTGGATTATTCACTTTTTAAGTTGGATTATTCATTTATTCATTTTCTTTCTGTTGAGTTTTAAGAGTTTTTTTTTTTTTGGATGTTATAACTACTAGTCCATTATCAGGTATGTATTTTGCTAAGATTATCTCTCAGTCTGTGGCTTGTCATTTCATTCTCTTAATAGTGTCTTTAGCCAAACATAAGTTATTAATTTTAACGAAGTTCAACTTACCAGTTTTTCTTTCATGGATTTTGCTTTTAACGTTGTACCTAAAAAGTCATCACCAAACCCAAGATCACCTAGATTTTCTCCTATGTGATATTCTAGGAGTTCTATAGCTTTGCTTTTTACACTTAGATGTATAATTCTCCTTGAGTTAATTTTTGCAAAGAGTGTAATGTCTGTGTCTAGATTCACTTTTTACATGTTAATTTCTTCCATCACCATCGTTAAAAAGAGTACCTCTTAATCGAATTGCTTTTGCCTTTGTGGCAAAGATCAGTTGACTGTATTTGTGTGGGTCCATTTTGGGGTTCTTTATTTTGTTCCATTGATTTATTTATTTCTTCTTTTACCACTACCACCCTGTCTTGTTTACTCTAGCTTTATGGTAAGTTTTAAGGTAAGATAGTGTCAGTCATCCACCTTTGTTCTTCTTCAATACTGCAGCGACTACTCTGGGTCTTTAGCCTTTCCAAATGAACTTTAGAATCAGTTTCTAACTAGCCACAAAATAACTTGCTGGGATTTTGATTGGGATTGCATGAATCTATAGATCAGTGTGGGAAAACCGACAGCTTAGATATATTGTCTTCCTATTCATGAACATGGATTATCTCTCCATTTATTTAGATCTCTTTTGATTTTGTTCATCAAAGCTTTGCACTTTTTCCATTATAGATCTTATATGTATTTTGTTAGAGACGTATCTAATTATGTGATTTTTTGGTGTCAACATTGATCGAATATTTGTAAAAAAAAATTATCACATTAATGTAAGATGTTGATGATGGAAATAACTGCAGGAGAAGAGTCGGTTTAGAGGGGAAAAATGGTGAGAATAATGAGTGCAGTTACAGCTTACATTTTATAGGCTTTTTTAAGGATTAGGACCCCAATAACTTGCAATTTTCTGTGTGGTTAATAAATGATTTTATATAATTTTTACGATTGCCTTATAAGGTCAGTGTTGCTATCTCTATTTATAGATGAGGAACCTTGATGGTAGATGACATGCAGTCGTATAATTAATAAGGGCAGACCTGCCACCTCTTTTGTGAAGGAGCACCTGTGGAGACTGTCACTTCTCATGGCTGGTAAACTCAAAAAAGGAATCAACAGAAAAAAATTCTAATGTTAAGGCAGCAAGGCAGGATCATACTATATTGAAGTTTAGTATTTTAGTATTTTAAACATTGTTTTTTAGCTAATGATCACTTAGTCTGAATGGAAGGATTTGCTGCTCTGTCAGATGAGAATACTGTTTAATGGACAGCCAACACATGAACCAAATTTGCCTCACTAGAAATGGAAGATAGCAATAAAATACATATTTTTTTCCAGAGCCGGTGGGCAGTGTCTGCTGAAAAGGGAGTTGGCTATACTTTACATGAGACTTCTACTGCCCTATTCCATACTTTGTTCCTAAAGACAAGGATACAATCTAGATGAAAAACTACGATTGGTTTTCACTTCATTTTGACTACTGAATTAATGTTTTTCGCTATTTTCTTCCTATTTTTTATTTTTATTCTTCAATTACAATTGATAGTCAATATTATTTTATATTAGTTTCAGGTGTACAGCATAGTGGTTAGACATTTATATAATTTACAAAGTGATCCCCCGATTAATCTAGTGCCCACCTGGCACTATACATAGTTATTACAATGTTATTGACTATATTCCCTAATCTGTACTTCATATCCCCATGACGATTTCGTAACTGCCAATTTGTACTTCTTAATCCCTTCACCTTTTTCACTCAGCCTCCCAAACCCCCTCACACTGGCCACCATAAGTTCTCTGTATCTATAATTCTGTTACTGTTTTTTTTTTAATCATTCAAGGTATGTGCCTGAAATATGTTCACAAATACCGTGTATATACATTATATATATATATGCACACATTTTATATCTGTAATACAAATTTATTCCATCAACCAAAGCATACCACTAATATAGTACATTTTGGCTGATGGAATCAGTTTTTTGGTTCTCACTGTTAACAGAAGCAACAATTTTTTTTGCATGCCTATTTTCTTGTAGACTGTTTCATTTACCATCATAGAATGTAGGATAATTTTATAATCTTCTAATATGTAACTACTACATGTAGTAAATCTGTCTTTAAGTAGCAATAACTTTAATACTAGGTAGCTTTCTCCTCATGATAAGTGTCTTATAATTAAAGTAAAGCATCATACTTAAAATGAAAAACACATATGTGGTCAACAGCAATACGTGGACTTGACATGTCCTGACACATCAAATCTCATGCTTATAGAATCTTAGACCTGACAGAAACATCAGGAATGGCCTAGTTCAGCTTTCTTATTTTACACTCGTGGAAAGGGAACACTATAGAGAGTAAGTGGCTTGAGGGGCCCAACATCCAGTTAGTGCCAGAATCAAGACGAAAATTCAGGATCTCCTGGTCCAGATGGAGTTGGGGGTCATAGGAAGATCTTAGCTTTTAAAGTAGAACAGGTAAGTCTTACCAGGTTTTTGAACTTGGGAGAAGCCCTTAACCTACTTGAGCATCATTTTCCTCAGTTCTAAATTAAGGGATTCATTCATTGTGGTATTTTTTATGTCCCAAGCAATAGTAAGAACAGAAGAATGGTTGTTAAGATCTGACAATTTGTAACTGTCTACATGGGCTGTAAGTGCTCACTTATTATTAATGCTCTTTCTTTACGTGAGATAGTTTCGTATAATCACAATAGACTTGAGAAAAGTCTATCCTCGTTTTGTAGTCAGGACATTTATCAAAGATCAGGAAGCTCATCTACAATCAGGACAAATGAAAAACCAAAACCAACTCACTTTGTATGCCTCCAAACCCGAGCTGCACATGAATCCATTGAGAAGCTTTTCTTTTTCCCTTTTTTTTTTTTTTTTTTAATACTGATGCCTGGACCTCATAGCTGGAGGTTCTGATTTAATTGTTGGCAATGTGTGTGTAGGGGGATGGCCAAGGCCATCAGTGTTACAAAAAGCTTGTAGATGTTTCTCCTGTACAGATGGGATGGAGATCCCTTGGGCCAGACTGAGCAGCCTGAATTCTCAGCAGGCTGCATCAATCGACTCGTTGTTTGTGGGTCCCATGTCTGGGTAGCCAGGAAGGGGCCGAAGTTCCCAGCAGGGACGCTCCCTTGCGGCCAGTGCAGTTCCGTTAATGTCTTCCTAAGCTCAGCCACGATCCTAACATATCCTAGCTGAGCCTCTTCATTTTTACTGCCTTTTATTCCAAGCATAATAGCAGTTACAGTTGGATGGGGGTGGCATAAAATTCAGAAAAAAAGGTACTTGTCAAATTGAATATGGTGCCTTCCTATTTCCTGGATGTTTTGAGTTTGCTTTTGGAGAATGACACCCCCCTGGGGATGTCTGAAGAACACTATGACAAGTTGAAATCTCAATGTGTCATAGCTTTGTATCTTTTTGTTCAAATATTTTCTTGGAAACTATTTAACCTAGGATTATCTTTTCTTATTAATTAATCCATGGGGAAAATGGGGCTCAGGCAGGGACATTGGAAACCTACTTGAGCTCCTTTTGCTACATTCTCACCATGTTATGCCCAGGAAATGTCTAATAGGAATATTAATGCAAACATCTATTGATCAGGAAGTTCTGAGTACTGGGCAAGAGGAGATACAAGGCAAGATGAGCAGAACAGAAAGGGTGGTCTATCCGGGTGGTTTACTGCAGTTCTGGAGGGTCAACCAGGCCTGGGTTTCTTGTATTCACCAGCTCCGTCATCCCCAACCCCCTCCACACACAGACACACACATTCACACTCTCTCTGGCCTCCCCGGTACTGTTAGACACGTCACAGTTCTTCAAACGCCCTGGTAAGAAATGAGTTTATATAACTCATTTAGTAGCCTCCACCCCCCCATCTTCTCTATTTACAAAGTCTTGGGAATAAAGGTGGTTTCCCAAAACGAGGGTTAGGGATCCAGTTGTCAGTGGATTCTTCTCTCTGTCGCCTCCCTATATCAGCTGTTGCTGCCAAGATTTGGGCCAGAGGCAGCCCTGAATCATGCGCTCTGCCCTCCAAGGCTTGGTCCTCTTATGGACTAATCTGGTTTTTGGCAATCCCTTTCCTCAGAAATAGTCCCGCCTTTCCCACTCTGGCCTTTTGGCTGATGATACTGCTGTGTGTAAACAGGTCTCTAGATGATACTGCCCTTGCACTGGGGGACATGTGAACATTTACTGCCTCACGATTCCTCTGCTTTTGTCCCCACTCGTCCGCCTGAATGCAAACTTCAGAATTGGCCTTTGCCTGCATTATGACGGAGCTTGCCACAACCCATCAGACAGAGGCGCCAGCCCCTGTCTCCTTTGTATCTCACTCACCATTGTCTCTGTTTCCGCCTTTCCTCACTCTGATAGCTGTATTGGTGCCATTAAACCCGGATTTTTCTGAGCTCCCTACATGATACCAGGGAAGTACTGGGAGGCCTAGCCTGCCTGAGATAACCTCTGTTTCCCAGCACTCGTTAAACTTACCAACCTTGGCCTGGCTACACTCATTTGGCCTACAGAAAACCTTGTGTTATTAGGTTTGACCATTTTAGACCTTTGGTTTTGCTATTGAGTTCTGATCCTTTGAATTCACTCTAAGTCCTAGGGAAGGCTCCCTTGTCCCAGTCTCTCTCCAACCTGCAGGCCTGGACACTGAAGAGTTAACCTATTATCTTACAGACAGAATGGAACCTGTGTCTCTTTGTTCCCAGCCACCACATATTGCCACCAAATCAGTCTGTTTTTTTTACCCTGGGTGTGGAATTCGGAAATGTTGACATTAATGTATGACCATTTATAAATCCGTCCTCAGTTATATTTTTTCCCATGCGGTTTTTATTCTTAAAATCTTTCCCTCATAAGACCCATAGGTTATAATGTATGTTTTCTATGTGCATTTATATTTTAGCAACAAACCGAAAATGCCTTTGGCTTTTAGATGCTATATAAGGAAAACGTACAGTATTATGACTTGCATTTTCATCTCCTTCTTGCTAAAGCTATTTTTCTTTTAGAGACTCACAGCAAGAGTAGACATCTGGGGAAGGAGGAAAACTGCCACTGGTGAAGAATATTCTCAAGACCTTTCCAATACAATTTATTTTATTTAATATAAATCTGCAAATAAATGGTATTTAACTAATACATAGTGGCTAGAAATCGATGATTTCTTGTTGAGTTGAGCCACCTGCTACCACAGTGAACCTGGCCTTTTCCCAGGTCCAGCAGGATAATTCGGAGTGATCCTGTAGGAGGGGAGGGCGCTTTATCAGAGAAGTTGCTCTGGGGAAGTTATTTCTGAACCATGAGAGCTTTAAAAAAAAAAAAGAAAAAAAAAGAACAGAGTAAAGCAAAGGAGTAGTAAAACCTCATTTGCAGTGTTTCTGTAGTGATGCTAACTCCCCGGGAAAGAGTTGAGGCGGGGCTATGCAATGTAGCTTCCTGCAGTGCTGCAAATAAATATTCTATGTCTGTGTCATGCAGTGTGGTAGTTACTAGCTGAGTGTGGCCACTGAGCACTTGAAATGTGGCTAGTGTTACTGAGGGACTAATTTTTATTGTAGTTTAAGAAGCTACACGGCTAGCGTCTGCAGTATTGGGCAGCTAAGAGTTTGAGGATTGGACTCCAGAATGTGGCTCTTCGCTTGCAATGCTAAGTTTCTCACAGTCTTTGTATACACGCACTACAAAGCTGGGGATTTTTTGTATGACCAATCTCCCCTGTCACTATTGTTTCTGGATTCTTTCGTCCATTGCCTTTCCTTGCACATTCCTATTTACCATATTTGTTCAACCAGTCTGTTCTAATGCATCGAGTGTTGTGACATGTGCTATTTCTGAAGACATGCAACTTTTATTCAGAATGACATTTACAGAGATTTGATTAAATACATTTAATTTCCTCCTACTGAATTACTTCTTTGGTGTGAACAAGTAATTCTCCACTGAGAATACAGACCGAGGAAGAGGAATAAGCGGAAGGAGGACATAGATAGTTTTAATTTACCAAGTTCTGATCTGACTCCCGGTATCTCATTTATTACTTTTTAAAGAAATCACTCATCACATAAAAGTCAACACACTGGAGGCCTGCAGCGGGTCACGGAGACGTCTAGCACAGCCTCCAGCTGGATTCTTTTTTTTCTCCTCGCCACTGCCCCTCCTCACATCTTTCTCCACAGTTGGCTACTGGGCCTCTTACAGGAGTGTCAGTGACAGGAACCCATTCCTTCTGCTTCCTGAGGCTGTCCATTCCACTGTTGGATGACATCCATCTTTAGGAAGTTCCTCCTTATGGTGTGACAGAATTGGTTTTTAGCCGTGGTTTCTACTCGTAGGATAGTACCAGTACAAGTAACTCTATTTCCATGTGTCAGTCCAGCAAATCTTGGAAGATAAAACTCTTATTTTTACATAGAATTTTCGAGATGGGCTTTTAATTAATTTATTCATGGCAGACTTTCAGGTGTCCTTTCGGTCCTGTCCCAGTTATCTGGATCTGGACATATGCCAGTTTGTCAGTGATCCACTTGAGGTCGTACCCAAAACTGAAACGGACACTTCAGGTGGGATTTTATCAGTAACAGAGTTGAGCAGAACGCTCACTTCTAGAGTTCTGGATGCTACACCTTTATTGACAGAGCCTGAGATTACTTTAGCTTTTTTTTTCTTCTTTAAAACAGTACTTATATTTCTTTAAAACCAATACTTATATGGTTCTTCCAGTCAGCTAAAGGGCCATAATCTTTTCCACAAGCGTTATACCTCTCCTGTATTTTAGAGAATGTTGAGCGATCAAGTCAGGACTTTATATTAAGCCTTAATAACTTCAGCGCGTGATGCCAGATCTTTCTTCAGAGGTGAAGAGCTGCTGCTGCTGCTGGGAATGCTGTTGTCAGGAACCCTCAGCTGTCAGCAGTCCCTGGAGATGGCCTCAGCCAAAGAGACCTCCCTTGCCAGCAGTGTCGCACTTACTTTTGGGGGCAGCCTTTATCTACTGACTGATCAGTTCAGAGGTGTAAAGCACCCCGCCCCGCTTGGTACCACTTTTCAGGTTAATCTCAGGTCCAGTACTCCCTTTGGGGAGTAAGCTGGACCTTCACTGGGACTGCATCATAAATCAGTACATCAGTCCCTCCCTCCACTTATCCTGCTTTCTTTTCCTTCCTTTCACAGGCGCTGATTCCCAGAGCCTTTCCTAACAAATCTCCTGCATGCTAATTTCTAGCTCAGAGTCCACCTCACAGAGAGCTCCATTTGTACTCATGAATTTCTCCAGTCTGAGCAGCAAATTCATTTTGGATCCCGTATCTGTCATCAAAGGTATCAGCTATTTTAATTTTCAGATGTGATTCCTTTCCTGAGGTCCAGAGCCATACTTTAAACTCTTTACTGGATATTTATACCTTGATGAGTCATGGGCATCTCGAATTCAGCAAATCTAGAATTGCACTCACTATTCCCACTATATTCCCCTCCAAACCTACTCTTACTACATCAGCTCAGTCACCCACACTTGAAACCTTATTGTCCTCTCCCTCAGCCTAAACATTCAAAGCTTCCCCTTTCCTTTCTCACTGCCATTTCCCTAATTCAAGCCCTTACTGTCCGCCACTTACACTGTTATTATTGCCTCCTCCCTGACCTTCTATGCCATCAGTCTTTCCTCACGACACTCCAGCCCTCTTCATATGGCCACCAGAGAATCTTTCCAAAACATGAATCTGATCATTTTACCTTCTGCTTTAAAAACTTCGATGCCCTTTCCCCTACCCCATTGCTTAAAGGATCAAGTCACTACTTCCTAGGTTGGCCTTACATCCTTTACCCAACTTTTCTCTCTTTCCTATTTTATTTGCTTCTGTTCTTTTTGTATGTTCTCTAGTCTCTAGTTATACTAGTCTCTGAGCAGAAGCACTCTCCTGTGTGTATGCCTTCAAAGCTGCTCTCCAACACGTAACGCAGTCCCTAACACAGTGTGGTTCCACTGGGTCCCCAGTATGGCATGCAGGTACTAAGATGTGTGTCTCTTAAATGAAGTTAAACATGGGATTCAAAGTTAGAAGCTGAAAAAAAAAGGAAAGAAAAGTACTGAAATCATAACCAGATAAACCACAAATACGGATTTATAGGCTTATTTTAAGGATTTTAAAAATAGTTTGATGTTACACTACTTTTCTTACTATTAGTGAATCTGAGAAGTTTGAACTTCTTACATCTTGTCGATGAATGAAACTAGCGTGCCTCAGACTGAGGTGTCGTGGTGGATCAGAAGTGCATTTCTATGGAGGATGTGCTATTAGGGTTCTTAGAATTGCTGAGGGAGAAAAAGAAAAAAAAAGTTGCACAGGTCGTTTAATGAAACCTTAAACATATTTTCCCTACAAAAGACACATTCACCCGTATTTTTCTCTGAGAAGGCAAATGGCAGATTTAGACAGCGTTTCTTGTGGATTTAGCATGAGGTAATTCAACAACAGTGAAAGTGACAGAATCCTCTAAAATGACCCAAATGGGAATGATGGACTGCATTCAGCAAGAAGAAACTTCTAAAAATAATTGTTTAAGCATGCATTTCATTTTAAAATTGCCATCACGAGACAGAGGCCTGATTTAGAAGTGGTCTATGTGAAAAAGAACTGTAAGTTTTTGTAAGCAAACAGTTTGATGTGACTGTTAAAAGGGGATGCAATTTTGGTATCACCAGAACTACAATGTCCAGATCACAGAATAAATACGTAACCACTGTTACGTTGATTCAAACATGTCAGGGATATTATATTCGAATTTAAAAGGAACAATGCCAAATTATGATGCCTTCAAAGGAGAGTAAGTTGCTGCTTTCAACTAGGAAGGATTGAAACAGCCTAAACTGGAGAAGAGGTGACTAATAGATGGTGTGTG
>NW_024344372.1:1408456-1418920 GCF_902729225.1 Pteropus medius
ATAAATATACACATGTCGATCTATGCATTTATAAAGCTAGATACATAGGTATAATTTTACAAATTGGGATTGTACTATACTGGTTGGTTTAATAATAGGTATGAAATTGAGTTCTAGTTAATTTAACGGAGAAAAAAACCAGCATAACTGAAGATATCTCTAAACTCCAAATAAATATTGCTTTTCCCAAAGAAATATTAGATACTATACTTCTAAAGATAATAAAATATTATGAAAAAGGAGGGGCTGGGATTCTTATTTTTAAAACTGCCTTTGTGGTAGGCTGCCCTAAGATGGCCCCCAACGATTTTGCTTTTACTTTGTCAAGTTTTTAGCGTTTTCACAATGTCGGTTTTATTTTTATCATTTTAATCCTGTTTTGTAGCCACAATTCCCTGAAATATCTGGTGCCAAAAGAATGTTTCTACTGTCTCTTAGTTGTGACTACCTTATTCTCAGTGGTTTTTGTGAACTGATGTCCTCTATTGTTCCAGAGATTACAGTCAGAGCATGCCTCTCAAAACCGAAAGATGTAGATTCGCTTATAGAGAGAAAACTGTAACGGGGAAGACTCTGCTCTTCTCTTTGGGCTGTCTTAGAGAAGAAAGACCCACAAAACCAGGGAGGTGATGACAACTCTGAATTGGAAGGGAGAACAATCCATATCTGACATCCCACAGCAAGGAAGCAGACACAGAAGGAAGTGACACGTCGGTGTGTTAATAGCTAGTAGGTGGTAGAACTGAGATTAGAGCCAAGGTAGTTTCCACTTCAGTGTAAGTCTGTGTCCTTAACCACCATTCTCTACTGCTATGTGAGGGGATGAGAATGCTGTGAATGGCGGTCAGCATTATGACCATTGCTTTGGCTCCGTGATGTGAAAAGGGGCATTGGCTTGGCTCAGCGTGCACGTTTGATAGTAGAGAAAGTGTTTGTTCATTCCTTTCCGTTCCAGGAAATATCAGTAGAGCTTGGTAACTAGGGCTTTACTTGTTACCTAGTGGCAGTTGCTAGAATGGAAATAAACCACTTTCTAAGAGTAAATCTACTAATAGCTCTCCTTGTAATTAAACCACCTTTTTCGTTGGTTCCTTTTCTCCTCACACTTTCAAATACTACTTAGCTTCAATGTGGGTGCTAAAGGTTTGATGTTTCCAGACGCTTCGGAGGCTAGCAGGGTAGTTGATACCCATTGTCTCTTGTTATCTCGTGGCTGTGGTGCTCCGGATTACCCACCCTTGCCCAGTACATATATCCTCTTGCACAAGCTAGGTGTGACCGGTAGGAGTTACACGTTTTTTGTCTGCGCTGCGTGTAGCTCCAGAGGTGTAGCTAGAACATCGCATCAAGTGCTCAGGTGGATTTACCCACAAGCTGCATCGTGCACAGGGTTTAGGCTGTCACTGCTGGGCAAAGCCCTCCCAGCTCCAGGTGTCTCGTGGACTTACCAATTCAATTAGATGTCTAGCTTTTGTCTTTCTTTCTCTATTTCTTTTTATTAGTTTCAAGTATACAGAACATTGGTTAGACATTTATATAGTTTATAAAACGATCCCCCTAATTGCCCTTTCTCTCCTCTGGCTCTCCACCTAGCCAATACCTCAGTGCTAACTACATTCCCTATGCCGCGCTCCCCATCCCCGTGACCATCTATCAACTACTAATTTGTACTCCTTTAACCCTTCAAACTAAAACAATAATTTGTAAAGATCTATGCATCCTTATGTTCATGGCAGCACTGTTTACAATAGCCAAGATGTCTAGCTTTAAATCAAATTGAATCGATATCAATATAGGAATCTGGTTGGACTTTTTATAATTTAACAAAATGGAGACATCTTGAACTCAATTGAAATTTGACACCTTTAATGTGAAAAGAAAGCAGCAAATTGTTGAGGATTTTAGTCCGCTTAAGAATTAGGTAATTTTTCCGGCCAAAATGTGCAAAGTATAAAAGTAGTCCCATATAATAATAATAAGCAAGTTGGTTCAAAATGAAAATATAGCTCAATTTAAAAAGTTTTGACACAGGAGCTTTTTCTCACACCCATATTTAAACTTTTCTTTGATTTTTAAATTTTAGAGATTTTTGTATATATTTGAATACTGGTTTCTGGTTGTTTTTTTTCTGAGTCATAAATGAATCATCGAACATGAATCATAATAATCTCTTTCTTTATTGTGGCATTTTGTGTTTGTTTCTTACTCTCAATGTTGCTTTGGAAATTACTGGAATGCAATGATGATATCACCAGGAAAGGCTGAATTTTTTTGCAGTTTTTTTTGTCTGTAATAATATCAGTCCCTTACATTTATACAGTGCTGTAAAGAGCATTCATATGTGGTCTTTTGATTATTACTGCAGAATTGTGAGGCAAGAACATCAGGTATTCTTATTCTAATTTTATAGATGCACAAATTGAGATTCCATGAGATTGTACTGTTCAGAAGTCTTTTAGTTGCAATTCCAACATACACTCAAAATTGTTGAAAACAAATTTATTTGTTCAGGTATCTGGGAAGACTGGGCAGATCTGGCCTCAGGAGCTAGTGGATCTAGGGGCTCATGTGGCCAATGGGCTGGTTTTTGCTCCTTGGTCTCTTTCTTGCTCTTTCCCCGGCTCCTATTCCAGTTACTATTTGCATATTAGTCTTTTATTCTCAGGTTCCTCCAACCAGCTAGGGACATGGTTACTGCAGCTAAGCGGGGTAGTGGGGTCATATCTTTGCTGTTTTGAAATCACCACCCTGCTCAGCACCAACTCGAAACCCCACAGAAAGGTTCTGGGTGGCCTTCCTCGGATTACATGCCATTTCTTGGATGAATATCTGTACTCAAGGAGATACAGGATTGTGATTGACCTGGCCTTTTTCAGATAGGCACATACGTGGTCAGAGGAGCAAGGTCTGTAACTGGAAGCTGAGCTACAGAGAAGACAGAACTATGGAAACCGCAGAGATTAAATAATGGCTAAAAGTATTCTCATTCTCAATACTGTCCCCTTCTTCCCATCATAACTTACTGTCGTGGGCTGCTTTTGTTCTCCAGAATGTTTTGTCTTAGAAGGAATTCTGTTCAGAAGTACACGAAGGTCCCATTCATTTACTTTTTTAAAAAATTTAATTTTGAAATGGTTACGGATACACAGAAAATTGCAAAAATAGTACCCGGAAGTCCCATATATCTTCTACTCAGCTTCTCCCAATGTTAACATCTTGCATAACAGTAGTATAATATGGAAACCAAGAAATCAACACTAAAACAGACCAAAAGAGCTTATTCAGATATCGCCAGCTTCACATGCATTCACTTGTGTGTATGTGTGTAGTTTAATGGAGTTTTATGACAGGTGTTGAGTCATGAAACTGCCACCACAATCAAGACACAGAACTGTACCATCATCACAAAGATTTCTTATGTTAACCCTTGATATTCACACTTACCTTCCTTCATCTCCTCATGAATGCCTGGCAAACGGTAATGTCTTCTCTGCCTCTATACTTTTGGCATTTTGAGAATGGCATGTAAATGGAAATCATACGGCATGTGACCTTGGAGATTGACTTTTTGCATTTAGCATAATATCTTTCAGGTACATCCAAGTTTTGAGTATATCAATAATCTGTTCCTTTTCGTGGCTCAGTAGTACCCAATAGTATGGATGTACCACATTTCGTTTGACCACTCACCTTTCGAAGGACATCTGTGCTTTGTTTCCACTTTTCAGCTGTTAAAAACATTTGTGTGTACATCCTTATGTGGATATGAGTTGTCATTTGTCTAGGGCAGTTGCCCAAGACTGCAGTTGCTGGGTCATATGGTAAGCACATCGTTAGTTTTGTAAGAGACTGCTAAACTGTTTTCCACAGTGGCTGTATCACTCTACATTCTCACCAGCAATTCGTGAGTGATCTGGTGTCTTCACATCTTTGCCAGCATTTGGTGTTGTCACTATTTTTTCTTTCAATCATTCTGAAGTGATCTCATTGTGTTTTAATTTGCATTTCTCTGATGATGTCGACCATCTTTTCATGTGCTTACTTGGTATCTCTATCTTCTTCAGTGAAATTGATTCCTGTCTTATGTCTGTTTTCTAAATGGATTTTTTTTTCTGTTGAGTTTTAGGAGAGGTATTATACTTGGATATGTGGTTCGTAAATATTTTTTCCCCAGTCTATAACCTTATATTTTTACCCCTTTAACAGGGTCCTTTGCATAGCAAAAGTTTTTAATTCTGATGAAGTCTAATTTATCCATTTTTTGTTTTATATATCGTGCTTTTCGATGTCATATCTGAGAACTCTCCATGAAGCCCTACGTCCTGAAGATTTCCTCCTATTCTTCTAAATGTTTTAGAGTTTTGCATTTTACATTTAGGTCTATGATCCATCTTGAGTTATTCTTGAGTAAAGTGCGATATTTGGGTAGAGGATTTTTTCCTTTGGATTTCTATTAACTTTTAATTCATGTTGTCAGTGGTTTCCCAGAAATTGTTTGTACAAACATAATTCTGGATGATTTCAGTATCTTGTTGGTGCTACAAACATCGCTGGACTGAAGGTAGAAGTTCAGTAAGCACTTGGTTAAGGCAGCAGAAAGTTCTGGGTTCAAATTCCCCACTCACTTTGAGCTTCAGTTTTCTCATACTTAAAATTGGATAACAATGCCTGATTTATCTCTCTCACAGAAGGTCAAATGAAACTATATGTGTAAACGTTACTGTAAACAATTAAATACTTTTCAAACTGTACTTAAGTACTTAAATACCTCTAGGATGATAATGGAAATGTTCGTGGCTGCCTGCTGTCTCACTTCTAAGGGTCAGCATTCCCTGGCCTACAGGAACAATCAGGTTTGCTCTTACTCTTTTACTTTCCTGCCTCTTGTGACTTCTTGAAGTGGCTGACTGTCACCACCTGGGACTCTGAACTGCCATTCCCTCGTCCATGCAATAATCTGCGGCCTGCTCCACTGCATCCTAGGAGAAGATGGTGTAGAATAGTCCTGCCTTCCACTGTCCACACTGTCCCTTCAATCTAACTTTAAAACTAATGCACCTGATGATACAGGTTTGGAAGCCCAGGATGCTCCCATCGAAATTGTACTATTAATTGAGCAAGTTTTTTTTTTAAAATAATGCCCAGCATGTTGCAAACAGTTCCTTTCATTTTCCATGCAGAGTACATCTTAAATGAAATCTGGGAATTTCCTCTCCCTTCCCCACGATCCTCTGGACTTTTTATCACCCTCTTTTTTCTCCTGAATCTTGATTTCATCCACAAGGAGGAAGCACCAAACCCCTGAAGTCCTCTAAGAACTTCCAATTGTCAAATGAACCTCCTTTAAAAGCCCACACTGACCATACCAACTCAAGCAGTGCACTCAGCACATTCTCTTACCCTATTGTGTTTCATTCAACGTTGATCACTATCCGATGATGCATATTTGTTGTCTGTCTCCCCTATTGTATCTGCTTCACGGAAGGGAAGGATTTAATCTGCTTTTGTTCACAGCAGAATCACAGAATTTTGAACATAGGATATGCTAAATAAATATTTTTAATGAATAAATGAATACTTTTAGAGTGGAGTCTGTATAAGTCAGATATTTGACCATCTTTTGTAGCATAATCATATCATAGTTTAGCTAGTTTATTTATGTGGTTTATCTACTCCAAACCCTTCTTTCCTTACAGAGTGTGTGTGGGGTAGAAAGGAAGGGGTGAGGAAGAAGGAAAATCCCGTCCCACCAAAGGACATGTTCAGAGGAAGTGAAATGGAAGGCAAGGACACCGTGATCAGGGGACTTGGGTATAATAACGAGATAATAGATTTCTATCCTTGCTAAGTAAGACAGCTGTGAATGTAATAAACAAATATAAAACTATGCAGCAGAAAATGATTATAAGTAATTAGCAGTAAACGGTTTATTAGTCAGAGAGAAAGACAAATGAAAGGGAGGTTTGAGGATATCATCAGGGAAGAACAGATACCGAAACCGTGGTTTTTGTGGTCAGGATCTGGAACCTGCCATACAGGGAGGGACAGGTTTATGAAAGGGAAATGGAGCTGCCGTCACAAAGATGCTTTGCTCTTATAAACGCCTTCACTGTGTTAAAATGCCACCGATAATAATAATGTTTGCGAAAGCTCACTCTGACGGAGCATTTCCTATGTGCCAGGCACTGTGTGGACTGCATTATGTGGATCATTTGGTTTAATCCTTACTACAGGCCTATGAGGGAAGTGTTACTATAGTTTCTATTTGACATTGAGAAAACTGAGCCAAAGTAACTTGCCAAAAATAATAATAAGCCTCCTTCCAGCCAGTTAGGTTCATTGTACTTTATTTTGGTTGGAACGATGGAATGCATTTTTCATATTTGGAAGGATTTGATTATGACTTTAATGCATAAACTGAAGTCTTCTAAGTCATCGGAGCTTCCATAAGTGCAAGATAATAGGGTACATTTTCCCCAGGGACCTAAGTCCTCCAGTAGTTAGGTAGGTATATCTGGATGGACATCATCATTTTAAGGCCACTAAGGAACCTTATAGACACAGACTCCTCCTTTCGTATAGTGAGACAGCACACAGCTTTCATTTTTACCTCTTTATTTGTCAGCTACCTTGCCACTGTCAACACAATATCCCCTATTTATTTCAAGGCGGAGTCACTAACATAACAGGCCCAGCCAAAAAGGTATTGCAAGGATGACTGTGAGTCCAAGCGTTATGGACAGAATTTCATTCCTTTCGTTCATGCAACAAATATTTATGGAAACACTTACTGTATGCTAGGCACTCTCCTAGCTGCTGGGGATAAAACAGTGAACCAGGATGTCAAGGCGCCACCTCTCATGGAACTTAGGTTCTAATGAGGGTGGAGAAAAAGAAGGTTCTCTTTAGATAAAGGGTAAGAAATGCCTTTGAGTCAATGATATGTAAGCCAAACCCCGAATGGTGAGAAAGGAAGAGACTTGGAGAAAAAGTATTCCAGGAAGAGAGATTATTTGGCGCTGCAGTGGTGTTGGCCCAACAGGATAAGTCTAAATCCCTTAGTGTGAGACACAGATGTCTTCATGATGAGATGAGCCTCCTGTATCTGCAGTCTCATCTCCAGCCAGTCTCCCCTGCTGCATGATGCTTTATACCTTCTTGCCAATGCACATATCGTGTCCACGGCCCTTAATTCCTTTCCCAGATTTGTTTTCTGGTAAACCGCTGTTGATCCTTCAAGACCCAGATCAAGGGTCAGCTTCTCCTACTTCCTCAGTAGAACTGATCGCATCCTCTTTTGTGACCCTCCCATATTTGGTAGCTAGAGCTGTTTTAGCGCTTGTCACATCGTAGTACATTTACCTGTTATTACATCAGACTTGGGTTCAAAACCTGGCTTTGCCACTTGACGTTTGAGATCATCAGCTTCCTCAGCAGGATACCTCAACAAATGGCACTCATTATGATTATTACTGATATTGATGATCAGTTACAGGTCACCCAGGCTCTGCTTTATACACCCCTTGAATGCAGGAGCTGAACAGTAGCTTCAATTTCTTCTATCATAAGCCAGAATAGAATTCTATAAAACTGGAAGGGCCTCGTTAACGGTTTTCAAACTGTGCTTACAGAAGTTTTAGGAGTCTCTCAAATGTGTTTCTGGAGCTAAGTTAGCAAGTATCTGGGCTACCGTCTTGCTTTACCCAGAAAAATCTATATTTTTAATGTCATTTATTAACTGAGTTTTCATGAGATTCCACTTAAATTTGGAAAAATTTCAGTGCTATTAGAAGAGTTTGCAAATCCTCCATCTCATCCAACTCCTCATTTTACAGAGCTCTGTCTTTTTCAAGGGAACAGAACCAGTTGGCAGTACCAAAATTCAGGTTTCTCAGCTCCCACAAAGCCCTTAAGGTGCAGGACTCAAAGCCATGAATTTGAGATTCCGGGTCTTGCTTTGGACTGAGTGAGCAGGCCATGCCTAGGTATAGAATTCACCAGAATCCTCAGACTCCAAGATTTGGTTTGTTTTTAGAATTTGCACTTCTGGAGTACATACTGACAAATCCCCTAATACGCTCGATCTGCTTTTTTTTTACCATGTGCAAATTTACATCACAGAGGAGGCCAGTGCACCAGGAGGTAGAAAATGCTGATTCATGGGTGCTCTCTGAGTGAGAATGTGCTGAGGGCACCCAAATCTGGTTCACGCCTTTACAGAGAGAGAAGAGATCTTCCTGTCTTTGCTTTCCATAGTAATTATTCTGCTCACTGACATTTTGTGTGAATCGGGTTCAAATATGAAAATATCACTTCGTATTTCTTACATCTGTAAACTCTCACCATCCTCTTTCCTTTTTTCAAGCTAGAGTTTATTTTTATTTCCCAGAGTGTTGGATACGACTGTCCCAGTAGCAGGCCGTGCAGAACCTATGTTTTAATTTCAGACTCGAATATTTAACTTCTGGTACCTTTTGCATTAAAGGCCATATGTTTGCTTTAAATAGTATGAAGTGATTAAGTCATTAAGACAACTGTTGCCTTCTAAGGGATCCAAGAAGGCTGAATGGGATGCTTGAAGTGAAAACTAACCACATTTATTTAGCTTTCAGTGCACATGTGCATGTGTGTTTTCCAAGCAAATGATTCTGCAGTGCAAATTTGCAAATGAAATGAGACTGGAAGAGATTGCTAAGGCTTTCGAGATAGTTAATGCCTTAGGATCCAAAAAGATCTTGACAGCGTAGAAGGAATGGCCAATTCCAACAAAATAATAAAGAAAAAATGTCCACCGTGCCCAGGTTCCAAAAACCAACTCGGCAGGAGAGATAGACTTTGAAATGAGAATTTTAGTTGATCATAAATTCAATAAGAGTCAGTCTTATCTACAATAATAGATGTGTAAAATCTAGAACGGGTGAAGCGATAATACTGTTATCTTCAGTGTTGATTGGATCTTCCTGTTGTAACCAGGCCCAGGAACGGCCTGTTTTATTTTGCTGCTGTCATTTGCTTTCATTTTGGTTTTGCCCTCCTTTCATCACCTCCAATGGCCCTTCTCCCCACATCTCTCTGTCGCCTTTGTTTTGGAGAATCGGCATTTTCTTAATCTTCTATAAAGTGCTATATACATATAGTGTCTCTGACTGGCGCACTTTCTTTCAAGCAGATTGCCACCCAAATAGCCCGAAGTGTACAAATTCTGAAGCAACGTTTTAAGGGGACATAGACAAAACTGAGCACATTCAGGGAAAGTAGTCAAACCATTGTCTAGTTAGGAGCAGTTTGGAGGATCTGGTCGTGGTTAATCTGAAATGCTATGTGAGTGGGGGCATTAGAGACACACAAATTTTGAGAGGCCCTCTTAGGACTGTCCTGTTTGGGAACTGGGTCCACTTGCCCTTATCACCTGGCCAACATCAAGAGGGCTCAGGGCAGAGACTGTAGATGGCCGCGTCAGGTGGTGCATCCAGTCCCGGTACAAGGGTAGCTGATAATGGTTTTATCTCAGAATTGTATATATCCTGCAATGGAAGGGAAGAGTTTGGAGCCACGAGTAACTAAGAGAAGGTAATTCCAATAGAAATTAACTGAAACCTGGGGAGAGCAGTATACTTTCCACAAAAAAAGGGGGGGGAATGTGGGTTCCAGACACTCTCACCCATGTCTTAAGGAGCTGACATCAAATAAAGTGATTCTGCTGATACGTATAAAATTGACCAAGAACACCCAGCACAGTTGTTGGTACATAATACATGCTAAATAAATTCTTATCATTATGGTTATTATTATAAGAATCAACTTATGTTTAAGGCATTATGAGCAACTATTTCTAACCTTCAGTTTTGGCAGTGCCTCTGTCACCCTTCTCATCTGGACTCTATTCTTTAATGGCCCTGTCTTTGACCTCTGGTGTCTATGTCTGCATCCGACCCAGGTCCCTCCGGACAGGCTGGTATCCATGGAGATACATTCTCAGTCTGTTTGCATTTGCACAAAGTTCTGTCCTTAAAGTACACAAGTCTCCTGTCTCCATTCCACCGAGTCTGGTTATCACGTTGCTTGTGGTCTCCTCTGGCTAATTTTTATTCTTAATTGCAAGTGCATACACCCATGTGATTCTTCTCTGCTGTGTTAACTCCCTATAAAGCTCCACAATGCTTTCTGTGTCTGTACTGGAATGTTTACTGCTCTTGTGCAGGGTGAGGGTTTGTAGTAAAAACTGCATTGTTTTAGGCAAGAAAAAGAATTTCCTCCTGAGCTGAAGACTTCCTAGAACCTGTTCGCTCATTACTTTTTTTTCTGGTCACTTCTTGGCTATGAGGACAAATATCCCCACAGCAAATATAACATCAAAGGAACTGTCTGAACCCACATTTACCTGTTTCGTATCCACTGCATGTGCATTACAACACAGTTACTCCTAAATAACTAAATTCTGGGCCTTCGTTCCATCTTTTGATG
>NW_024344372.1:1419225-1437575 GCF_902729225.1 Pteropus medius
AAAACAGAAGGACAGGTATCTATAAGCCAACAGCAGATTTTATTATTATTATTATTATTATTATTATTATTATTATTATTATTAAGAGATAAATGACCCTGCTACCTATGTTTAGTAGGAGCTACTTAACATTAACTTGGACAAAATAGATCTTTTAAGCCCTCCATTTTAAAAAGTTTCCTGTCTATTCGTTCAGTTCCATTGACTGCATTTTGTTGCTATTTTATCCAGCAATAAGTCAAAAGTGATATTGTTTAGAACTAGGTTACAAGAATATCATTGATCTTATTCCTTCTCATTATAACATAATTTTCTTTTTACTCCTCCTTTATAGAAAATGTGAAAGTACAGAAAAAATCTAAAACATGGGAAATCACCCACAAATTCTATAATCCCGTTACTCAACGATAACCCTTATGGGCATTTTAAGTTCTAGTTATATCCCTCCCCCCCTATATACATATATTCAATATATTACTGTCCTTAAAGTATACATACAGGTCTATATAATATATATAATTATATAATATATATGTATTTGTCATATATATAAACATTATACTACTGCATCTATATTTTTAGTTTTACATATTTGGGATTATGCTCTAGGTACTTCATGGTATTATGATTTATTCATTTAATATTCCATTGTGAACATTTCCCCATGTAATATGATTTTATAATGACATAATTTTAAATGTTTGCAGACTATTCCATTTTAATTTTTGTATAACATTCTACTTGACTTCTCCTTTATAACAACAGCACATGAAGAGTGTTTCTAATTTGTCACTCTTATAGGTAATGTCGTGAAGGGAAACCTAATATAGACCTTAGTCCAAGTAGACCATTTATTTACTTAGCATAGATTCCTAGACATAGAATTATTAGGTGAAACAGCATGAAAAATTTTCAGGCTCTTGATATTCATTTATTCAGTCATTCACTCAACACATATTTATTGAGAATCTTCTATGTGTCACGCTTCTTGAAGGGATTATGTATATAGCAGTGGATAAAAGAAGAATCCCTTTCCTCATTGGGTGAGGGAAGACAAACAATGAAAAAAAAGAGAACGTAGACTATATGAGGTGCTAGTGTGTGAAGTGGATAAAAAAAGGCAGGGTAGCAGGATGGGGAGCTCTGGGGTTGGGCATGGGGTCGAATGACTTTTTATCAAGTGGCTAGAGAAGATCTAGAGATATTTGAAGGGAAACCTGAAGGAAGGGAAGGGTGGAAGGGGGAGAGAGACGTATATCCAGAGAATAGCATTCCCAGCAGAGAAAATGGCAAATGTATAAAGTCCCTGAGCCAGGTGCATGTCTAAGGTACTGGGTTAACCATGAAGAAGGAACTTTGGCTGGAACGGAGTGAACGGGGAGAGAGCAGTAGCCCATGTGGCCAGAATGGTAGAGGGATGGGGGACGACAGATCATGTAGACTCTTGTAGACCTTTTTGGATTTTAGCTTCGACTCCGAGGTAGTAGATAGGTCATGGGAAGGTTTTGAGCAGAGAACAAAGAATGTGTGTCTTATGTTTTAAAATACAGACGATTTTCCCTCCAAAATGATTGTACCAATTTTTACTCCAACCAGCAGTATATGAGAGGTCTTGCCTAACACCATGTATTGTACTAAAACATAATAAAACAAAGCAATTGGAACAAAAAACCTTCATTATTTATTTGTCTGACAAAAAGTAATTGAGTACCTGCTTTGTGCCAGACACCGTGTTGGATATATATTGGTAAAAAAATATATACTCCTTACTCTTATGGAATTTTTTATGTAGTGGTGTGGAGAGAAAACAGACAAATATATTCTTAAGGTATGTGTTGTGAAGGACACCGTGTTTCAATTGTGAAAAACGCATGTGCCTGTTGGAGGCGTGAGTGGCTTCTTAAATAAGACAGGAAGTCCTCTTTGAGGAGGTGCCAATTAAGCAGGGAGTTAAAAAGTGAGAAGAGATCAGTCACACAAAGAACAGGAGGACGAGAAATCCAGGAAACAGCACAGACAAAGCTGTAAGGTTGAACATGCTGTTTGTTATGTACTTATTGGCCATTTGCATTTTTTTATTAGTGAAATTTTGGTTTGTATCCTTTGCTGTTGTCTTTGGGTTGTGTTCACCCTTTTCTTACTGGTTTGTAGACAACAGGGCATTAACAGTTTGTTGTTTTATCTGCCATATCCATTGAAATGTGTCCAAGTTTCTTTCCTTTAAAGTTTTTTTAGGCATCGATGAAGTTTCTGCTGTTGTCTCCAACATGTTTGATTACGTTTGGTTGCTAACTCTGGCAGCACTAAGTTCACAGGGTCCATTTTAAGGTTCTGCCTTATGTCAGCCAGTCCTTAAACAAATACCTATCCAAGTATACTTGCCTTTGAGAGGACAATTCTGGAGTCATCATTCCTCTTTTCAGAATTTTCATAAATTACTCTCTAGTATTCTTCACATGAATTTTAGTCTTCTCTAAGAACTTTAGTTCAATTTTATTAAGGGCTTAAACTATGATTGTGTTAAGCCTATGAATAATTACGGAGAAGTTGACATTTTTACTGTATTAATTTTTCCCATCCAAGAATATAGTATATCTTTCCATTTATTCAAAGGCATTATGCTGCCAGCAAAACTTAATATTCTCTTTATATGGATGCGATGTTTTAATTTAGGCTACTGAGGGTGGAATCTTTTTTATTATCAAATGCAAATCTGATCATATTATTCTGTGCCTTATCATTGATAACGTTCCGATGTATTTTGCTTATCATTTTCTAGTCTTTTATTTAGTACTATGTGTTTATGTAGCTTTGGTTTTTCTAGTTTACCATTATTATGAACAATGCCATGATTTCTTATTTTCTTTGCATTTCTAATAGCTTCTTCATATTAGCTATTGTGACTGTTCTTTTCATCAGTGAAATATGACCTTACTTTCCCAGTTTAGTGCCCTTTGCTTTACATTCTTTTTATCTGAATTTGATATTATTGAACCTATTTTAAGTTCGCTTGCATTTACCTGTCAAATCTTTGCCCTTTCTTTCATTTCAACCTTTATCAAAGTTTTTATGTGTAAATGGTAGCTGTTGGAACATATTAATTGAAATATATGTAATAATAAAGTAAATAAAATATGCTGAAAAATGCACTGACCTATGTCAGTCTTGAGAAGCACAACCTAAGAAACTTATCAAGGTGTCTGGAATTGACACCTTGTGTTTGCTTGTTTGGAAACTTCTCTTGGCTTGCGACATAATTCCCATTTATAGAATAGAACACTGAAACTGCTAGCCAAAATTTTAGGACGGATCATCCACAAATGTACAATGTCTTTGACGAACAGATGCATTCAATTAATCTGATTAAAGTGGTACACTCTAGATTTATCATATTGTAGAGAGGGAAGTATTGTTGGTAGTTTGAAAATCCGAATAATGTTATATGGAATTCCCAGATTTTCTTCCCTTGATGTGACCTCAATGTGGACTACCATGAGGTTTGGTGACTATAGTAGCCCAGGCCATTTCCTCCTCATTTCGCCTCTACCTGCGTGAGATGAGAACAGAGCATTAAGTCCCTTTTATCGTTTTACTACTTCAGTGAGCCACCACCTTCCTCTGCCCCAGGATTCCCTGAAGTTTACTGACATTGTAGAGACTTAGGCATTCATGATTTCTCTTATCTTTTACTTCCATCCAGTCTGAGGAATACTTCTCCTTTTGGTTTCCTTGCACAGTTTCTCTTCTACCGTTCAGGTTGTTCATTCTCCAGGCCCTCTGTCAGGCTCTTCTTTCTGATTTCTAAATATTGAAATACTCAGAGGTCTCCTCTATCCACTCTTCAGATGATCTCAGTTATACCTATGACATCATACATGTAGGTATTCATACTTATGTGTAGATAACTCACAAACGAGAGTAAAAAAAGGGGAGCAGGGGAGATTAGTTCAGTAGCATTTATATAATATTAAACAATAACATTCATTGAATAATCACATTGTGCCAGGGTTGGGGCTAAAGGCTTTCACTGTCTTATCTAATTAAATTCTCGCAAAAATTCTGTACCACCATACCATACCATACCGTATTATATTATATTATATTATACTCGTCCTTCTTTCTTGTTGCCCTTCCATTTACACTGGATCCCAACCCCTCCTCAGAGACATGATTTCGGCAATTCTCTCCACCCGTAACATTGCCAGTTCCAATCCAACGCATCCTTTCTAATACCAAGATGCAGTAATCTCTCCAATCATAAGAACAGAAGCCTCTCTCTACACAGCCCTTTCTCTAGCACCTCATATCTCTGCTCCCTCTTAGTAAACCTCTTCAAAAGAGTTGTGTCCTTTGCTATTTCCAATTTCTCTCCTCTCTTTTTCTCTCGAACCCACAGCAATCAGGCTTTCACCCCCACTATTTTGCTGAAACTACTCTTCCAAGATCAGTAATGAAATCCACCTTGCTAAATCCGATGGTCAGGTGTTAGCCCTCATCGCACTTGACCTGTAAGTAGTAGCGGATGAAGCTCATCGCTCATCACTTCCTTCTTGCTGTCACATTTCCTTGACTTCGCTTTCGGTAGTTCTCTAGTTTTCCTCTCATGTCACTGGCTGCTGCTCCTCAGTCTCCCTCACTGGTTACTTTTCCTTTTCATTAACTCTAAAAGTTGTAGCATCTTAGAGTTCAAATTCAGTTTTGGGACAGTTTTCTCTATCCACAATCACTCATCAGGTTAATGTATTAGTTTGCTAGAGCTGCTGCAACAAACAGCAGAAATTGATTGTCTCCCAGCCCTGGGGGCTAGATGTCCAAAATGAAAGTGTCGAGAGGATTGGTTCCTTCTGAGGGCTGCAGGGGCAGGATCTGTTCCTTGCCTCTCTCCTTGGCTTGTAAATGGCTGTCTTCATGGTCACACGGCATCCTCCCTGTATGTGTATGCATATGTTTTCAAATTTCCCCTTTTTATAAGGACACCGGTGGGTCCTATTAGAATGGAACCATCCTAATGACCCCATTTTAACTTGGTTACATCTATAAGGACCCTATCTTCAAATAAGGTCACATTCTGAGGTATGGGGGTGGAGCGGGTAGGACTTTAACGTAAGAATTTGGGCAAGGGCCACAATTCTACTATTGGTCCCATTAAATAATTTTACTTTATATACCATCTGTATGCTGATGGATTCCTAAATTATGTCTCCAGCCTGGGCCCCTGCCATTGATTCCAGCTGCCTACTTTATGAATCCTCTTGGATATCTACCAGACATCTCAGATATAATGCACCCTTACCAAACTCTGCTCTCTGCATCCCAGCCTCCAAGAAAATCCCTGCTCCTTCCTAGCCTTCCTCATTTCAGTAAATGGAAACTTCATCCTTCCAGTTTCTTGGGCCAGAAATATTAGCGTCATCCTTAACTCTTCTCTCTGTCTAATACCCAACATCTAATCCCTCAGCAAATGCTGTCTGTTCCATATTCAAAATGTATCCAGAATCTGACCACTTCCCACTGTGTCCTCTGCTACCAACCTGATCCAAGTCACCATTCACTTTCACCTAAATTATTGAAGATAGCCTCCTGATAGGTCTCCTTGTTCATCCCTTGTTCCCTATGGCATATTGCAATCACAGAGGCCCAGGTGATTTATTTAGACATAAGTCGGATCATGTCAGTTTCCTGCTTGGAACCTTCCACTGGTTTCCCTTACAGTGGCCTTCCAGATCCCTCATGATACTGTACCCCGGTCACCCTTCTGACCTTAATTAAGTCCTACAATGCTTCTTTCTGCTCAGCGTCTTCCAGCTAGCTACAGAGGCTTCTTTCTTGCTGTTCCTCAGATAGGCAGGCTCTCGCATTAAGACCTTTTTGCAGTAGTCCTTGCCTCTGCCTGGAATGGTTTTCTCCCTTTCAACAGCATAGTTTAGTCTGTTGCCTTTTTCAAATCCTCGCTCAAATTCCACTTTCACAGTAAGGCCTCTCCTGACCTCCCTGTTTAAAATCTCAAACCCCCTTCTCTCTCCCTAGTACTCTCTATAACTCCGCCCTGCTTGTTTCCCCACAGCATTTATCACCATCTGATGAACTGTATAATTTTTTTTATCCTATCAGTTTCTTTCCACAAAAATATCACATGTCTGTTTGCTTAGAGATTTATATGTACAAAATGCTTAATTCGAAGAAATATTAGTTGACTCCCTCAAATTTTTTTTCAACTGACAGTCATTCCATTCTTTCTTCTCAGTGTGAGACATTGTCCTGAAGAGTAGGGATACAATGACGAGGACATCAAGATCTTTGTCCTTGTCCTTGCCCTTGAGGAAATCATAGTCTATCTAATCAGAGAGAAAGACACAAATACCAGTTTTCCCAGAGGGAGTGACACATGGCTGTGTGAGTGACAAACATGACTGCTCTGGAAGGGCTGTTCATAACAAACTAGGAAAAAAATCACTCACCAAGTCAAACCCAAATGCGCTTTTCCCCTAAGGCTCCTCTGACTTTGCAATTTTTTCTGTATATAAATACCAAATGTTCATCTCCACTACGTCTCTGATTTATATGCTTGTAAAGTCATGACTGTGATTATTTATGCTAATGAAATTAATTTCCAGCTTCATCAGAGTCTTTATTTAGTGTTTGGGGAACCGGGACTCCGCACCAGTACAGGGCTCCCTCATTTTCAGTCAGAGTCAGATCTAATTTCAAATGCAGGAATAGAACTGATATTTAAAAAAAAAAAGAAAAGAAAAAAGTTTTTTTAAGCAAAGTCTTTATTTCAAAGTGAATAATTTCCCCCAATTTATCTTCTTTGTATGATTTCAAAAAAAATCTGGTGCATGAACTTCTAATAAATGGGAGTTTGAGTTTGCACATGACTTGGCTGAAAGAACCCTCGATTGACTGGCCAAGTACTGCAACCGATTGCTTCTGTGACCTTGAACAAGTTATTTTTTTAAACGTGTGTCTCAGTTTCCCCCTTAAGTAAGCAAGGGGCTTCACTTCCCATTTTTAAAGGACACTTAGCCATTCAAATAATTTGTTGTTCTATTAATCTTTTGGTGTCCTTGCTTTTTCCAACTATTTGATTGACACCTTCCTACACCCTTGGTTAACAGTGAATTCTCACTGTACCCCATGAGTGCTAAACCTAATTTCTGCCCTGTGGAAGCTACACACCTGAGTCCAAGGAGAGAGCCAGATTTTACTTCTATTTCTTTTATTTGTTACCAATCCCATGAGATTATAGAATCTCTCCATATAAACGAGACCTTGTTATTCTTACTGTTATTTATCAGAATATTCCTCGAGAATATAAAGGAATGGTAGCACACAATTTGATATACAGGCATACTTCGTTTTATTGCACTTCGCTTTATTATGTTTCACAGATATTGCATTTTTACCAACTAAAGGTTTGTGGTAACCCTGCATTGAGCAAGTCTATTGGCGCCATTCTTCCGACAGCATTGGCTCATTTTGTGTATCTGTGTCACGGTTTGGTGATTCTTGCAATATTTCAGACTTTTTCATTATAATTATATTTGTTACAGTGATCTGTGATCTTTGATGTTACTAATGTAATTGTTTGGGTGCCACAAACTGCATCCGTGTAAGACAGTGAACTTAATCCGTAAATGTGTGTGTTCTACTGCCCCACTGACCGGCCATTCCCCATCTCTCCTCAGGACCCCTCATTCCTTGAGCAACCAGTATTAAATTGGCCAACATCAACCCCTATACGCCCCTCGCTGAAGGAAGAGGACCACATAAATCAAAAGCTAGAAATGATAAGCTTAGTGAGGAAGCAATGTCAAAGGTCAACACAGGCCAAACCTCTTGTGCCAAACAACTCATTGTGAATGCAAAGGAAACGTTTTTGAAATAAATTAAAAGTGCTACTCCAGTGAACACATAAATGGTAAAAAAGCAAAACAGCCTTATTGCCGATATGGAGAAAGTTTTAATGGTCTAGATAGAGGATCAAACCAGCTACCATATTCCCTTAGGCCAAAGCCTAATCCAGAGCAAGACCCTTAATTCTCTTCAAGTCTGTGGAAGCTGAGAGAGGCAAAGAAGCTGCAGAAGAGAAGTTTGAAGCTAGCAGAGGTTGGTTCATGAGGTTTAAGAAAAGAAGCCGTCTCCATAACAAAAGCGCAAGGTGAAGCAGCAAGCAGTGATGTAGAAGCTGCAGCAAGATGATTCATGAAGGTGGCTGCACTAAACCACAGGTTTTCAATGTAGACTAAACAGCTGTCTATCGAAAGATGCCATCTAGGAATTTCATAGCTAGAGAGGAACAGTCAACGCCTGGCTTCAAAGCTTCAACGGACAAGGTGACTCTCTTGTTGGGGGCTAAAGCAGCTGGTGACTTTAAGTTGAAGCCAGTCTCATTTATCATTCTGAAAATCCTAGACCCTTAAGAAGTATGCTAAATCTACTCTACTTCTGCTCTATAAATGGAATGACGAAGCCCGGATGACAGCACATCTGTTTATAACATTTACTGAATATTTTAAGTCCCCTGTTGAGACCTACTGCTCAGAAAAAAAGAGTCCTTTCAAAATAGTACTGCTCATTGACACTGCACCTGGTCACCCAAGAGCTCTGATGGAGGTGCACGAGATTAATGTGGTTTTCATGCCTGCTAACAAAACATCTATATGCAGCCCACAGATCAAGGAGTCATTTTGACTTTCAAGTCTTATTATTTAAGAAATAGATTTCACAAGGCTACGGCTGCCATAGGTGGAGATTGCTCTGATGGATGTGGGAAAGTGAATCAAAAACCTCTGGAAAGGATTCACCATTCTGGATGCCGTTAAGAACATTTGTGATTCATGGGAAGAGGTCAAAATATCAACATAAGAGAAGTTTGAAGAAGATGGTTCCAACTCATGGATGACTTTGCAGGCTCGAGACTTCAGTGGAGGAAGTAACTGCAGATGTGGTGGAAATAGCAAGAGAACTAGGATTAGAAGTAGAGCCTGAACATGTGACTGAACTGTCATGATTTCATAAAATTTTGATGGATGAGGAGTTGCTTCAAATGGATGAGGAAAGAAAGGGGTTTCTTGAGATGAAATCTTCTGGTGAAGATTATTGAAATGACAACAAAGGATTGAGAATACTACATAAATTTAGTTGATAAAGCGGCAGTAGGGTTAGAGAGGATTGACTCCAATTTAGAAAACAAGTTCTACTGTGAGTAAAATGCTGTCAAACAGCATCATGTGCTACAGGGAAATCATTCATAATAAGAGTCAGTTGATGTGGCAAATTTCCTTGTTGTCTTATTTTAAGAAATCGCCACAACAGCCCCAACCTTCAGCAACCACCACCCTGATCAGTCAGCAGCCATCAACATCGAGGCAAGACCATTCTCCAGGAAAAAAGAAATTACAGCTCTGAAGGCTCAGATTATGGCTACCAGTTTTTAGCAATAAAATATTTTAAAAATTAAGGTATGTGCATTTTTTGGGCATAATGCTATTGCACACTTAATAGTGTAAACATAACTTTTATATGCACTGGGCAACCAAAAAAGTTGTGTGATTCACTTTATTGTGATATTTGCTTTATTGCAGTGGTCTGGAATCAAATCCGCAACATCTGAGGTATGCCAGTACTTAATGCATTTATTTATCCCCCTCATAAAATGCATGGGAGGTAGATAGTATTTTGTAAATGTGGAAGCTCTTATTTATAGAGGATTAAAAAAAGGCAACTCTACAGACACTTACAGATCACTTCCTATGCCCCCAGGCACAGCTTTTAGTATTTACAAATATTAACTCAATCCTCATTTTACCCCATGAGGAAACTGAGGCATCCAGGATTTAAGCAGCTTTCCCAGACTCACAGAGCTCTTGATTGGTAAAGCTGACACTTGGACTGAGGCAGTCTAGCTCCAGATTCATGCTATTACCCCGTACAGTAAACTAAGGAAGGTGCCTAAGTTCACAGTCACACACCGTCAGGGAGCCTGGACCTCTATCTTTTCTTCACCTAGGTCTCTGCCAGTCTGCATAACTAAGTGTATCTATGCCTACGTGCATGACACCAGACTCCAAAGACACTTTACATTTATTTTTCAGTATCACTAGATTTCAGTGATCTCTCTGCATTTAGCAGTTCCTAATAGGAAGGTAAATTCTGTTTCTTAATGATCGCCTTGTGAACTGATAGTGTTGCTTAATGCTAGTTCTTATGGACTTTCTTAGATAGTTTTCCTTCATTTTTATCATCTATAAAATAGTGAGGTTGAACAAAATCAATTGGCAAAGGCCTAATAAACTGTGGGTGTCTTTAGATAATTCTGCTTTGTGGATCCATAGGTGTCCATCATTGGGGAAATTGATGGTAGATTTATATCATCGAATACTGTTCACTTGTCACAAGAAATGATCTAGATGTACATATGGCGACATGAATGTTAAAAAATCACGGTATTAAATGGAAAATAGTAACCATGTGTAATCTATAAAGTAATTCATTTATAGATAAAACACACATGCACAATATATCAGGACACGTATTTTCAAATATACATATATATTTAAGAATACATATAAAAAATATTGTGGCTTTCTTTGTGGATGAGAGTAGGGAGAGGGAGTGAAGAGAAAATCTAAAAATAAAGTAGTGCAAAGGCAAGGCCTTTGCATGAACTCTCAACAGTGAGCCAGGCAGCATGTTGTGATGGGAAGAACACTGGCTCCAAATCTTAGTCTTGAACTCATTAGTTTTATGTCATTGGGCAGGATTTTTAATACCACTAAGGCTTAGTCTCCCCATGGTGTAAAAGGCTTCTTGAAAGGATTACATAAGGAGATAGGTAGGTAGGTAGGTAGGTAGGTAGATAGATAGATAGATAGATAAACTGATAGAAAGCATTTGTCTAGCCCCAGTCCCTTATTTCCCCATATTTTGCAATTAAACTCTTAGCCTATTTTCAATATTTTATTTGTTTTTTTTTGTTTGTTTTAATGCACATCTATTTGCTCCTATGGGACCCAAAGCCATGATGTCCTTTGTCTGCTATTAACACCACCAGCCTTCCAACCCACAGGCACTTCTGCTAGGCTACTAGCCTTACAGCATTTCAACAAGCTCGTTTATTTACAGACCATCCTTTTTAAATTTTAATTTCATTATGAATGGAATCCTTTCTGACCTGCAGAATGAGGAAGATGAACTAAATGATCCTAAGGAACTTCCTGGCTCTAATGCTCTTTGGTTAGTAATGTCCAGGAAAGTTACAAAAGGGAATTTACAGTAAATTCAGGAGTTATACGCTGAGGCTATCATTTTGCTGTATTCCAAGGGAGTGATTATATGAAAATGGCACTTGTTTTGGAATAGTTTGTATTAGAATCACATTTAGAGTTAGCATAATCCCATTAAAAGCTGTTAATGGAATTATTATTCTGATAATAAGCTGTTATTAGATTCTTAGTATTAATGATATTCATTACAGCACAAGATTCATATGGTGCTAACATTTAAGCTCTCATTCTGAGTATAAGGGCCATTTTCAATGTGATCAGAATGCATTGATTAAGAATAACATGGCAAGAAAAGGGTTTTTTTGGGAATGGAAGAAAACATGCTTGTGTTTTTTTCACAACACTGGGGAAAAACAATTTTGCTTTCTGCTTTAATGAAAAACTTTTAATAAGCAATATAAACTTGCTCAATGAACTAGAATCTGGACTTTTGTAATCAGTTACTCAGTTAACCCAGTTATAATTGATTATTTCTACAATGTGTTTAAATTTTGTCACCTTCTCTACTCATTACTATTTTATCATTTGCAGCCTACTTATTGGTTTGAAGCATAACACTTTTATTAAAACATTAATTTCCTGTTTTTATTAAAGCTTTAAATGTTTTGTGGCACATCGTATACATCCTTTCACTGTTGGACGTTGCTGCTCAGGCAGTTCTTGGCAGACCTGCTCGGTCACATGTGACCTTTACTGAAGTCCTTTTCTTGAGATGTGTCATTCATTAATAGTGCTATATTTATGGTGAGTTTGGTGAGGGTAGGGGAGGTTACGAGAGTTTGTGGTTTTTTATCGACTATACCTTCGCTTTATCAATTGACTAGGATGGGAGCATTGCATTCATTTCAGCATTCCAACAATTACTTATTAAGGTTTATAAATAACTATCGTGCTTTCAAAAAATCCTGTAATAATCCAATTAACTATGAGAGAGTTCTTATTTTATGAAGTTTCATATGCTTTATCTCACTGAATCTTCATAAGAGCCCTACAAATTAAGAAGGAAAAATATTCCTTGCCTTATTTTACAGATGTAGACACAAAGGCTCAGAACCAAGACAGAACTTACTTCTAGAAAATGGCAGAGTCTCGGTTTGCTTACTGCAAGACACATCCTTCCGCTATACTACATTGCCCCTCCATAGGCAGAGGGCAGTTATGAGTTTTGGGAAGGTCCATTCATTAATCTCTTCCTTATCAGTATTAAAATTAACTGACTCAAGAGTTTTCCTGATGGGTGCTAGAGTAATTGGGGGGATCACTTCATAACTTATATAAATGTCTAACCGCTGTACTGTATACCTGAAACTAATATAAAATTTTTAAAAAAGTTTTCCAAATAGGTTCACTTTGCGAACCAAGGTTATTTAACTTTTTAATGTTGCATGGCATTTTAACTTCATAAAAATGGCTTCACTCTCATTTAAAGACTCCTGAGCCAGTTAATACACTAATTACCAGCTGTGGATGTTCTCTCAGAGCTGAGGGTCTTCCTAGTATGATGAATGCTCATCTCTACTAGGTTGAATGGATTCTAAATGAAGTGATTAATTTAAAAGATCAATTAATATGGAGAGTGAATATTTTACTCACAGCCATCTCCAATTTAGAGCGGTCCCCTTTGTACAGAGGTGGCCATGTGGCAATCAAGGTGAGCGGGGAGGAACCCAAGCCAGGGAAACAATGCCCGGGGCATACTAACTGTTCTTTGCTCAGGAGGGGGAAGGAATTTTCTGAGCTAACAACTTTCTCTCCCCTAAATAATGACCGCCCTCAACTCGTTCCCTCAGTTTGCCAGTGATCTGATTCTGAGATGGAATGTGTATTACTTTGAGCACCTTCCTGTCTTGTTCTTTCATTCCAAGTTAGAGAATTAGAAAGTGATAGATCATGGATGGGTATACACTTACCTACCCTGAAATTTGTCCAAATCTCTGAACTTAAGCTCCGTCAGCCTCAGGATATTTTGGAAATGAACAAAATGTCAAAGTCAATTACATGGAGGTAATTAACTTGGGCTGATATTATTCTGAACTTAACTCATATTTTTGCAAGCTAATTGATAGCTATAGTTAAATTAACGAGATTACTCTAGTGGAACTAGTGAATCATGTGTTAGCAGACTCAGCTGATGGAGGTTAGGGGGGCATATACATCCTTGTGCTCTATTGCTAGGGAGACCACAATTCCTGGTTTGTCTTGTTTTGACGCTTACTAATAATGTGTCGAGTCTATTTATTAATGTCCCTTTTCATCCTCAAAATTATCCCAGTTTGGGTGATAAATTATATGGCTACCCTATTTAATATTTCTCTTTACCTGCCTGTAACTTGATAGACATGGATACCCCGACCTCCCAAACAGACTACAATTATTTTTATATACCCTGTTTTCTGGGATCTCCAAGCATACATAATGACCAAAAAGAGATGTATATTATGCAGTCAGATTTATTACAGATGATTATTGTAATAGTTTGCTAGGGTTTCTGTAACAAAGTACAACCGTCTGCGTGCCTTAAACAAAATTTATCGTGTCACAATTCTGGAGGTTAGAAGTCTGAAATCAAGGTGTGTCAGCAGGGTTGGTTCCCTCTGAGGGCTGTGGGGGCAGGAGCTGTTCCAGGCCACTCTCCTTGGCGTGTGGGTGGCCGTCTCTCCCTGGGTGTGTTCATCTGGCATTCTCTCTATGCCTCCTCCCTGTCTCCAAATTTACCTTTTTTATAAGGACACCAGTCATATTGGTGACCTTATTTTAACTTGGTTACCCTTGTAAAGACCAGATAAAGTCTTTACATTTCCAAAGAAGGTTACATTCTGAGGTACCAGAGATTAGGACTGCAGTACATGAATTGGGGACACAATTCAAACCATAACAATTATTAATAATTTATAAAACTCATACCACATAACAGGGAAAAGTTTTACAAGGATTATTCCACAGAAAGCAAGGAACACACTTATAAATAGATGCTATCTCGTCCCCAGATGGGGGAATTACGGTTCAATGAGGTGACTCACCCCAAAGCATGTATCTACTGAGGTGGGCCACCTGCATGTGTACTGAGGGTCTGGACTTTTAGTCACTCTGCTCAGCTGGTCCTGTCACATACTGAGGTAGAAGAGGCTGCTGTGTACTGGTGTAATTCTGGGGCTATAGACCCCTAATGTAGAATTTAGCCCCCTAATATTTCCTTTATCTGGAATTTTATTTAATAGAGGACAGCATCTTCAACTCCCAAGTCAAAAAGAGTCAGGGGAGAAGCCGCGCATTGATTTAAATGTGGGAGAGGAGGAGGAAATTTGGCTCCTTGAAGTGGGCGAGGTTATAAGGAGAGGATCCCTTGAATGAGGAAACAGCACAGAAAGGGGCTGCAGCCACCTACATGAGCTACTCACTCGAGAAGTGTTTTAGGGCCCAGTCCTTTCCGTTTCTGCCTCTCCATTCACCTGGCATGAATACTTTGTTATAGAGTGAGCGGTAGCTTTAAGGGCCTGAAGCCTTATAAATGGGCTGAGAGTGAGGATGAAAGCGACAGGAACAGGTTAGTACATCCCTTCAGTGGTATGGCCTTACAGTGGTGTCCATAAGACATGGTCACTGGTGAGGCCACTTGGAAGTGATGGAACCTGTCACTGTAATTCCTACGTGGAATATGGACGGGTAGAAATACATGTAAATTGAAAACCATTTTTCCTTTGTGATTTAGGGTAGATTTATAGGAGGACTCTGTTGTCAGGGAACTCTAAGGGTGCTATTTTTTCATATTTTCTTCATAACCTTTATTGTAGAAACAAGTCTCTTCTCTAGCACTGAGAAGCACTGTTCAGTGGAATGGTGAAAATTCTTTATTTTGGATGGCAGACTAGAAATACATTCAAGAAAGAACAGTGTAAAATATGGGTATTGTTAAGGTTTCGTACTGACTGTAGCACCTGAGGAAGATCTCAGGATTCTAGCTGGGAGAAAGATGATTTGACATCTGTTCCCGCTTTTCCACAGTGCTCTCTGATTTAGGCAGTGGTGGTTGTCCTGCGTTTTTCCATTTGCCACTCAGGTTTCATGAATTGGAAGAAGGTATATAAATTAGGAAAGCGAGCACTACTACTGTGACCTTTTCAACATTCTGCCTTTTGAGTACTCAGCTTTTTCTCCTTGATGGAGAACCAGAGCACGCCACCATCTTTCAGTGGAGTCTGAGAAAACATGTTTACACGGTCTTTCATAAAACCACGTGCCAATCTTAGGGGAGAAGACAGGTAGAACAATTAAATCTTTTTCTGAAACATAAAACAGACCAGGCAGGTGCTAAAAAAGTGACAAAGTTCACAGTCCTCCAAGCCCATGGCTTCTCTCTGAAGGATCTGGAGAGTGAAATACCTTTAATAACTGTTCGTAAACAGTAAGATGAAGCACTAACATTTGAATGAATCTTTACAGTTTTCAAAGCATTTTCACATTTATCGTTCATTTAATTCCTTTAACAGCTTTGTGAGGTAGGGAGAGCAGATGTTTTCATTACTTGGCTGCCTTGGGGATGAGGCATATCGAAACCTCAGCACCGCTGGGTAGCAAGGAAGCAGAGGAAGGTGGTATGAGTTGGGGCATAGTTGTCATTTTTCTCTTGTTCATTGGTAAAAGTTCTGTTATATATTGAAGATTCTAACTCTTCGTCATATTTTGCACATGTTTATCCATGTAATCATCTGCCTGCTATTTTTTAATGCTTAATCATAGTCATGCATGAGCTTTTCATTTTCAGGGAGTCAAATCTTTTTCTTTAAGATTTCTACTTTTATGTTCTGCTTAGAAATGGCTCTCTCTGCTCCAAGATTTTATGAAAATGTAGCTATTGTTGTCTCCTTTTCAGGGAGGGATGTGAGAGGGAGAGAATACACACCCATGCTTGCCTTGTGATTGTGGAAGTCTTTGTGTGAAGGCATTTTTTATTGTGCTTATTGAAGTAATTGTTTCCTTTATTGTCCTTGTTTTATAGACACAGTCGCAAGATGGAAAACTTTAAAAGTGTTTAATAAAAGTATGTAAACTTATATGATTCTAGTTCAGTACAATCCCTCAGGCATTTTTTTCTTCAAGACTTCTATTTTATCTTCTTTTGCATCGATATGTTTAAATATAGAACTTATGCTGATTTCTTTAAACCTATTTTTTCTTATATAAGGTTTTAAATACATATCACTTCTCTTTTCTCTTGCATTGCAGACCCTAATTTTGAAATGATTCCTGAGCCTCTCCACTTGGATATTTTATATGCATCTTAAACTCAAAATGTTCAAAAGCAGATTAACTATCCTCCATAAAGTAAAGCAATTCTCTTCCACTTTCTGTGCATGTTGAATTGGTTAATGGCTTCATAATTGACATAGCAGTATAAGATAACAGTCTTAGCACCCTCTCAAAACCTCCCTCTTTCTCTGCCCTCCTATTAAAGTAGTTACTGCGTTCCGATGAGTTTCTGTCCTTAAAAAGTCTCCAGATGTCATCTCTCCTTTCTAGTCCCTCTTCTGACATATTTTAGGGCTTCTTCTCTTCCCTCGGATGCCATCTACCTGATCTGCCCTGCCTTCATTCTCTTGCCTTTCTAATCAATCTTCCAGAGTCATTTCTGTAAAACAGAGTTCTGATTGTTGCCAAAGGACGTATCTGGACAGAGCTTGCCTATAGTGGGCGTTCTGGAGTGCTGGAGTAAGGATGACGGCAACCGTTCCTCTGAGTAGATGCTCCTGAAGTGGCACTTTTGTTGACTAGTCGATAAGCCTGTAAAGACAAAAAAGCAAGGTGATGAGACATATGGGGAAGATAGACAAAGGCCATATGCTTGCTCTACCTACCACCGATCACATATTTGGCCTCATGTACTGTTTAAATCCTCTCATGTTTATAGAAAGAGAGAATGAAAGAAAAACTACATTCTACTTTTGACTTATCAGATTGCAAAAGATAAAATAAAAATATGACATGTTGGTAAATATATGGAGAAACAGGTATGCTCTTTGTCAAAGGCATTGTGATTGGTATAGCTTTCTTTGATGACTAGTTTGGTAATACCTATCAAAACTTAAAAGCCACCGATCCTTTGACTTGTTAGTACCACTTATAAGGATTTTTCTAGTAGATATATTTGTATATACATGGAGAGAACCTTGTTAGGATGTTTAGTGTAAGAAATGGGAAATTTTTCATTTGCCAGCAGGAGGCTGGGTTAATGAATTATGGCATATCTACGTATTGGAATATTATTCAGTTGATAAAAATTATATATACAGACATAGGTGTGGAACAGTTTTTAAGATAGGTCGTTAAATGAAACAAAAGAAATTGAAGGAAAAAATATATGCAAATATATATCTGCTTATGTTGTATAAAAGGGATATGTGAAACATGTATATACTATTTGATTATTTTAAATAATCTATATATTATAAATAATATACTAACTTGCAAAAAATTTTGGGGTGATATTGGATAATTGATAAAGTTATATAGGTTTCAAGTGTACAGTTTCACAATGTCATATAAATATTGCATTATGAGTTCACTGCCCAAAATCGCATCTCCTTCCATCATCATCTATTTGACCCCCTTTACCCTTATCTACCTCCTACCTCCCCCTTTCCCTCTGGTCAACACTAAACTGTTGTCTGTGTCTATGGGTTTTTGCTTGTTTGTCTTATTTCTTTGTTGCTTTCAGTTTTATATCCCACGTATGAGTGAAATCATATGGCTCTTGACTTCTTTTGTCTGACTTATTTTGCTTAAACTCATTTTTTCCTACTTCCTTTTACCCTGTTGCCTTTATTCTTTTAGCCAAGAGCTCAGGCACTGTATACCTTTTACCTGAAGGAAAGGAGAGTCCGGGAGAGAAAAACCAACCATTTTTCTGGCCATTGGAAGCTTCAAATGCCTACGTCCTCTCGGAGAAACAGAAAGGGCAAATACAAGTCCATAGACCATTCGATAGCGCTGTGTAAATTCAGATGAACTGAGAGTGGGATTTGGCATCAACTCAGGGCTAGACACTACTCCCTGGACTAGGGGAGG
>NW_024344372.1:1437586-1511676 GCF_902729225.1 Pteropus medius
CTCTACCCCTCTCCTCAGACCCCCCATTCCTTGAGGCACAACAGTATTGAAATTTGGCCAAATAATAACCCTATAATGCCCTCTAAGCATTGAAGTGAAGAGTACCACATCTCTCGCTTTAAATCAAAAGCTAGAAATGATAAGCTTAGTGAGGAAGCAATGTCAAAGGTCAACACAGGCCAAACCTCTTGTGCCAAACAACTCATTGTGAATGCAAAGGAAACGTTTTTGAAATAAATTAAAAGTGCTACTCCAGTGAACACATAAATGGTAAAAAAGCAAAACAGCCTTATTGCCGATATGGAGAAAGTTTTAATGGTCTAGATAGAGGATCAAACCAGCTACCATATTCCCTTAGGCCAAAGCCTAATCCAGAGCAAGACCCTTAATTCTCTTCAAGTCTGTGGAAGCTGAGAGAGGCAAAGAAGCTGCAGAAGAGAAGTTTGAAGCTAGCAGAGGTTGGTTCATGAGGTTTAAGAAAAGAAGCCGTCTCCATAACAAAAGCGCAAGGTGAAGCAGCAA
The DNA here is from genome assembly GCF_902729225.1 of Pteropus medius. Lineage (NCBI taxonomy): Eukaryota > Metazoa > Chordata > Mammalia > Chiroptera > Pteropodidae > Pteropus > Pteropus medius. Next base: position 1,438,109 of record NW_024344372.1, read on the forward strand.
GCAGTGATGTAGAAGCTGCAGCAAGATGATTCATGAAGGTGGCTGCACTAAACCACAGGTTTTCAATGTAGACTAAACAGCTGTCTATCGAAAGATGCCATCTAGGAATTTCATAGCTAGAGAGGAACAGTCAACGCCTGGCTTCAAAGCTTCAACGGACAAGGTGACTCTCTTGTTGGGGGCTAAAGCAGCTGGTGACTTTAAGTTGAAGCCAGTCTCATTTATCATTCTGAAAATCCTAGACCCTTAAGAAGTATGCTAAATCTACTCTACTTCTGCTCTATAAATGGAATGACGAAGCCCGGATGACAGCACATCTGTTTATAACATTTACTGAATATTTTAAGTCCCCTGTTGAGACCTACTGCTCAGAAAAAAAGAGTCCTTTCAAAATAGTACTGCTCATTGACACTGCACCTGGTCACCCAAGAGCTCTGATGGAGGTGCACGAGATTAATGTGGTTTTCATGCCTGCTAACAAAACATCTATATGCAGCCCACAGATCAAGGAGTCATTTTGACTTTCAAGTCTTATTATTTAAGAAATAGATTTCACAAGGCTACGGCTGCCATAGGTGGAGATTGCTCTGATGGATGTGGGAAAGTGAATCAAAAACCTCTGGAAAGGATTCACCATTCTGGATGCCGTTAAGAACATTTGTGATTCATGGGAAGAGGTCAAAATATCAACATAAGAGAAGTTTGAAGAAGATGGTTCCAACTCATGGATGACTTTGCAGGCTCGAGACTTCAGTGGAGGAAGTAACTGCAGATGTGGTGGAAATAGCAAGAGAACTAGGATTAGAAGTAGAGCCTGAACATGTGACTGAACTGTCATGATTTCATAAAATTTTGATGGATGAGGAGTTGCTTCAAATGGATGAGGAAAGAAAGGGGTTTCTTGAGATGAAATCTTCTGGTGAAGATTATTGAAATGACAACAAAGGATTGAGAATACTACATAAATTTAGTTGATAAAGCGGCAGTAGGGTTAGAGAGGATTGACTCCAATTTAGAAAACAAGTTCTACTGTGAGTAAAATGCTGTCAAACAGCATCATGTGCTACAGGGAAATCATTCATAATAAGAGTCAGTTGATGTGGCAAATTTCCTTGTTGTCTTATTTTAAGAAATCGCCACAACAGCCCCAACCTTCAGCAACCACCACCCTGATCAGTCAGCAGCCATCAACATCGAGGCAAGACCATTCTCCAGGAAAAAAGAAATTACAGCTCTGAAGGCTCAGATTATGGCTACCAGTTTTTAGCAATAAAATATTTTAAAAATTAAGGTATGTGCATTTTTTGGGCATAATGCTATTGCACACTTAATAGTGTAAACATAACTTTTATATGCACTGGGCAACCAAAAAAGTTGTGTGATTCACTTTATTGTGATATTTGCTTTATTGCAGTGGTCTGGAATCAAATCCGCAACATCTGAGGTATGCCAGTACTTAATGCATTTATTTATCCCCCTCATAAAATGCATGGGAGGTAGATAGTATTTTGTAAATGTGGAAGCTCTTATTTATAGAGGATTAAAAAAAGGCAACTCTACAGACACTTACAGATCACTTCCTATGCCCCCAGGCACAGCTTTTAGTATTTACAAATATTAACTCAATCCTCATTTTACCCCATGAGGAAACTGAGGCATCCAGGATTTAAGCAGCTTTCCCAGACTCACAGAGCTCTTGATTGGTAAAGCTGACACTTGGACTGAGGCAGTCTAGCTCCAGATTCATGCTATTACCCCGTACAGTAAACTAAGGAAGGTGCCTAAGTTCACAGTCACACACCGTCAGGGAGCCTGGACCTCTATCTTTTCTTCACCTAGGTCTCTGCCAGTCTGCATAACTAAGTGTATCTATGCCTACGTGCATGACACCAGACTCCAAAGACACTTTACATTTATTTTTCAGTATCACTAGATTTCAGTGATCTCTCTGCATTTAGCAGTTCCTAATAGGAAGGTAAATTCTGTTTCTTAATGATCGCCTTGTGAACTGATAGTGTTGCTTAATGCTAGTTCTTATGGACTTTCTTAGATAGTTTTCCTTCATTTTTATCATCTATAAAATAGTGAGGTTGAACAAAATCAATTGGCAAAGGCCTAATAAACTGTGGGTGTCTTTAGATAATTCTGCTTTGTGGATCCATAGGTGTCCATCATTGGGGAAATTGATGGTAGATTTATATCATCGAATACTGTTCACTTGTCACAAGAAATGATCTAGATGTACATATGGCGACATGAATGTTAAAAAATCACGGTATTAAATGGAAAATAGTAACCATGTGTAATCTATAAAGTAATTCATTTATAGATAAAACACACATGCACAATATATCAGGACACGTATTTTCAAATATACATATATATTTAAGAATACATATAAAAAATATTGTGGCTTTCTTTGTGGATGAGAGTAGGGAGAGGGAGTGAAGAGAAAATCTAAAAATAAAGTAGTGCAAAGGCAAGGCCTTTGCATGAACTCTCAACAGTGAGCCAGGCAGCATGTTGTGATGGGAAGAACACTGGCTCCAAATCTTAGTCTTGAACTCATTAGTTTTATGTCATTGGGCAGGATTTTTAATACCACTAAGGCTTAGTCTCCCCATGGTGTAAAAGGCTTCTTGAAAGGATTACATAAGGAGATAGGTAGGTAGGTAGGTAGGTAGGTAGATAGATAGATAGATAGATAAACTGATAGAAAGCATTTGTCTAGCCCCAGTCCCTTATTTCCCCATATTTTGCAATTAAACTCTTAGCCTATTTTCAATATTTTATTTGTTTTTTTTTGTTTGTTTTAATGCACATCTATTTGCTCCTATGGGACCCAAAGCCATGATGTCCTTTGTCTGCTATTAACACCACCAGCCTTCCAACCCACAGGCACTTCTGCTAGGCTACTAGCCTTACAGCATTTCAACAAGCTCGTTTATTTACAGACCATCCTTTTTAAATTTTAATTTCATTATGAATGGAATCCTTTCTGACCTGCAGAATGAGGAAGATGAACTAAATGATCCTAAGGAACTTCCTGGCTCTAATGCTCTTTGGTTAGTAATGTCCAGGAAAGTTACAAAAGGGAATTTACAGTAAATTCAGGAGTTATACGCTGAGGCTATCATTTTGCTGTATTCCAAGGGAGTGATTATATGAAAATGGCACTTGTTTTGGAATAGTTTGTATTAGAATCACATTTAGAGTTAGCATAATCCCATTAAAAGCTGTTAATGGAATTATTATTCTGATAATAAGCTGTTATTAGATTCTTAGTATTAATGATATTCATTACAGCACAAGATTCATATGGTGCTAACATTTAAGCTCTCATTCTGAGTATAAGGGCCATTTTCAATGTGATCAGAATGCATTGATTAAGAATAACATGGCAAGAAAAGGGTTTTTTTGGGAATGGAAGAAAACATGCTTGTGTTTTTTTCACAACACTGGGGAAAAACAATTTTGCTTTCTGCTTTAATGAAAAACTTTTAATAAGCAATATAAACTTGCTCAATGAACTAGAATCTGGACTTTTGTAATCAGTTACTCAGTTAACCCAGTTATAATTGATTATTTCTACAATGTGTTTAAATTTTGTCACCTTCTCTACTCATTACTATTTTATCATTTGCAGCCTACTTATTGGTTTGAAGCATAACACTTTTATTAAAACATTAATTTCCTGTTTTTATTAAAGCTTTAAATGTTTTGTGGCACATCGTATACATCCTTTCACTGTTGGACGTTGCTGCTCAGGCAGTTCTTGGCAGACCTGCTCGGTCACATGTGACCTTTACTGAAGTCCTTTTCTTGAGATGTGTCATTCATTAATAGTGCTATATTTATGGTGAGTTTGGTGAGGGTAGGGGAGGTTACGAGAGTTTGTGGTTTTTTATCGACTATACCTTCGCTTTATCAATTGACTAGGATGGGAGCATTGCATTCATTTCAGCATTCCAACAATTACTTATTAAGGTTTATAAATAACTATCGTGCTTTCAAAAAATCCTGTAATAATCCAATTAACTATGAGAGAGTTCTTATTTTATGAAGTTTCATATGCTTTATCTCACTGAATCTTCATAAGAGCCCTACAAATTAAGAAGGAAAAATATTCCTTGCCTTATTTTACAGATGTAGACACAAAGGCTCAGAACCAAGACAGAACTTACTTCTAGAAAATGGCAGAGTCTCGGTTTGCTTACTGCAAGACACATCCTTCCGCTATACTACATTGCCCCTCCATAGGCAGAGGGCAGTTATGAGTTTTGGGAAGGTCCATTCATTAATCTCTTCCTTATCAGTATTAAAATTAACTGACTCAAGAGTTTTCCTGATGGGTGCTAGAGTAATTGGGGGGATCACTTCATAACTTATATAAATGTCTAACCGCTGTACTGTATACCTGAAACTAATATAAAATTTTTAAAAAAGTTTTCCAAATAGGTTCACTTTGCGAACCAAGGTTATTTAACTTTTTAATGTTGCATGGCATTTTAACTTCATAAAAATGGCTTCACTCTCATTTAAAGACTCCTGAGCCAGTTAATACACTAATTACCAGCTGTGGATGTTCTCTCAGAGCTGAGGGTCTTCCTAGTATGATGAATGCTCATCTCTACTAGGTTGAATGGATTCTAAATGAAGTGATTAATTTAAAAGATCAATTAATATGGAGAGTGAATATTTTACTCACAGCCATCTCCAATTTAGAGCGGTCCCCTTTGTACAGAGGTGGCCATGTGGCAATCAAGGTGAGCGGGGAGGAACCCAAGCCAGGGAAACAATGCCCGGGGCATACTAACTGTTCTTTGCTCAGGAGGGGGAAGGAATTTTCTGAGCTAACAACTTTCTCTCCCCTAAATAATGACCGCCCTCAACTCGTTCCCTCAGTTTGCCAGTGATCTGATTCTGAGATGGAATGTGTATTACTTTGAGCACCTTCCTGTCTTGTTCTTTCATTCCAAGTTAGAGAATTAGAAAGTGATAGATCATGGATGGGTATACACTTACCTACCCTGAAATTTGTCCAAATCTCTGAACTTAAGCTCCGTCAGCCTCAGGATATTTTGGAAATGAACAAAATGTCAAAGTCAATTACATGGAGGTAATTAACTTGGGCTGATATTATTCTGAACTTAACTCATATTTTTGCAAGCTAATTGATAGCTATAGTTAAATTAACGAGATTACTCTAGTGGAACTAGTGAATCATGTGTTAGCAGACTCAGCTGATGGAGGTTAGGGGGGCATATACATCCTTGTGCTCTATTGCTAGGGAGACCACAATTCCTGGTTTGTCTTGTTTTGACGCTTACTAATAATGTGTCGAGTCTATTTATTAATGTCCCTTTTCATCCTCAAAATTATCCCAGTTTGGGTGATAAATTATATGGCTACCCTATTTAATATTTCTCTTTACCTGCCTGTAACTTGATAGACATGGATACCCCGACCTCCCAAACAGACTACAATTATTTTTATATACCCTGTTTTCTGGGATCTCCAAGCATACATAATGACCAAAAAGAGATGTATATTATGCAGTCAGATTTATTACAGATGATTATTGTAATAGTTTGCTAGGGTTTCTGTAACAAAGTACAACCGTCTGCGTGCCTTAAACAAAATTTATCGTGTCACAATTCTGGAGGTTAGAAGTCTGAAATCAAGGTGTGTCAGCAGGGTTGGTTCCCTCTGAGGGCTGTGGGGGCAGGAGCTGTTCCAGGCCACTCTCCTTGGCGTGTGGGTGGCCGTCTCTCCCTGGGTGTGTTCATCTGGCATTCTCTCTATGCCTCCTCCCTGTCTCCAAATTTACCTTTTTTATAAGGACACCAGTCATATTGGTGACCTTATTTTAACTTGGTTACCCTTGTAAAGACCAGATAAAGTCTTTACATTTCCAAAGAAGGTTACATTCTGAGGTACCAGAGATTAGGACTGCAGTACATGAATTGGGGACACAATTCAAACCATAACAATTATTAATAATTTATAAAACTCATACCACATAACAGGGAAAAGTTTTACAAGGATTATTCCACAGAAAGCAAGGAACACACTTATAAATAGATGCTATCTCGTCCCCAGATGGGGGAATTACGGTTCAATGAGGTGACTCACCCCAAAGCATGTATCTACTGAGGTGGGCCACCTGCATGTGTACTGAGGGTCTGGACTTTTAGTCACTCTGCTCAGCTGGTCCTGTCACATACTGAGGTAGAAGAGGCTGCTGTGTACTGGTGTAATTCTGGGGCTATAGACCCCTAATGTAGAATTTAGCCCCCTAATATTTCCTTTATCTGGAATTTTATTTAATAGAGGACAGCATCTTCAACTCCCAAGTCAAAAAGAGTCAGGGGAGAAGCCGCGCATTGATTTAAATGTGGGAGAGGAGGAGGAAATTTGGCTCCTTGAAGTGGGCGAGGTTATAAGGAGAGGATCCCTTGAATGAGGAAACAGCACAGAAAGGGGCTGCAGCCACCTACATGAGCTACTCACTCGAGAAGTGTTTTAGGGCCCAGTCCTTTCCGTTTCTGCCTCTCCATTCACCTGGCATGAATACTTTGTTATAGAGTGAGCGGTAGCTTTAAGGGCCTGAAGCCTTATAAATGGGCTGAGAGTGAGGATGAAAGCGACAGGAACAGGTTAGTACATCCCTTCAGTGGTATGGCCTTACAGTGGTGTCCATAAGACATGGTCACTGGTGAGGCCACTTGGAAGTGATGGAACCTGTCACTGTAATTCCTACGTGGAATATGGACGGGTAGAAATACATGTAAATTGAAAACCATTTTTCCTTTGTGATTTAGGGTAGATTTATAGGAGGACTCTGTTGTCAGGGAACTCTAAGGGTGCTATTTTTTCATATTTTCTTCATAACCTTTATTGTAGAAACAAGTCTCTTCTCTAGCACTGAGAAGCACTGTTCAGTGGAATGGTGAAAATTCTTTATTTTGGATGGCAGACTAGAAATACATTCAAGAAAGAACAGTGTAAAATATGGGTATTGTTAAGGTTTCGTACTGACTGTAGCACCTGAGGAAGATCTCAGGATTCTAGCTGGGAGAAAGATGATTTGACATCTGTTCCCGCTTTTCCACAGTGCTCTCTGATTTAGGCAGTGGTGGTTGTCCTGCGTTTTTCCATTTGCCACTCAGGTTTCATGAATTGGAAGAAGGTATATAAATTAGGAAAGCGAGCACTACTACTGTGACCTTTTCAACATTCTGCCTTTTGAGTACTCAGCTTTTTCTCCTTGATGGAGAACCAGAGCACGCCACCATCTTTCAGTGGAGTCTGAGAAAACATGTTTACACGGTCTTTCATAAAACCACGTGCCAATCTTAGGGGAGAAGACAGGTAGAACAATTAAATCTTTTTCTGAAACATAAAACAGACCAGGCAGGTGCTAAAAAAGTGACAAAGTTCACAGTCCTCCAAGCCCATGGCTTCTCTCTGAAGGATCTGGAGAGTGAAATACCTTTAATAACTGTTCGTAAACAGTAAGATGAAGCACTAACATTTGAATGAATCTTTACAGTTTTCAAAGCATTTTCACATTTATCGTTCATTTAATTCCTTTAACAGCTTTGTGAGGTAGGGAGAGCAGATGTTTTCATTACTTGGCTGCCTTGGGGATGAGGCATATCGAAACCTCAGCACCGCTGGGTAGCAAGGAAGCAGAGGAAGGTGGTATGAGTTGGGGCATAGTTGTCATTTTTCTCTTGTTCATTGGTAAAAGTTCTGTTATATATTGAAGATTCTAACTCTTCGTCATATTTTGCACATGTTTATCCATGTAATCATCTGCCTGCTATTTTTTAATGCTTAATCATAGTCATGCATGAGCTTTTCATTTTCAGGGAGTCAAATCTTTTTCTTTAAGATTTCTACTTTTATGTTCTGCTTAGAAATGGCTCTCTCTGCTCCAAGATTTTATGAAAATGTAGCTATTGTTGTCTCCTTTTCAGGGAGGGATGTGAGAGGGAGAGAATACACACCCATGCTTGCCTTGTGATTGTGGAAGTCTTTGTGTGAAGGCATTTTTTATTGTGCTTATTGAAGTAATTGTTTCCTTTATTGTCCTTGTTTTATAGACACAGTCGCAAGATGGAAAACTTTAAAAGTGTTTAATAAAAGTATGTAAACTTATATGATTCTAGTTCAGTACAATCCCTCAGGCATTTTTTTCTTCAAGACTTCTATTTTATCTTCTTTTGCATCGATATGTTTAAATATAGAACTTATGCTGATTTCTTTAAACCTATTTTTTCTTATATAAGGTTTTAAATACATATCACTTCTCTTTTCTCTTGCATTGCAGACCCTAATTTTGAAATGATTCCTGAGCCTCTCCACTTGGATATTTTATATGCATCTTAAACTCAAAATGTTCAAAAGCAGATTAACTATCCTCCATAAAGTAAAGCAATTCTCTTCCACTTTCTGTGCATGTTGAATTGGTTAATGGCTTCATAATTGACATAGCAGTATAAGATAACAGTCTTAGCACCCTCTCAAAACCTCCCTCTTTCTCTGCCCTCCTATTAAAGTAGTTACTGCGTTCCGATGAGTTTCTGTCCTTAAAAAGTCTCCAGATGTCATCTCTCCTTTCTAGTCCCTCTTCTGACATATTTTAGGGCTTCTTCTCTTCCCTCGGATGCCATCTACCTGATCTGCCCTGCCTTCATTCTCTTGCCTTTCTAATCAATCTTCCAGAGTCATTTCTGTAAAACAGAGTTCTGATTGTTGCCAAAGGACGTATCTGGACAGAGCTTGCCTATAGTGGGCGTTCTGGAGTGCTGGAGTAAGGATGACGGCAACCGTTCCTCTGAGTAGATGCTCCTGAAGTGGCACTTTTGTTGACTAGTCGATAAGCCTGTAAAGACAAAAAAGCAAGGTGATGAGACATATGGGGAAGATAGACAAAGGCCATATGCTTGCTCTACCTACCACCGATCACATATTTGGCCTCATGTACTGTTTAAATCCTCTCATGTTTATAGAAAGAGAGAATGAAAGAAAAACTACATTCTACTTTTGACTTATCAGATTGCAAAAGATAAAATAAAAATATGACATGTTGGTAAATATATGGAGAAACAGGTATGCTCTTTGTCAAAGGCATTGTGATTGGTATAGCTTTCTTTGATGACTAGTTTGGTAATACCTATCAAAACTTAAAAGCCACCGATCCTTTGACTTGTTAGTACCACTTATAAGGATTTTTCTAGTAGATATATTTGTATATACATGGAGAGAACCTTGTTAGGATGTTTAGTGTAAGAAATGGGAAATTTTTCATTTGCCAGCAGGAGGCTGGGTTAATGAATTATGGCATATCTACGTATTGGAATATTATTCAGTTGATAAAAATTATATATACAGACATAGGTGTGGAACAGTTTTTAAGATAGGTCGTTAAATGAAACAAAAGAAATTGAAGGAAAAAATATATGCAAATATATATCTGCTTATGTTGTATAAAAGGGATATGTGAAACATGTATATACTATTTGATTATTTTAAATAATCTATATATTATAAATAATATACTAACTTGCAAAAAATTTTGGGGTGATATTGGATAATTGATAAAGTTATATAGGTTTCAAGTGTACAGTTTCACAATGTCATATAAATATTGCATTATGAGTTCACTGCCCAAAATCGCATCTCCTTCCATCATCATCTATTTGACCCCCTTTACCCTTATCTACCTCCTACCTCCCCCTTTCCCTCTGGTCAACACTAAACTGTTGTCTGTGTCTATGGGTTTTTGCTTGTTTGTCTTATTTCTTTGTTGCTTTCAGTTTTATATCCCACGTATGAGTGAAATCATATGGCTCTTGACTTCTTTTGTCTGACTTATTTTGCTTAAACTCATTTTTTCCTACTTCCTTTTACCCTGTTGCCTTTATTCTTTTAGCCAAGAGCTCAGGCACTGTATACCTTTTACCTGAAGGAAAGGAGAGTCCGGGAGAGAAAAACCAACCATTTTTCTGGCCATTGGAAGCTTCAAATGCCTACGTCCTCTCGGAGAAACAGAAAGGGCAAATACAAGTCCATAGACCATTCGATAGCGCTGTGTAAATTCAGATGAACTGAGAGTGGGATTTGGCATCAACTCAGGGCTAGACACTACTCCCTGGACTAGGGGAGGTGGGAGGGGGAGTGGGAAGAGGTACCTGGAGGGAAAGATCTTGTGAGTTCTTGGGACAGGTTATGGTTGTTAATAAGAGTTGAAAAATGGCCGAGGATGTGTAAATCATTTCTCAAATAGAGTTTATGGAAGAAGCAAGGGCCTAGAATAGAGAAAGTTGTGTGATGTGTTTATGACAGAAGGTAAAATTTAAATACCTACAGGTAATAGGCCAGTAATGTGAATGGATGCCATGGGCCCTTTGGGAACAATCAGAGTGGAGAATTCATGCTCAGATGACTAGCTCCAGCCAATTATTGCCATGTGAGATTATAGGCCCAGTAGTGCCAGATTTGATTATTCGAGAGGTGCTAGAAATCTAGGTTTTATTAGCAATATCCTAAGTTTATATGTTGATAACTAGCTCACATTTAAAAGCAAACAAATAAGGAACAAACAAAAACAATGTGTGGCCACATAAAACACATACACAGGCCACCACTTCATAATTCTGGCATGGGCTGCAGACCTGAGCTGGCCTCAGAGAATTCTCCCTGAGTTGCAGGAAGGTGGTGGGGGGTGTAAGTGGTTCCTCTGTTCCTCAGAACAGCACAGAAGTGCAAAAGGCCTGAGTTTCTGAATTTCCTCAGAGCTTAGCAGAGTTCAGGAGCCTCCAAGGTCTGATCCTAGAATCTGGAAGTGTGCGGGGGGTTGAGAGGAGGAGGAGAATGAGGAGGGAGAAGAGCTAGAGAACAGGGAGCGGGCAGGAGGGGAAGCAGGTGGGAAGAATTTTCTGGGACCCCCAGATTGAATGGATGATAGCTCAGACCAAATGTCGCCATCCTCCTTTCTCGAAGATCGAGACCAAGTAAATTAAAATTTCTAGAACTTGGATGCTATCTAGGAAAACTCTGCATGTGTGTGTGTGTGTGTGCACACGTGCGCGTTGGTACATTGTTAACTTAGGTGACATCGAGTGCCTCTACCTGATAGAATTGAGGCTCACATAAAAATTAAGGGCGAATATGAGAGAATTACAATTCCATATTTTGAATGTCTTTCCCTGTAAGCTGAGAATTGTACACAGTAAGTGTGTATATTCTTAAAATTGCTGTGGAAACGATGTACCGAAAACTACCAACAGGGATTTGAGAGTTAGGAACCAGGAATTAAACTCTATTAAATAGACATTTGGACACCATATGAACCTATTATGTGAAATCAGAAATGAACGAATGAACCCACCTCTCCAGCCTGGTCTCTTCTTGTTCTATGGCTCTACTTGTCATTTAGCCCTGATCGGATTACTTTCCCTTCTCCTCACCAGTTTTCTTTATCATTTGCAATCCTACCCTGCCTCCACCCCGTACATCTCATATGTCCTACCCTGGCACTCTGACTTATCTTTTAGAGTCCAGCTCCACAACCATTTTCTTTTTGGCATTTCCCAACCTCTCTCAGCATCTAAATCAACCATTTGCTTTCTGAAATTTATAGCACATTGTAAGTAAGACATGTACTAAATTGTCATAGAACTACTGGAATACTCGCCTGTCTCTTTCACTATGCTGTGAATTCGTGGATGTAGAACTCATGTCTGATTTCCTAAAATGCCATGACATATTCCACGAATGAAAGAAAATTTCAATTCTTTAGATTTCCTCTGAGCATTAAAATATATCTGCATTTTAAATTCAGTAACAGAGATGATGAAGATCTTGATTCTAAGACCTAGTGTGACATTGTAGGCCAGTGGATCCTAAACCCCTACAAATTATAGTTGCCTAGATCGCCTTCCAAAATGATCATACCCAGCCTGTGGCCCAGATCAGTCAAGTCAGATTCACTGAGTATGGAATCCAGGCATCAGTGTTTTTACAACTCCGTAGGTGATTCCAGTGCATAGCCAAGTTTGAAAATCAGTGTTCTCAATATTTTTTAATCAAATTTGAAGGTAGAAAAGCATTCTAGAGAATGTTTTATTTCTTATAGCTTTTGTACACTTTCCTGCTCCATTTATTTGCTTTTAAGACTCTTTGGAGTCAGACTAGCCAACACCTCTAAACCCAGCTGCTGTCTAAAAAATGGTGACGATATTTGTTTTTCTTGTTTTTTCACAGTTGTGCTTAGGATTAAATGAGATGATGTAGGGAAAAGTGCTTCGTAAACTCTAAAGTGCTGTAAAAATATTCTTATTCTTAGCAGACCCATATTTTCTTTCTGTACATATTTTATTCTTGTAAACGAATTGGCTTCCAAAGAGTGTGCAGTTTATTTCCACACTTAAAACTCGTCTTGCCTTTTAAATTAACTTTGTTTTGGAATTCTTTGCCTTGAACATCTACAGCTATTTCTTCTATTTTGTTTTCTCGAATGGCGATAAGAGAGTTTTGCATCAATCCATGTGTTAATCAGAGTTCTCCAGAGAAATGGAACCAGTAGTTGAAGTGCATACACTGGAGAGACAATGGTAAGGTTCTAGTCCAAATCTGAAGGCCTGAGACCCAGGGGAGCCAGTGGTATAAGTTCTAATCTGAGTCCGAGTCCGAAGGCAGAGTACCTATGTCACAGCTCAAAGAAAGTTAGGTAGAGAATTCTCTCACTTAGCCTTTTGTTCTGCTGAAGCCCACCCCACAGAGAAGGGTAATCTGCTTTACTCATTCCACCAGTTCAGATGTTAATCTCATCCAGAAATATCCTCGCAGACACACCCAGAAAAACACGAGTAAACAAATATCTGGGCACCTTGTGCCCAGTCGTGTTAACACATAAAATTAATCATCACAATGCAAAATAGAATGTTTAGAAACTTTCTACAAATTGTGAGCAAAATCTGTTCTAGGTAGTGGGATCATTCATATAACCTCAAAAGAACTTGTAGTTTTCTTTTATAGGCACATTTTTGCCTCTGAGAAATTACTGTGATGTCTGATGAGACATGAGATATCATCTTTGTTAAGTTCCCCATCAATTTGCATGGCAGATATCTCATAGAATAATTTCTGCCCAGTGCTGATCACTGAGTCATTGCCAATTTGATTGAGTATCTTTCTTTTGACATATATATACTTTGGTGACATTTAAAATAGAATGAATGCTATTCTGGGCAAGAGAACAAAGCAATAGATTTCTCATGCTTTGCAACTCTGAGCCTTCTCTAGGTAGCGTACCTTCAAATTCAAACATATGGGCAGTATAATTTTATATGCTCCACCAATACATTTTTCATACCTCTCTATTTAATTATTTTGGGGGGCTTTCAGAAGAAACAGAGGTATAGCAGAGAGCTCTGTAGTCCTCTGAGTCACATCTATAGTAAGTATTTCCATTTATTGTCTTAAGCCAATTTTTTAAAAGCTAAAACTGGTTAGATTTAAATTGCCATCTGAGTGCAGTATCCTTATGGCATCAGCACGGTCGCTCCAGAAGGTGCAATATAACACTGATGATGTTTAGAGCAAGGCTCCCAGAGGTAAGAGAACAGGATTAGAACACAAATTCCACCATGCTTGCTTTATAGGTTAAGTTAAAACTCTCTGCGCCTTCAATTTTTCATCTATAAGAGACAGGTACTACCAGATATCTAAATCACACTGAATGGTTTTGTAAAGAAAAACAAGTCTCTTGAAAAAATAACATCGTTGTATGGGAATACACAATTAAGTAGAGTTTATTTTATTTTATTTTGTTTTATTTTTTTAGCTACAGAGTGCTTACAGATGACTTTATATCTTGATTCTCACTATTATCTAGTAAGGCAGGGCTTATAATAATAATATGACTGAGGGTCAGTCAGAAAAGTCCTATGACCAGTCATTGGCACTGCCAGGACTCGGGCCAAGGTCTGACCAAAACCCTTGTTCTTTTTCACTATACCTTTTTAGAAGAAAGATATAAGTGTGTGTGTACATGTGAATGTCTTGTGCATGGATGAGTGTGCATATGAGCATTATGCACATGTGTACACATGTGTCTTTGCACTTTCAAATTCATGTACATGTGAGTATGCATATGTGAGTATGTGTGCGCAAGTGTGCACATGTGCATATTTTTGAGCATGTGTGCATGTTTGTGTCGATGGTAGAGGCAGGAGTAGGGAGATAATAGATGAAGTGATTCTAAGTTAGTACAAGTCTTTTTCTATATATTTTTTTTGAAAATTATAAGAGGTATCAATGAGCAGAAATTTATGGAAATGTCTCATAGTGTCAGTGGATGGCTTCTATCGCATTAGGTACTCTATTCTTTTTAAAGAAGCTATCATAAGACATAAAGTCAAAATACCAGATCTGAAAGAAAAATTAGAAAGTTTGACAAGTGTACTAGAATTGCCTGTGACCCTTGTTAAAGCTAAAAACAAACAAACAAACAAACAAACAAAACACAAAAACTTGGGCTCCTCTCCAGCCCTACTGAATAGGCATCTCTAGGAGTGGAACTTATAGAGATTTTGGATAAGCTCTAAAGAAGAAAGGTTCCAACACTCCTAAGTTGAAAGCCTTTATGGAGACTGTTTCTCATTTAAAATAACATAGTAATAGAATTTCTTACATATTACCTTCTTGAAATCAACTGAAAACAGAGAGAATGAAAATCCATGGGAGATAGTTATAAAAGTTATCTAAGAGCTGCCACTTAAAAAATACTAGGCCTAGGAACATTCCCTGGTGAATTTTTCTAAATATTCAAGCAATAGAAAAATTTATTTTAATTTAAAATTTCCCAGAACATAGACATAAAATAAAAACTTTGCAATTTTTTTATAAACCCATTATATTTTCAATATCAAAACTCAAAAAAGATAGCATAAAAAAGAAAACTATAGACCAATCACACTTGAATTTCAAAGCAAACACCTTAAACAAAATGTAATCAAATAGAATATGTCAATATGCTAAAAGAAAAATGGAAGACAAGTGGGAAATAAGAATGGTTCTGTATTAGGGAATTTATTAATATGAGCATTTTCATGAATATTGAAAAGATACTTCAAAACTTCAATGTTTAATTCATTATAAAAATCATAATAAAATTGAGATAGACATTTACTTAAATGACATGAATCTGTGAACAATTGTATGTCAACAAATTAGATAATCTTGTTGAAATGGACAGATTCCTAGAATTTCATAGAAACACAAACTATCAAAACTCATTTAAGAAAAAAAATAGAAAATCTGAGTAGACTTCTCACAAGTTAAGTGATTTAATTTGTAATTTTAAAAAGTCCCAAAACGATTAGCCCAAGACTAGATCTATCCACTGATGAATTCTACCATATTTGTAAAGTTTTCACACAAATCTTCACAAATTGTTCCAAAAAAATAGAAGAATAGGGAACACTTTCTAAGTCATTTATGAGGCTAATATTACCCTGATAGCAAAACCAGAGAAAAGACCTCACAGGAAAACTATAGACTAACACCACGTTTGAATATATGTACAAAAATCCTTAACTAAATAGCAGCAAACGAAATCCAGAAACAACAAAAATGATTATGCACCATGACCAAATGAAACTTATCCCAGGAATGCAAGGTTGGTGCCAAATATGAAAATGAGTATGTGTAATATATCATGTTGATATAATGAAGGGGAAGAAAAGCAACATTTGATCACCTATGTAGATACGGCAAACATTTTTGACAAAATTCAGCACCCTTTCATGATGAAAACACTCAAACTAGGATTAGAAGGAAACTTCCTCCACCTGATAAAGGGCATCTACACTCAACTCACAGCTGGCATCATATTTCTTGGTGAAAGACTGCAAGCTGTTCCTGTAAGATTGGGAATAAGAAAAGGATGACTTTTTAAAAATCACTTCTAGTCCACATTGTACTAGAGGGTCTATTCAGGAAAATTAGGTAAGAAAAAGTAATAAAAGGCATCCAGATTGGAAAGGAAGAAGTACATCATCACTATTTAGAGATAAATTGAGTTTGTATGTGGATCTTAAGAAATCCGCACAAAAATATTAGAGCTAATAAATGAATTCAGCAAGGTTTCAGGATATAAGATCAATTTACAAAAAAAAAAATCAATTGTATTTCTTTATACTAGCCGTAAATAATCTGAAAAAGAAAGAAGAAAATTCCTTTTACAATATCATCAAGCAGAATAAAATATTTAGGAATAAATAATGTTGAAAAAAATAAAGAAGACCTAAATAATTGGAAAAATACCACATATTTGTAGATAGGGAGTCAACATTGTAAAGGTGACAATACTCCCCAAATTGATATACATTTAATGAATACCTATGAAAATTCCAGCTGCTTTTTTTAAAAAAATGAATTGATAGGCTGATCCTAAAATTATTATGGAAATGCAAGGGACCCAGAATAGCCAAAATAATCTTGAAAAAGAAGAATAAAGCTGGAAGGCTCATACTTCCTGTTAACAAAACTTATCACAAAGCTACAATAATCATGAAAGTGTGCTAGTAACAAAACGACAGACATGTAAACAATAATATAGAATTGAGGGTCCAGAAATAAAACCTTAACTTCATGGTCAGTTGATTTTCAACTCAGAGGCCATGACAATTAAATGGGGAAAGAATAGTCTTTTCGACAGATGATGTTGGGACGACTGGGTGTCCACATGCTAAAGAAAGTAGTTAGAACCGTTGCTCATATCATATACAAAACTCAGAGTGGATCAAGACCACAATGAAAGGGCTAAAACTATGAAACTCTTAGAAGAAACAGGCATAAATATTTGTGACCTTGGATCAGACAATGGTTTCTTAGGATAGGACACACCAGAAACACAAGCCACAAAATAAAAATAGTTAATTGGTCTTCATTAAAAAAAGAAAAAGTTTCGTATTTTGGAGGACAAAATTAGGAAAGTGGAGAGACAACCCTCTAAATGGGAGAAATTTTTACAAATCATATCTATAAAGGACTTGCATCCAGACTATATTAAAAAGTCTTCTAACTCAACAACAAACTAAATAACCCAATTAAAAATGGGCAAAGGAATTGAATAGATATTTCTTCAAAGAAAATATATGAGTGTCCAATAAGCACATGAAAAGATGCTCAGCATCGTTAGCCATCAGTTAAAGGCAAATCAAAATCACAGTGAAATCATACTTCACACCCACTAGATGGTTATAAGAATAAATGCAGACAGCAACAAGTGTTGGCTAGATTTGAAGAAATTGGAGTCCTCATACATTGCTGGTAGAAATGTAAACAGATGCAGCTGCTGCGGCAGTTTGGCCGTTACTCAAATATTTAAACATTGAGTTCCCAAAGGACGCAGTGGTTCCATTCCTCCATATATACCCAAAAGAAATGGAAACATGCACACGCAGAAACTTTGGCATGGATGTTAATGACATTATTCACAATAGCCATAAAGAGCAGGCAAACCAAGTGTCTATCGATTGATATATGGAGAAACAAATGTGCTATATCCATATGATAGAATATTAGTCAGCCATGTAAAGGACTGAAGCACCGACTCATGCTGCACCATGGATGAATCCTGACATTATGCTAAGTGAAAGCACCCAGACACAAAAGGCCACATAGTGTATGATTCCATTTACATGAAATGTCAGCAATGAGCAAATCCATAGAAAGATAAAGTATACTTGTGGTTAGCAGGGGCCGGGTGGGAGAGTTGGCTATGTAGAATGATTGCAAATATTGTGTTGGCTGTACTTCGGGGTGATGAAAATGTTGCAGATCAGGATAGTGGTGATGTTTGCACCGCCATGTGAATATACAAAGTAGTATTGAATAGTACACTTTAAATGTGTGAATTTTATGACATGCGAGTTCTATTTTAAAAAGCGAACAAAGCACATGGACAGGCAGTTGATAGGAAGAGTAGTTTATAAACACCTGAAATGATACTAAGCTCTATGCATAATGAAATAAATGTAAATTAAAACAGGAGACCATTTCTGCCAGTAAGAGTGGAAAGGTACCAAGAAGTTTAACATTGCACAGTGTTGTTGGAAGTGTAGGAAAATCAGCATTCTTATTTCTTCCTGATGAAAATGTATACTGATATAACCGCTTTGGGTGGCAATTTGTTAATATCAAAATCGTAATGCATTTAAACATGACTATATGCACAAAACAGTCTGTACAAGGTTATTCACTAAAACAGTTGCTTACCAAGGAAGGAGAGACAGTACAGGAATACCTTGTTGGTAGGGAATTTAAGAATAATAAACATATGACCAAACGTTGGTCTGCCTTTTATTATCATCATGAGCAGCTAATTCTACACTATGTCAGTGTTAAAACCCTGCCTGTCAGGGTAGTTTCTTTCCACTGTCTCCCATTCCATGCTTGGTGTGCCATAGCACTGTAGCATTGTTTATAAAAGCAAAGGACCGGAAGCAACCTAAATGTCTGTTTATAGGGCAATTGTCAAATAAAGACAATATATCCATAGGGCGAAAAGTCAAGGTGGAAAATGTGTGTAGAGCATGCTTCAGTTTAGGTTTGATTTGCATAGAAAATTGCCAGAAGGTACGGAGAAACTTACCAGTTGCCTCTGGAGTGGAACTGAGAGAGTTGGATTCTGGGGGGCAGAAAGAAAACTAGATTTCACTGTACATCCTGTTCTATTGTCTGGGATTTGTGCCATGTTCATATGTTATTAAACAAGCTTTGCTTGTTTGTCACATGCATGTTTAGACTTTTTCCAGTTGAAGTGTGTGTGTTTTATAGGGAAACCCCTAGTCCCAGACATTTTAATGGATGCCTTTATTGGTGCAGTGAATTGTATTTGGCTGGATGCAAGAAAAATGTCACAGCACTTAAGGGCTTGATTTTCTCACGTAATAAAGAATGTGGAGATAGGTACATCAGGCCTGGTGCAGCTGCTCCAGAAACTGTGTGGCTTCTGTGTTTGCGCCTGCTCTCCTAGCAAATGGATATGGGAATGTCCAAGAGGGAATCATTTCTTGGATTTTAGGAAATATAAGGTGATTTCATAATTTCATAGTTTCCAGTCCAAGGTGATTGGTGAATCGTGTAAGTGGCTTAAGTAAATCACTGCTTTTATTGGGAGGAACACGGTAAGCATCTTCAAATGAAAAGAGCCCTATGGTTTACAACAGACTTTGGAGTAGGATGTAGGCTTGAATATTAACTTTTTAGTAACTGGCTGGACAACTTTGTTCAAGACATTTAAGCACTTATAACATCGGTTTTCTCATTTTAAAAAGTAGAGGTCATAATAGCTACCTCAGAAGATTGTCGTGGGTACTAAATGAGGTAATGCAGCTAAAGCTCCAGGAAGGGCATCTGACACTGTCTGTCACTGGAGTTTTATATTTCACAACCTTTTGGTTTTAAATGGTTGCTCTGGTTCACATAGGAAAACTAGATATTAGGCGTTCTACTTTGTAGGACTCGTATTGTAAAAGCCTTCCATTCTGTTTTTAAAACGGTACAGCCATGAAAAAAAAAAAAGTGTACTCTACCGGCCTGGCTGTGAGGCCGAGATGTATGCCTCTAGACGATGTTTCATTACTCCTCAGGAACGGTTAATTACTTCCCTGCTTTATTAAAAACCCGTTCATCATTTTACAGAGAATTTAAATTTCACAGATAAAACCAACATGCCAGTGAGGGCATCACGTATCATGATGTATGGAGCAGAGATTAAGCAAACAATTTCCTGTTTGCCTTCTTTTTCTTGAAAGCCAGCTTTTCAGGCTGGACAGTAAGAGGGTGTATGGTGAACTCGTTACTGAAACATGGGCCTGCAGAGACCTCAACGTTGCACTTGCATCGCCAACGATGGGCCTGGCAAGCCACTGCCACAGTCCTTTTATAGGCCACGATAGCAAGTTACCGGAAGGTAAAGAATATGGAGCTATGAAATAGACTGTGCCCTTCTTTTCACCTTCATAGCATTTTACCTTTTGTACATGCTCAAAATTATGTCTAAGCAACAGCCAGAAACACTTCATTTAGCAACACTTGTATTTGGAAATTCTCCCCAAAGAGAAGTGTATATTAAAATAACCATCACTGATTTTAATTGAAAAAGCAACCCTCATGCTGACAGTGCCTAATCTATTTAATCTCAATATTTCGGTCCGGCGCTTGGAATCAGTTTGCAAAGCTCCTTTAAACAGCCTTTTTGTCACTATAAAGAAGAGTGGATATTAAATGAAAATTGAAAATAAATACTGGCAATGCATATATCTCTCCTAGTAGCTTTACAATTTAACAAGATGACAAATATTTATAGCCCACGCTGATGACAATCTCTCAGAATTAAAGAAAAATACATAGAACAGGGAACCATTGGAATATAAATTGATCAGATTATTCATTTGGTAAAATTAAGTTCTATGATGGCAGGGAATGAATCTGTCTTTTTCAGTACTCTATCCTTGTTGCCTGGCCTACTGCCTGGCACATGGCAGGCAGGGCTTAATAAATATGTATTAGCTGTATGAATAAATAACCTGAGCTTGGGTGGAGGGAAATGCCAGATCCTACTGCAGTGGTATTTCGACTTCTATATAAAGAGAAAATCACATTTATCATCAATAAACACCTGATTGGACATAGCCATATAAAACTACTTTTTTTCCTTCTAGAGTCTTTGTTCTTGACAGAGAAGAACTCTTAATTTCTCCTCTCAAGTATTCTGCAAGACCGTCTAGAGCATTTTTCAATTTGTTCCTCCTCTCCATCTCCTCTATTTAACAAGTCACCAGGTCCTCCAATTCCACTTTAGAGATATCTCTACTATGCAAAACCTTCTCTCTTTCCTGTCTGCCATGGCCTTAGTTCAGTCATCATTTCTCACCTAAATATATTTTTTAAAGTATAAATAAATTAGTAAACAACATTTTAACCAGTCTTTCTGTCTCCAGTCTCTCTTCCTTCTAATCTGTTATCAATGCAGCAGATAATCATGTTGATTTTTGACTCAATTTTATTTCGGTAGATGTAGATTTCTACCAAATAAAAGTCTGTCTTATCATTAGTTAAATTTTTTTAATGCTCTGGATCCCAGTTATCTTTCTAGGGACAGTTCTTGGCATTTCTTTCCAGTCTTGTTTCCTGTCTTTGAACATGTCATACTCTTTTCCACTCCAGGATCCTGACACATGCCGTTTAATCATTTTGGATCGCTCTTGCTCTCACTTCTTCACCTAGCTGACTATTAGTTTTAAGGTTTCAGCTTAAAAATTAATTACTCTGTTTAGCCTTAATTTAAGCCCTCTTGGCTAAATGAGACCATCCTGCTATAGAGTCCTATAATGCTCCGTCCATACTTCTCCTTTGTAACTGTCATAAGTCTTCTAGTAACTTATTCAGTATCTGTGTTCTTTGCACAATTGTAAAAACACCGTATCTGTTTTGACATCTCTGTGTCTGTGTAAAAATAGGGTGATTGGCACATAATAGGTACTCAAAAAGTATTTGTTGAATGAATGAATGAATGAATGAATGAATGTTAACTGATATATGAACACATCATGAACTTCCAATGACTTGGTGACTTTCTATATGATATCCATATAAAACCTATATCCAATAAACCTAAAATGTCATTCCCCTATTCTTCGCTGAAATATCATAATCCTATGAATATTTATTGTGCCCCGGTCATGTACCAGTTACTATGCTAGATGGTGAGGATGTAAAGACAAACAAGATATAGATCCTTACATGAAGGAGTACAAGGTCTAATGAAGAGATACAGGCAGATCAATGAATAATAATACTCTGCGATGAGTGAATTGATGGAATTTTCTACAAAACATAATAGTAGCACAGAAGAAGGATTATTTAATTATAAACTTGATGGGAGTGACAGTGGATGAGAAAGTTCAAGAAAGGGGTAACAGAAGAGATGATACTTGATTCGATTCTTCAAGGATCATTAAGTATTCACCATGAGGATACTTGGTAGAGGAGCAAGTGCGAGGGTGTCATAGCTTGGGTTTCCTGGGAAGCAGACTCTGAGTTGGAGTTTAGTGTGCAGGCTATTTATTAAGGTTCAATACTAATGGAAGCAAGAAAGGAGGAGAAGCAGGACTGATCGGGGGGAGAAGACCAGATGTGATACAGGTCTAGGAGGATACCACAGGGATCTCAGAAGCTGAGATGGCCTTACAGGGTTGTGAGTTGTCCCCTCTTCGGCAAAAATGTCCTGCATTGGTCATTTAGATGTGAGTTGCCCTGGGAACGGGTGTGACCTTGGGCAAGGCAGCTGTCTGCAACTGAGGCAATCTGTCATTGGGCTGCCAGTGGAAGGTTGTCCACTGATAAGATTCCCAGAAGCTGGGGGCAAAAAGCCCTTCTTTGAAGAGGGATCTAGGTGATGCATTATAGATGACAGGTAAGAGTGAAATAGCTTTTCAAGTTTAGAAACCAGTAAGTACTTTATTATTATTATTATTGTTGTTGTTATTATTATTATTATTGTTATTATTATTATTATTGATTCATAAGGTGGTGATGTTAGGCTGATGGCAGAAGATAATGCTGGTGAGATAAGTAGAAGCCAGATTCTGATGACATTTTATACTGTTTGAACAAGTAGAGAGGGACACGTAAATGTAAATTCCCAAAACAGGAATAAATTTTTCAAGTGTTGGGGAAAGAAAAGGTATATATAGACAAAAGATGATATTAGAGCAGTGGCAATGGAGATGGGAGAGAAGGACTGGAATCAGAACATAAGATAGAAATTAAGGAATATGTTGACTAATTGAACGTGTGCGTTTTGGGAGCCTTGATAAGAGGAAAGGAGTGGTTGAGAATAGTGCACGTCTTCTAACTGGAGACGTTAGGCAGTTGGTGGCTCCATTAACCATGACAGGCAAAAGGGAAGGACAGATCGGAGTAGTGGGTGAAAGAGTGGACAGGTGGACTTAAAGGTATTTGTAGGACATCGAGGATTGCCATTCAGTAGGCAGGTGGATATGGGATCTAGAAACATAGGAGAGAAGAGCCAAAGACATAAATTTGAGGTCTGCAGCATGTAGATGATAACTGAAGTTGTAGTACTGTATGAGAAAGAGGATTTGAGGGTTGAAGGCTTTAAGAGAACCCCAACTTCATATAGGATGCCAAGGACTAAGCCTGTTTCGACCCCGGAAGTGTTGAAAGTAGAGAATGGTGCTGAATGAATTAAAGCAGAAGTTTGTTTCTCATGATACAACAAACAAGGTAAACATCAACATAGTCATATAGTTTCCCTGCTTCCAGGTCCCATGGGACAACGCGATAGGCCCAGATAGATGCTAGGCACACAGTGGGTGGCATTGCACCATAGCTGAGGAAACAAAGGCCAAGGACTCAGCATGTTTTGAGCAAGAAACAAACATTGTAGCAAGCAGCAAACAAGCTAAGCCAGTGACATTTCCCTAGGGAGTGAGCATTTCCACAGTAGTCATGCTGTAGTCGCCTTGACCTACTTAGCTGCCTATGTGACTAGCCGCAGAAGCAACTTAGTATCAGGAGACCGATAAGCCTTGCAGTTTGGCACAGTCAGCAAGGACTTGCAGGGATGCTCAGGGCCGGGCTGGTGGTGAACTGCCTTTCCCTAAAAGGTTGTGATTTCATTTGACCCTCACAAAAACAAGCAGGTAGGTAAAATGGGGATCTATGCCCCATTTACAAGGAGGAAGTTGCCCCTAAGAAAGGAAAACTGACTTTTCCTTCTATAGCTTATGACAAAACCAGGACCAAAACCTTTTCTCCTTGACTTCCGTAGATGCTTCTCTTGGTACTTAAAACGATAAGCATCTATCACAAATAGGAGTCCAGGACTACACCCGAGTTCGGGCAGCCTGAAGTGTGTCAGATCTAAATGGGAATTGCCTCGAATGATTTTTCTATATTTTGCAATTCACTCCATTGAATTTTTCCAGCAAATGTTGTCCCCAAAGCTGCCTTAGAGTCCTGTGCGTGCGATGCTCAAGGTTAACAAGAGGCGAAACCAAAAGGAATGAACGTCGGTAACTTGTATACACTTGCCCTTCCAATTTCCGAGAGTTTCCTCTGCTGTGATTTCCAGTAATTGTAGAAAGTAACACCACATAGTTTCTCACTGAATGTAATTAATGATTTAATGAAACTTGGATTCATTAACGTGTGTAGATTTTTACAGAATCACCTTGCCGAAGCCTGCAGAAGTGTCCTAATGACCCACGGGCAAGCCACACGTATAGTCTTAAAGTTCTACCTTGACTTTTATAAACAAGCTCTGCTGTAAATGCAGTGACTGGTCTGAACTATGTCATCTTGCTCTCTTTTACAAGCTAGTTAATTTTTTTTTAAATGAAGAGCACAATTTAGCTGACAATCATTTCTTTGCCGCTGCATCGGGATAACGTAGATTGAAAGACATAGAGTAGAGTACAATATATAAAAAAGTGGGTCTTTATGTGGAAAAGAATAAAATAGAAAATGTAAGGAACACAGAGAATCGAGAATTTGATTCTGAATATTGAAGATAGTCGATTATTGAGTTATTTTATCACTATAACAGAATGTTGGTAACAAGGGACAGGGAATTGAGCAGGAGAAGTAGATTAGGTAGATTGAAAAAGAGGTCAGAGAGGGATCTGCGTAGACCAAATGAAGTTACACAAGTCCTCTATGTTGGAATTGATATATGGCTGGTATCATGAGAATGGGTGAAGGCAGGGGCCAAATCCTGCAAACCAGACTGATCCGCTGATGCAGACTAGGTGAGACCCAAAAACCAGGCTATAGCAAAAGCTTTGGAAAACAGGTCGAATGTCAAAAGAGTCAGATATTAGAACTCAGGGAGGCAAGAGTCAGCATCAAGTCGGTGCTGTCAAGCAGCTGGAACTGGGCCTGGTTGCAGAAAGGAACAAACCCATGACAAGAGCCAATGTACATGCTTCTGGTGGGGGTATTATTAAGGCCTGCTTTCTTCACCTGGTCAACTATGGGCTATATATGCACGAAAAGGGATGGGTCGTGAGTGGAAAATCAGTTGTTTCATATGTATGAACTGGCAGAATTCAGCCAGAGCTGATGGTCAATTCTGAGTCCCTTTCTAACATGGCCTCTCAGCAGCCTTTGCTGCCATGGACCATTACTTCTTTCTTGAAATGTCCCTTTTATTAGTTTTCATCACACCACACGTTCTTAGTTGTCTCCTTGCCTCTTCAGCTGCTCCTTCTCCATCTCCTTTACTGTTTTGTCTTCCCTCTCTGCTTCCTTCTAAATATTAATGGTTCTCAAAGCTCTGAAATGGGCTCTTTCTTGTTTTCTACTTATTCTCCATCCTAGTCTCATGGCTTCTATACCATCGACAGATAGTCCGATTCTTTTAAAAAAAAAAAAAAAAAAAATATATATATTTTCAATTCAAATATAAGCCTTGAGCATTAACCCAGTGTTTCTCACATTCATTTGCTTTGAAACCTTATATAATGTATTGGTTCTTTTTAAAAGAAAGAACATTTGCAGATGCCTGAGCACTGACTTTAATCATTCTTATATTATTCTTATAGGAATGCTTTAAAGATGTAAATCCTGTGTGTGAGAGTATTCTTTATAATTAAAGATAAAATGACAACATTTCAAGTTAAATATAATAAAACCCGCGAAACAGCAGCATAATGTGACAGATAATGTTCTTTGCTCAGACTAAATAACTTCCTTTATCGTGGATATGGTGCTGACTGCTAAAGGTCAGATTCTTTTGAGTTCAGCATGCCTACCCTGTGTGCTCCGAGATGACTCAGTTCTGTTACCACATGTCTTCTTTTACTCCATGACGAAACTTCTTTTACATATGTAGCATAGTGCCACAACATCATTTGGCCTTCACTTGGCCAAATGCATCATTCGTTATTTAATTCTATTCTGGTAGATGATCCAAAAAAGGCTATTTATTTCTATAAATTTTTACTATCAAAGTGAAAACAGAATTAATGAAAACAAAAGGTTCCTGAGAATATGTCTGTGGACCCCGCTTTGAGATACAGTACCTCGTTTAGAAGTTCCATGCGAAAGTTAAATTGGAAAAGTCTAAACAAAACTCATTTTCATCTACCTCAACCAACTTTTTATCCTGTTTCCTATCTCAGCAGTGGGTATCACCTGGTCTATCCAGTCATTCAAGTAAAACATTCATCCAGGAGCCCTGCCTTCCTTCTGTGAGCTACAGGAAATAAAACGTCTTGCTCAGTCTACTTTCCAAATATCTTTAGAATTTATCTGACTACTGTTGCCCATTTCATGACATCAGCATATCTAACCCAATTGTTGTTACTGTACAACTACCTTCTGTCTGTTTCTGTTTGTTGTTGTTTTTCTTTTTTAGAAAACTAGAATGGTAAATTGGGTCTTGATCTAAAATCTTACTCAAAATCTGTAGTCTGGCTCTTTGGGGACTTTTTAGTCTAGTATTTTTATTGCCTAAGTAAGTCATAGAAAGTACATTGCATGAACTTTGCAAGCCAATGAACTTTTTGGTTCATTTGCTATTGCTTTTTAGTTATTTGCAATTGGCTTCACTCCAGTGACCAAAGTACAGAGGAAAGTCCCATAGATTATCTTGGAGTCATATTTAGATTACTTATTTTGCAGTTGAAAAGGTTTGAGCAAATAAACTTATTTAAGCAGAAGAGATTACTCCTGTAATGGAAAAAATGAAGGTCCTAAGGTACTACGACCTAAGGTATAGAAAGGTCATGGTATTTTTTCATCTGTATGTTTAGATGTGATCTCCATTTTTTTGGAAGAGATGGGGATGGGTACCATGGGAATAGAAAAAGTCTTGAGAGAATGGCTTAGGAAATCCATCCTAATTGGATCTTAGAATCTCCATGCTTTTTTCATGTTGTTCACCCACCCCTTCATGTGACATAGTACCTAGAATACAGAAAACACTCAAATACTTGTTAAATGAATGAATTCTCAACTCATCGTTGCCTGCCCATATCACTCACTGCCTCTGGAATCTGGTGCATGACAAAATCATAAAGTCGTAGGATGTTAAAGATGGCAGAGACTTTCAGGAGCATCTAGTGCAGGAGTTTCCACTCTGTGCTCTGTAGACTCGATGAGGTCTGGGCCCTCCTGCCCTCACTTCAAGCAGAGCAGAAACTCCTCAATTTATGTTACGTACTGGGATTCCCAGCAAGATTTTTTTGGGGGGAAACTATTTTTGATATTTAAAGTCCCCCATCCCCCACCCTGTAAGATCAGTTTTCCCCAGCCCATCATCTGGCAGATGAGGAAACTGAGGCACAACAAAAGGAGCATATTTTACCAAGTACACAAACTAGGGGTTAAAAGGCTAATTTTCCACCTCAAGATAGCGGAGGAACAGGATTCCAGGATCTTGGAAACTTGTTGCACTAAAATTCCTCACTCCACCTTTGCTATCCTATCTGTGGTAAAAATTTTTCCAAGTGATAACAATATCAAATCGTAGAATGGCTGAATTGGAAGAGCTAGAAAGATAATCTGCTCAAACGTTTTTTATACTTTTAGGCAGAAAAACATGTTTTTCATTCAAATGAAATATTACATGGAAGCCTGTTGTTTAAACTTTCTTTCAGTATCAATAAACCTTTGTTGAGCACTGTTCTTAGCTCTGAATACAGCAGTAAACAAGACTGGGTCTTTATTTTCATGAGGGTCACATTCTGTTGTGACTGGAGGAGAGAGCTATTCAACAACTGAACTAATAAACAGTGTAACCTGACAGAGGAAATGGAGGTAGACTTTTATAAAAAAAAACAAAAAAAACAAACAAAAAAACACACAATCATTTAGAATAAACCAAGGTTGAAAGTCAGACACTAGAAATTAGTATGTGATTTTCAAATTATTTTACTACTCCTATATTTCATTATGTTAACAATTAAACAAAAGAGTTCCAAGTTGTGTGTTGCTAAATAGTGTTAAAGAGGAAGGAATGTTTGACTAAAGTTGGTTCTTTCTCATGAAGGAAAATATGCTGGTTTAAAGATTGTACAGTGCGTTTTCAGTTGGTTCACATCAGTAATTATATGTCGTGATAGGTGATAGAAAGGAAACAGAGTAGGTGCTATGATCGAGGATACAGAGTCTGTGCCTGTTTATATAGACTGGTGAGGGGCAGTGCCCCATGCATGGTTGTGTAGTTTGGCACTGCCCAGAGGTGCGAGTGAGGGCTGAAACTTAGTGCAAACGCTGCTTGCCAAGTTGCGTGTCCTATGTCGGGTTGCATTTTCTTTTGAGTTGGAGCCACCTTTTGCTTCCTCCAAAGATACTCTTCTGCTCTCCAAGTCCTATCCTTGCAGGGATGAACCCACCCAAGAGGGGACTTTATTCTAATTTGCACAAAAAGGCTACATAAGAAAGCTGCAGCACTGATCAGGGAAGATGTCTTTGAAAAGGTGATATTTGGGATTTGACTTAAAAGATGAGCAGGACTCCATAGGAAGATCCGTACTTGAGGTAGAAAGAACAGCAAGCAGGCGTCTGGTTGTTCTTTAGTTGAGAGTTTGCCCGGTGTGTTTGAGGAACAGCAAACAGTAATGTGGTTAGAACAGCATATGTAAAAGCAAAGAAGAAGAGGTGATGAAATTAGAGAAGTAATGAGGGGCAAAGTGCATAAAACTTCCCAAGCCATTGCAAAGATTTTGGCTTTCCTTTTGAGTTGGGTGGGATGTTATCAGAGGATTAGAATCAGAACCGCTCTGATTAAAGAGCCTAACACCAGAGATGTGCTGCTAAACGCTGAACAACAAACTCCTCAGTCATTAATTTCTATGACAGAAATGCCCCCGTCATAGCTGTGATTTCACAGCACCGAAGAAATGTCAGTTGGTGTGGAGTAGTGTAAGCCCGTTGGTGCACCTCATTTTGCAGGTGTAAAACCTGCAAAGATAAATATGGTCAGATCAAGAAGGACCGAGTTTACCTAGCTGAGGAGTATGGGCTTCATCCTGCAGGCAACAGGAAACCACTGGTGGGTTTTAAGGAGAGATTACATGGCTACATTTGTGTTTTGCAAAGTGTTGGGAGTAATTTGAAGGTAGTATGTGTGTTATATTCATTTTATAAATGAGAAATTGGGCAGGTAATTTGGCAAAACAAAAACGCACGAATTGGTGGCAAAACTGAAAAATTGAGTCCAGGTTTTCCAAATATCTCTTTTCATAAAGCATCAATAAATGGAAAGTAGAAAAGATATACTTTCTTGAGTTGAGATGTTTAACAGAATGACAGTAAAAGGACATCTGAGAGGGTGGTGTTGGCAACACAAAAGTATGTATCTTTGTCGATCCCATAAAAATGTCACTATTCAAAATGGGTGACTCTTAAAAGCTGAATAATCTCCAAGGATTTTGAAGCAGTAGGGAAGGTAGAATTAGAACAGAATCACTCATCGTACCTCTTTGTCTCCTAAAAGGATAAACAAATGGCTAAGGACTGCCACTCATAATACAGATCCATTAATAAAGTATATAACTTCAACACTGAAATATCCCTTAATTGCACTAGACTTAATTGTGTATAATCAACCTAAGAGAGGAAATACAGGTAGACTTTAGTAATAAAGCAATCATTTGAAATACATCGAGGATGAAAGCCAGACTCTAGTTAATTTACTGAAATTAGTATGTGATTTCCAAATTATTTTACTACTTCTATATTTCATTATGCTAACAGATACCAGGGTTCCAAGTTGTATGTTGCTAAATGGTGTTAAAAAGTGAGAAATGTTTGAATAAAATGTTGGTTTCTTTCTCATGGGGAAAATATGTGAATTTAAAAATTATACATGGTTTCTTCAGTTGACTTAAGCCAGTATCAAGATACATTGTAAACAAGGTGAAATTTGTCATTTCTGTTGGAATACAACCAAGAAGAACTAATTAGTGGGACAAGTTTTCCCCGGCAGGCTACAAAATTAATCTTGAGGTCAAAATAAATGATAATGAGTAAGTCGGGTTATTAAGTCTAAGCATAGTTTCCAAAGGATAAATATAAAAGGTCATTGAATAGAATATTATCATAGAGAAGCTTTCAAACTTGCGGATTGAGATTTAGTTAACATAGGTGGCTGAATTTTTAACAAATTTGCATCATATACACTTCCTTCATCTCTACTGAATCATTAAATTAGAAAATATAAGCTCCCAAGACGTTTTAATATGAGCGTTGAATTCAAAATGATCTCGTGTCTTACATTTTTCAATAGCAAACTGTGGGCTTATTTTCTCAAGAAACCACACTCTGGTTTAAGTAGAATTGGAGCACTTCCTGTGTTTTTTACCTGGTGAGTCAGAAACTTGTAATTCTGTCTTCTGTTAGACTTTCATTCATATATTGCCACTCATAATCAGTAGCTATTTATTGAGCATCTATTATGTGCAGCACACTGTGGTAGGCACTGTGTTAAATATGTCAATGAATCCATTAGGAATCCTGAATCCAGTGAAGGCGTGGCTTAGTAGGGGAAATAAAACACATCCTTTGATTTGTATGCCACAAGGTGCAATGTTACAAGCATCACATGAGAAATACAAATATAATGTTCCGGGAGCCCAGAAAAGGAAGCTATTCTAATTGGAACAAAAGTGAGGATTTCTAGGTTAGGATAAGAACACATGAAAACGAATGGTCGGAGGGCATTCCAGGTGGAAGGAATAAGTTTGAATGAAGACTTGGACCTGAGGGAGTAGACTGCATATGAGGAGAACCTAATTTAATGAGGCTGAACTCTGAGATGGATATTAAGAAGACTAATGGGAAATAAGGTAAAATGTAGGTTTGTTAACTAATTCATTAATCAACAACTGTTTATTGAATACCACCTGTGTGCCAGGGATTGGTCTAGAAAGTGGTGATGGAAGAATGGACAAGACAGTCTTTAAACTCATGTAAATATTGAGAAATTTCTTGAATGCTAAATATAGAATTTTTGGTGTACAGGCAAGGGATTATCCAAAGTAGTATGGTAGCAACATGATCATGAGCACAGCTTTTCATAAAAAAAAAAAAAGAGTATTATACAAAGCTACTAGCAATGCATCGTCACTAGCAGAAATTTAAAACTGCTGTAAAACCTGTGTTATTCCCAGTTAACATTTCTAGAAAGTAAAACAACTGGCATGATAAAATAAATGACGTTGTGTATAATATCACATTTTAAAGAATCGATTTCACATCTATTATCTCATTCGTTCCTCTGTCAACTCTATGATTATTATTATTATCATTATTTCCATTTTATAGATGAGGCTTAGAGACTATATGACTCGCTGACAAACAGCTTTTAGTGTCTGAGCCAGGATTTGAACTCAAATATTCTGTCACCTCAGATCCCCCACTATTTTTCTAGTGTTCAACCTATAAGAATCAGAGGCTCCAAAAACAATCTTCCTCTCTATATTTTTTCCTATCTTGTTTCTTGTCTTGTTATTCCAACAGTAGGTACAAGAAAATGCTAAAAAATATTCATTATGGGCATAGATTTCTGAAAATCTTTTCAGCTGTCAGTTTGGATATAAATTTAAAACAGTATTGTGAAAAATCATATGAGAACATCACAAGACTGGATCCCAATTGCTTTACAGATGCTGATTCCTTGGCGTCTGGTGGGGTTTTGTGTATACTATTTAATAACATTTCTGGATTGGTCTGTGCGAGTCTGCTGAAATCCCTTGTTGGCATTCTTTTTCTCACCCTGAAGATCTCCCATATTGGTATAATAGGTATCTCATAAAGGTTACTTCCTTCCAAGGCTACAGCAACATTGATCTTTCATGGACTGCAGGAGTGGCTTTTTCTTTGAGAGAAGCCATATTGATTATTTATTAGAGTTTTAGCTCAGTGATGCTGAGATAGTAGGAGACTTCAAAGGAAGAATCAGGGTTTTGATACCCACTTGTCAAGTTTGAAAGGCAGTAACAACCTATTCATAAATTCTTCTTGCTGATACAACAGCAGCATTAAATGGCACTGAGACATCCAGGCAATTGTATAACAGTTCTATCAAAGAGATTTTTGGGCACCACATAGATAAAACCATGTGTAACAAATATTCTTTGCATGGCTCCAACAGAAACTACGGGAACCATTCCACACCACTCAGGTTCATGATCTTATCGAATGCTCATAACCATTTTATGAGACACCTGATATGATACCCCTGTGTTACAGATGTGCGACTCTTGCTAAACTCACTCTTCTGCCTTTGCACAAGCTCATTCCTATTCTGGAAGTGACCTACTCCATCTTGTCTATCTACTAAACTCTACATAAATGTTGAAACCCAGCTTAAGTGTCCCCTACTCTGTGACACTTTTCCTTATACACTCTCCATTCATTCTTTTCACAGTATGGAGGGCCAACCTTGTGCCTGGCCCTGTGCTGGGGATTTGGGATACAGTCGAGCAATGAATCAGGCTGACAAAAGTCCTGCCCTTATTGAAATTGCTTTCTAGTGAGGAGAGACAATAAAGCAGACAAAGAAATACAAGAATCTCATATTGTGAAATGTGCCATGAAGAAGACAGGGTGCTGTAATAGAGAATGAGGATGCAGGAGGTAGTTGGGTGGTCAGGGAAGCCTCCCCTTGGCCTTCATCTTTCTACCTTTCACTCGTATTCATACATTGACTATTCTGCTAGACCTATTTGTCTCCTCGTCTTCTCTACCCAAGAGTCTGTAGGCTTCTTGACCAAATGGTACTTCCCATTGGGAGGCTTTCCATCTCTGAATACACTGCTGCAGAGGAGGCACCTCAGACATATTTGTTGAACTGACTAGAAAACTTAGGCCCTGAACAATGGACTTGCCTAAAGTTTATACCATTAGAAATGTGTAGAACAGGATTTGAACCTGATCTGTCGGACTCCAGGTGTAGTGTTCTTTCCCCCATATTACAGCTTTCTTTCGGTATCCCTTTAATGACTGCCCAAGGCCCTACATGATCTACACCATTACCATCTTCATCCCGCCACCCCTCCGCCACTGACTTCCTCTCCTACTCTCTCCTCACTCTGATCTAGCCCACTAGCCCCCTTGCTGTTCCTTGAACAGGCCATGTATGCTCCCACCTTGGGATCTCTCTCTACTTGTTTTCTCACCTTGCAGTACCCTTTCCCACCTGTCTCCTGGGCAACTCCCTGTCTCCTTCATAGCGTCACTCAAATATCATCTTCTCAATTAGGGTTATCTCATACTCCCTGTTTAAATCTCTAACTTGCTCCCTCAGTACTCCTGCTCCCTCTTAACCAGTCTCACA
The DNA here is from genome assembly GCF_902729225.1 of Pteropus medius. Lineage (NCBI taxonomy): Eukaryota > Metazoa > Chordata > Mammalia > Chiroptera > Pteropodidae > Pteropus > Pteropus medius. The sequence continues at coordinate 1,471,506 of NW_024344372.1, forward strand.
CCCACCTCCCCATCCCCTGCCATCCGCTGTGGCATTTATCATCTTCTACTATATTAGGTGGCTGCCTTTTAAAGATTATATTTATTGTTTATTCTCTCTCCCCAGCTAAAAGATATGATCTTGTTCTATTTTATTTACCATTGTATCTTAATGTCCTAGAACAGTGCCTGGGACATAATAGTCATCCAATAACTATTCGTTGAGTGAACTTTGCATAAAATTTGTTTAATCGGATATCACTCATATATCTTTGAGAAACGATATCTAAATATCAAAATTTAATGCAGATAGCAAACGAAGGTCATCCTGTGTTACCACTGGATCCTTTGATGCTGTCCTACCTATGCCAAGTACAGCATGGTGCTAGGGCATGAACAGAGAACAGGAAACCTGGCCCATTCTTCAGGGTAAGGCTCTGCCTCATTTATATTTGCTAGACAGGTCTCTCGTTGATCATCTGGGTAAGGGTCATATGTCTGGCCAGCTTCTATTTACTCTAATAGCACTTTGCCAGGCACAACAAAAAGATGTGTTTAGGAACTGTTTGGTGAATGGTCTCACACACAGTCAGCAACTGGGCATTTGTTGAGTTCTCTTCTAGTATCTTCCAGAGTCTTTCCTCTAAAAGAATAGCATTGCATGATTCTCCAGTTGGCTCGTGAATTTGATCTGGCCTACTTTCTATAAGACATGGGGAAATAATGGGAGTGATGGACTCTTTTTTAAATGACCCTTTCTCCACCTATTAATTTTGCTTTTCTGTTTATCCATGGAAGTTCTACATCTGACAACAAAGCAGCTACCAAGATAGGTTCTCTCCAACTTGGCAAGTAGAACCATCTTCCACACCCAAACCGTATTTAAATAAATAGATCTCAACTTCTTACCTCTTTGCTCCTAATACTTCATTTCTTTTGCTGGGTGTTTTTAGAAGTCATCCAAATTTTATTTAAATGCTGCTGCAGCATAAACATTACTTTAAAATGAAATTTCAAAACATTAAGCATTTTCAAATATGAACTTTGGGTGGGTATGCTCTGTAATCTTCATATATTTTTCAGAATTTGCCCTAGAACAAAGGGCTTTCAAGACATCGTAATTGAATTCAAATTAGGTAGAATGAAATCTCATTGCTATGGAAGAGTAGAATCGGAAGCTCTGCCTGCTCACTGTCACCACACAGGTCCCTAGGTCCCTAGGTCCCTAGGTCCCTACCCTACCCTACCCTACCTGCCGTTTCCACACAGCTATCCGATGGCAGCCTAGTTCCCCAACTCACATCATTCCTCAGAAGTCCAGTTCCCTTGCACGAGACACATAATCACACAGGGGGCCTTATAGATACATAGCAGTAGTAAATACCATTCCCTCAGATATGTAATTATGCTTCAGTCTGATACACGTGTTGGTATACTACACACACTCACCTCACACCTACACCTACATACTCATGCCCACACACACTGCAATCCAGCCCAATTTTTCCCGTAGACACTCAAATACAGAAGCTCACTAGTGCTTGAGTCTCTCCTCTCTCCCTTGATAGAGGGTATAATCCCTTCTTCGGATCAGCAGTGTAGAAAATGATGGACATAAGAAAAATGAGTAGGGCTTCTTAGAGAAATACTAAAAAAGATGGGAATTGTATATTTACTAGATTAATATCTACAGCATTATAATTACCATTAAACAGTTAAATAAGCATTTACTTTATTTACTAAATATATCTATTGGGTAATGGTTTTGGTTTTTAAAAACGGAATTTAATTTCTCTGAGGTGGTGTTCAAAACTTCCTTCAATAGCAAGTGGCTTTAAGCCATAGACCACATTTATATAGGAGTAAAGGAATCGCAATGAGACTGAATTATTCTCAGAGCTACAGAGAATTCTGAAGTTCTGTAGAGTCTCCCTTGAGCTCTCAGTGTAATACTGCTTGACACTTGTGTGTGCAATTACCTGAGGCCAGAGAAGGAACTCTCCCATAGCATCAGTGCCTGCAGCTCACACAGGGCTGGTAACAGTGCCTGTTCCCAAAATCCACATGTGAAATACTCAAGATTGACAGATCACTGAGTAGAGCGCTCAGAAGGATCTTGCCTGAGTCATGAGGAATAATAAGCTGTAGAGAAAACACTGGTTTTTTTCTTGCTTACCAAATCTCAGAAAGCAAGACCTGGATGGATCAGAGATCGAACTATTTCCAAGCAACTTAATTGCATCAGAGAACAGGCTCGAAAATATTTATAAGAATACAAAAATATCTAACACACGACAAAATAAAGTTCTTTCTGTGTATTAAGAAAGAAAGAAAAGTAAGGAAAAGAAAAAAACAGGAAAGAAGATGATTAAAGTAGATGACTTCTAAGGTTCTTTCCAGCTCTTTTCAGTTTGGAATTCTGTGTCCTGAGTGTATTATTGAGAGTAATTTTGGTGAGCCTTAGAAGAAATTTAAAAAATAAAGGCAGATGGAAGCTCTGTTTGCAGTCTCTTAGGGTGCTAGTTTCTATCACACTTCTGCGTGCGGGGTGTAGACAGAGAATAGTGAAGCATTCATTAACATTGCAGATTCTCAAACTTTGATAATAGAGAACAGTGTCAAAATTACTTACACATATAAGCTGCCACACTTCTGACAAATACATTAATTTCTTCTGTTCTTTAATAGTTATCTCTAGAATACTTTGCTGAAACATATTTTGGTGAGCGTGTTTATGTATTATGAGGAAGCAACAGAAAAGGAGTGGGAGTAGTGGAGATAGTACCGATTGTTTAAAAAGTATTATTAAAATTTAGAATTTCTATTATTTTTTCCAGCTTTATTGAGATATAATTGACATATAACATTGCATAAGTTTAAGGTATATAACATGATCATTTGATACACTTACATTATTATAAAATGGTTACCACAGTAGAGTTAGTCACCACCTCCATCACCACACAGTTACCCTTTCTTTTTTTTTTTTTTTTTTGTAGTAGAGAACATTTAAGCCATAATTTCTCTTCTCTACCAACTTTTAAGTGTATATACAGTATCGTTAACTATAACCAAATTATTGCTGCAGCAGCATTAATCCTCTTTCTGTAGTTATTCATCTCTAATCCAGAAAGTTTATTTTTGATACAGATTCCGTCTGACTTGTTTCACTTAGCATAATGCCCTCAAGGTCCATCCATGTTATTGCAAATGGCAGGATTTCCTTCTTTCTCATGGCCGAATAATATCCCATTGTATATACATACCACGTCTTTAGCCACTCATCTGTAGACAGACATTTGGTTGAGGTGTGTGGAGCACTGGGGGTGCCCACGGGCCAGCTGGGGAGGACATGGAGACAAGGTATCCCCAGCAGCTTGTAGGCAGGCTTCTTAATGGAGCTGTGCAGCAGCTAGTAAGATGCACCTCCCTTTAACATCCTCCGAGAGCACCATCTGCTGCTCTTCCAGATGCTTCCTGACCCCAGTCAAGCAGCTCACAGTTCAGTACTCTGTATGGGGTGAGAGAGAAGTGGGCGCCTTTAGCGGCATCCCACACAGCTGGCAAAGCCACGTGCTCACTCACGCACTCACTTTCCCCCGTGGGAGAAATCACAGCAGAAAAGATCTCTCTGCACTTTGCGGTATCGCCTTGGGGGAGGGGTGGTTCAGGTAAAGTCAAATTTGTCTTCTTATCCTATTGAATGCTTACACACTCATGTGGTTTTTTTGTTGTTGTTTTGGTTTGTTTTTTTTGTTTTGGTTTTTTGCTCCAACAATGTGTTGGACTTCCTCAAAGGCTCTCTTATCCACATGTGACTGTTTCTGTTTAAGACAGTGTTCTCCAGGGGCTTTGGGACCACAGCTGCAAGGGACTAGAGCTGGTTCATAGGCCACTGAAAGGTCCACAGTCGAGACTGAGATTTGTATACCTGTTATCCAACAAATGTGTGAGCGAGACTCCTCCTGGGTCCTTTGGAGAATGTTGCTAGATCCCACAGCTCCCGCAAAGCCACCTCTATCTGTAGGTGGATGCCAAATTGTTGGTGGCACGAGATATGAATGAGAGACATCTTGCTCAGCCATGTTGCTGATGTCGCTCTAGAATCTCCATTCTTAAATTTGAAGTACAGCTTAAGTCTAGAGAAAGACCAGGCAGTACAAATGTCCCAAGTCACAGCTTGAGAGTTTCCCTCAGGTTTCAAGTGCATTCTAAACAGAAAGCAAATACCAGAGGGACTTGCTTTACTTGGGGCTGTTTCTTATTTCTCCATGAAAATCACTATAATCTCCCCACTGTCTGAGTGAGGAATCCCAGGGTGGTGTGAGAAAAAAGGTGAGCTAGAGAAGGATTGAGTTGGATGCATGAGGAAAAGTGTTTTGTTCTGCCTTCTGCTCCTACTGTTCAGTTAGAAGTAGGTAGATACGCTTTGCTTCTTCTGCCATTTTAATTGCAAGTATTCTTCCCACCCCATACTGCTTCCGGGTTGGGAACTCAAAGCCTTCTACCAATAACTTTGGAGAATTTTAAAAAAGTAAAAATGACACAGAATAGGAAGGTTTGGAATTACTGAGGAAAATTTTATTTCCCCCAAAACTTTAGGGATCATGCAGAGCATTGAGAGGAATTGAAGGAGAAAGAAAAATATATAAATATATAAATATCCAATGTCTGCTTCCAAGATAGATGGAAGGCAACATACATGGAAGTACAAATTCTCTAGGAGGAAAGATCTTAACATTGGGTAAAACACATAAACCAAGTGGTGGAAGGAAGGGACTATATTATATTTTTAAAAGACCCTGTCAGAACATAGGTATGATGAAACTCAGTTCTAAACGTCTTAAGATCTACAACATATACAATGTGTAGTTATTCTTGCTTTAGTCTGATTAAGTATTTCAGTTCATCAGGTAAATAAACATTTTTTTCTTTCCAGAGACTCTAGGAGGAATTTGTCAAGAGGGACGCTAAGAGGAGTGTTAGTAGCCATATCCTTGATGGCTTTCCCCTGTGCAGTGACATATATGATGCTTAGGAAATGCAAGGGCAAAGACATTTTATAGTTCTATAATGGTGACTTTTAGGTGCCAGCTGACTGTAACCCAGGTATGGTTAAATATGCAAGCAAAAATACACCTTTCGCAAGAATTATATGCTTTTAAGAGCTTATATCATTTTTTCTAGTACTGCAGTCAACCAACAACTAACTAACCATTTCATCAATCAATAATTATGCTAAGCAGGGCTGAAATTAGGAAATCACTACCTGCTGTAAAGAATATACAGCCAAATGTATAATGGCTTGATCAAAATATAGATTTACTTCGTGTTCATTTAAAAGTACGAGATGGATGCTTCTGGCTGGGGAGGTCGGTTCTCCAACAGTCATTGAGTGGCTCAAGCTGACAAAGACTTCGTCATCGTCCTACTCAGCCTCCTTGATCTCCATGTTAATCCCCATCCAAATCAGCTGGAAAGGGGAAAGAACATCATTTATTTGAGAGATTCTAATGCATCAAGGATTAATGTGGCGCAGAGCATTTCCTCTCACATTTCGTTGGCTAGATCTCGTTCATATAACCACACTTGATGCAAGTGAGGCTGGGAAGTGCCATTTACAACTATGTACATTACGGACAGTCTCTGTCATGTGTACGATTCTGGTTAAAATATTCCTTTGTATCCTCCCATGTAGCACACACTCAAGACCTCTTTAAGTGACATACCCCAAAATCTCATGCAGTCACCAAATGTAGCTCAATCAGATCTCGATATAGTTCCTTATGTTCTGATTACACATGACCTGAAAAGCTGAATTATCAGTATCTCCACCTCGCTGTACCCAAAATAGAATAGTGGAGTAGGAAAGGGTGAACACAGTGAGAAACCCGTTTGGAAAGGGATGCTGTGAAATTCTCTGCCATGGCCATGAAGAAATGTCCACGATAAACCCCTAATTCTGCTTTCTTGGAGGAATTCCTTTTCTATTACTCTCCATGGCACCTGGCTACACATTTCAGGATGTTCTTTATTGTTCATTATTCTTCATTGCCACATCGAAAGTGGGTGAGAAAGAAATAAACAGCCCTGACAGCTGACAGCTGGTAGCAGGCCTGGCAACTAAATTTAGGCCATGGTGTTTACTGCTAAATAGCTAGGCCATGGTGTTCTCTGCTGAAATAAACAGTTCCATACAATATCAACAGCATTTGAAAAGAGATCACTCCGCGACCTTGATGAAATAAAAGAAAAAAACAAGGCTTCTCAGTAATCATGACTAAATGCAGCCAAAAAAACAAGAACACCCCGCACCCACGTAAAATAACTAAAGACCTCCCATTCCTGGTAATACAACTATTTTACCAATGACAACTCTAGCCCATATCATTCTCTCTACCTCCTAGATAAAACACACAATACTAAATTACAGATTTGTCCCTGTTTCCTGATAGCATTTAATCCAGAACACATGCCCATTTCTTTAAGTCCTCCCTAAAATTCTGTAGCACAAAGCCAAACATTCCCATCCGCTAAGGGCTGAATAGTGTCTCCCCCAAAAAATAAATTCATGTTGCATTTCTAACCAGTGCTCCAGAATGTAACTGTATTTGGACATCCTATATTTAAAGAGGTGATTAAGTTAAATTGAGATCTTTAGAGTGGGCCCCAATCTAATCTGACTGGTATCCTTCTGCAAAGAGGCGATTAGGACTCACAGACGTCAGAGGCAGGCATGCAAGAGAAAAGACCATGTGAGGACACAGAGAAGACAGCCACCTGCAAGACAAGGACGGAGGCCTCAGAAGAAACCAAAGCAGCCGACACCTCTATCTCAAGACTTCCAGTCTCTAGAACTGTGCGAAATAAATTTGTTAAGCCACCCAGTGTGTGGTATTTGTTGTGATAGCCCTTGCAAACTCATACTCCATCCTAACTGGCTCTTATGGATGCACCCTGATTCCCCGTGGTGTGTAGTCTCCCTTGCTGCAGCGAGTTAAAAAATGAATTTTGACTACAGTAGTTTTCCTGGTGGCCTTTGCTATTGAGCTTTATCATGAATGTGAAGGGGACAGTCTCTGGTTGGGAAATGTATAGATTTTATAGGATGCTTCTTGCTGGTGCCAATAATTTTTTTTTTTTACTACATATATGTAAATTTACATATATATATATATATATATATATATTCCTTTTGAAATTATTACTGGGGGAAAAAAAACAGGTTTATTTTTATTTGCTCTCAGGCACTTCAACGTGTCTGTAATTATATACCTGAAGTTCTTTCGTAGACATCATTAAGTCTCCTCTGTTTCCTGATTACCTTACCTGATGCTTCTCTCTCTCAACTTGACGCTGTTACCTTGTGACCATCCGAGATTATAGGCTTGCAGGAAGCTAACACCCTTAAACTGAGTCTGTTTTTGTAACTGCAAAATTTTTATGGGTATTTGTTGGTCAAAGCCTTCGTCAGTCTTATTTTATACTTTTGGGGTTCCAAAAGCAGTCAGCCTTTCTAATCCTATGGAAACTCTAAATTTTTGGACTCCATTACTATTTTTCATTTTTGCTTGTAAGCATGCATCTTATTTCCTGATCTCATATTTTTCTTTTAATATTTACCTAACTATATTGAGCTATTATCACCTTGCTAAACATAAGAAACACCAATCAACACATACCAACACTCACTTTTTCAAAATGTTTTCTCCAAGAGCTCCTAGTTCAGCACGTACGTGGTCTGCCTCCAAAATTATTGAAGGCAAAAGTTTTATGACATGTTTTGTTATGGCATTATACAGTTCTCCAGTTTTTAGCTTTCCAAATTTATTTTCTTATAACCTGTTGCCTGCTGTCACCCCTCTAAACCACTGCCACATATTTTAAGGTTTAGTCGTGGTAAAATTTTACTCCAAAGTAGTAAATTCTGTATTAGGATAACTATAGTTATTGTACAGTATGTAAAAGTTGATGGGAAATAACAGTTTAGCAAAAGCCTCAGCTGTTCCTTCCTGTAATTGCATGGCTTCCTCTTTAGTCAGGAATGTAACTCTAGAATCTCAACATGTTCAAAACTGATCTCAACGACCCTTATCTCCTCTGTTCTTTCTCAAGTGCTGCCCGTCTCAGTTATGGCCCTACCACCTACCAAGTCTGCCCAGCCCAAACCCTCTCTCCCACTTCTAAACCATCCACAAAGCCCTAAATAACTCGAATCTGCCCCTCTTCTTCAGCTGTACCCTCCTTTCCAGAGTTTAGATTTTTCTGATCTCTAACCTAGATCATGTACCAGGCTTCTAAACGATCTCCTTTCATCCTTCTACTTTTCCTTCATTCTGCACACACAGCTTCAGCACTATCCTTAATATGTCACTTTTCTCTTCAGAACTCTTCACTGGCTTCCAGTCACCCTTCCAGTGCAACCTAAACCCCTTACAAGACCCGACAAGGCCCTTAATCATTCGTCCCCTGCCCACCACTCTGTCTCAGCCTACTCTCCCCATGCCCTTCATTCGCCAAGCCACAATAGCCTCTCAGTTCCTTGACATGCAGGCTGTGCTCCCTCCCCATCTGTGAGCCTTTTCACTTGGCAGGTTTTCTTCCAGAACACCCTTTACTGTAACTCTTCTTTTCTTTGACTACCGGTCATGTTGGGGACCTCGATTTAAATAACTCTTTTTCTCTTAACCTATTGACCTCCCACCAGAAAATTCTGAGTCAGATGCTCCTCCTATGTGCTCTCATATTATTTGAATTATACCATTTTAGCACATATTAATCCAAAAATGTTTATAGAGCTGTAATGATGATGATGATGATAGCAATATTAATCATAATAACTAACATTTATTGAATATTTACACTGTACTTGGCACTGTGCTATATACTGAGCATGTACTGGTGAGGAAAGTAGATATGGTCTTTGCTCATAGACATAAGGGGCAATAAAAATAAGTGACTACCCAAATAATATATTGTGTTAGAAAATAGATATTGGGTTGAATCACATGAAATTATTGATATTTGACCGATTTTGCCTTATAAAAATGGCAATTTCACATAATTGGCCTAAAATTTTAAGAGTTTGCTAAGCAGTAAAAGAATACATGGAAAGGGAAAGCATAGGAAGGGAAGAGCAACTCCTTCAGAGGGGGTGATCGAGGAAAACTTTCTGAAGAAATAATATTCGATTGGGAGATAAATTTCCTCTATATAAGAAATGTTCACTGCACTGGATGGTAATTATTTGTTTTAGTTGTTTCCTCCACTAAATGATAAGCATCACAATGACAGTCTTATTTCCTTTTGTGAAAAAGGAGATATGCAGTTAAAAGTTTGCTTAATGAATAAAGGAGCGTGTGAACAAATGAACGAATGGGTCTGAACTCCTAGCATACCTTCAATATTGTCTCATATCCCTCTTTTTTCCTCAAGCTATATCATCTCGTGGTTTAGAGATTCTTGTTTTTTTCTTATAATCGAAGCATTCATTCTAACCTTCTTCCTTTTTCTCTTTTCTTCTGTGTGGAAAATGCTTATTTACCTGGCTAATTTATACTTACGCTTCATTACTCATATTAGGTGTCACTTCTTCCAGGAAGAGGTTCCCTGACCACTTACTTTCCTTTCACCAAACCCATCCTGTTCTAGGTTCTCTTCAGTACTTTGAATTCCTGCAATCATAGCACTTGCCACATGTTTTGAAATGATTTCGCGTATGTCTTGTTCTTCTCTATTAAATTGTAAAATACGCCAGAGCAGTGCCTAAGTTTGACTTTTTATTGTCTCTCCAATAGTAAGGACTGTCGGACTGGGAATACCACATGAACAGTATATCTGTGTCTATCGAGAGATATTTAGTTTCACTAAAAACTGGGAAATTAAATTTTTGGAGATCAAAATCGACTCCAGTATTTTGGGGTTTTGGAGTTATAAAAGTAGTACACTAAATTCAAAAAGTCATAGTATTTTATATGTGGTTTTATTTCATGTCTCTGCTTTGTCCCTAGAAAAATACATCCATTATGCATGTAGTCATGATAACCTCAAATGAACAATTAGGAATTGGGCTAATATAAATAAGAAACGACCACTTTATTATCTTAAACACAGAAAGAACAATTTACCTACAACATTTAACAGTATTTGAACATACGGTTTATCCTATAGAAAGTCTGGAAAAAAGTGATTTGCCTCACGAGTAGATGCTTTATAATGATAGAAAGTTACATCCGAGGAAATCCTCTAATTCCAGATCCCTGTCACACGTAAAGTACATTTTTTTCTCTGCCAGTAAAAAAATATATCTCCATATCTATCCATCTGTCTATCTACCTACCTACCTCTTTGTGCAGTATCCTGGACTGCTGCATTCCAGAGGTGTCATCTTCCACACCTCAGCTCAGGCCTGCACAGTTGGTATTGATGAGTGAACGTGAACACAGCAGGAAAGAAGCTTCTTGATTCGTTTGCCTGTGAGTGGTAGGACAGCCCCGGGGAGGGGTTTTACAGAGGAGCCAAGACCAGGCAACATTTTTATAAAAGAAAGTGTCAGAAGGGTAATATTGAAGTCGTTTGTGTGCCCAACCAAAAACTAGAACCCAAAGCAAAGCTGAAATACATACCCGTGGCTTATCAGGTAGTAGCTAGGCCTCAAGAGGAACCACTTTACTCTGATGACCATTCATGCTGCATCTTGTGCCAGAGAGAAACTTTGGAGGCCCTAGCCTGGTTTCTGGGTCTTGTTCTTCTGTGTTCTAAGGTGACAACACCCTGACCTCACCCTGGGTTGGCACCAGATTCTTTAGACTACACCTGCAGGAAAGTCTGCGTTTACAGATGAGGTTAATATTGTACTACTGAAGTGTGCTGGTAAGGATGGACACTGCGATCAGATTGTGCTGTCTTTTGTTGATTGTTCATGAGTGTATTACCCATCAAGACTGATATGAATTTCATTTGGTCCTGTCAAGCTTGAATTTTTTAAAAAAATAATAAGCTCTGGGATCTAATAACATACAGCATGGTGACTATAGTTAATTATACTGTATTATGTGTTTGAAATGTGCTGAGATTAGATCTTAAGCATTCTCACCACATATTCACACTATGTGAAGTGATAGATGTGTTAATGAACTCGCTCGTGGTAATCATTTTACAATTTATACATATATTAAGTCATCATGTTGTATACTTTAAATGTATACAATTTTCTTTGCTAATAATTCGTCAGTAAAGCTGGAAAAAATAAATTTTTTAAATTTTGTTTTGAAACTAGTTGTAATAGCCCTCACTATTCTATACCTCAGTGAGTTTTTTTAGATAATGAAGATGATAACCACTGTTATTTTTGAGGACTTACTATGTGCCAGGCACTCAATAAGAACTTTATGTGTATAACATTATTTAACCATTGAAAGGCAGACCAGTCTGTTGGATCTAGAGTCAGACTGCTTGGGTCAGCATTCTTGATCCATCACTTACAAACTGTGTGGACTCTGGGATTCAGTGTCCAAGCGTTGTAGAACATATTGTCTATGCTTTGTTTTTATGCTACAATGGCAGAGTTGAGTAGTTGTCGCAGGCAACTGCATGGCCTGCAAAGCCTAAAATACTTACCATCTAGCGCTTTACAGAAAACAATTTGCTAACTCTTGCCCTAGTGCGATGATTTCAGGTCATCATTTAAAATCCAGCACATGCTGGTGAAGAGCGCAGGCTTTGGTGTCAGAGATCCGAATTCAAGCACTAGCTCAGCCACTTAGTTGTGTGACCTTGAACACATGACTCCCTGTACTTAAGTTTCCTCATCTGCAAAAGGAGGAAGATAATACCTACCTCACTGAGTAGTGTGAGGATGTGAGGATAAAATGAGTAGACCATGTGAAGAGTTCAGCAAATGTCTGGCACACAGTAAGTGCTCGTTTATTTTATCTGCTATTGTTGTTATGAGCTCCTTATTGGAAGCTCACTGGCTTTGCTAGAGCAAAAACTTGTGAATGTGGAGTGATAGAGGATAAAAATAGAAAAGAAGTGGTAGAATCCTGAGTGTGGGGCAGATAACAGAAGCAACTGAGAGGCTTCAGAGTTCCCAGTTAAACAAACATGTAACAGGGAGCCATTGAAGGCAGAAAAACGGGGTGGGGGTCAGAATGGCACAATGAAAAATGCTATTTGGGGAAGATCTCATGTACCTTCCTCTTTCTCTTCTTCTTTTTTTCCTACAGCACTTACCAGTTGTCATCAGCACAACACAAAGTATGACTTATTTATTACACATATTTTTCATTGCCTATCTCCTACTGTTAGAAAATCAGTTCCACGGGGTCAAGGATCTTTGATTAGGAAGGGATCCCAAGCATCTAGGACAATGCATACAAGGCACTCAATAACTGTTGAATGCGTTTGTCCAGCAATGTGTAAGAAGGGCAGGGTGTAGGATCGCCACTTAGGAGGTTAGTGCATTCTCCAATAGGCATGAGGATATGGGTGCTAGTTTAGGGTCATGGAAATGATCACAGAAAGACAAGGATGGCATTGTTGTTTTTTATTTCCAAATATTTTGCAGGATTTAGTAACTAACGAACAAGAAAAGTCGAGGAGAAGTTTGTTGAAGTAAAGTGTTGGTTTTTTTTTTTCTAAAAAACTTAACATATGCATTTTTACACCTGGTTGGATCCTCAAACCAGTTAACAGGTGTAATTTGACAATGGAGAAATAAATGGATATGCGAGGGGAAATACGATTGTAGCAAACAACTCCTACTGTTGACAAAATGAACCACTCGGTGTGACGTCTCGCTAACATGCAAGGATGAACTAGTTCTCACCTCGTATCTCTCTCTATTTGAGTCACCGTGATTTATGTTATGGTCCACCACTTATGGACAGTTTTATTACTTCAGTATAATTGTGTATTTATGTTGCAGTCCTGATGCCTTGTTGGTTTTGATATGACTTTCATTCCCTTTTCTCTAAAGAATTCAATATTCATAACTATACATTAAATTCCTTATGTATAAAGCTTCTGAAGATGGCATTTAATTGCTTAAAACTTGCTGATTAAAATGCTCTTTCTGAAGGACTTTCTCCTTTAGGATCCTAGGGTGAGCGAAAGCTGTCTAGAATGGTCTATTTCTGCATCAGTACTCGCCAAGCGCGTTCCGTTTTCAGTGGTGGATCAACCTGCCTGGCTGCTGCTTCTTATAGGTATGAATCAGACATCACCTTTGGCTCATATTTACTAACCCCCTTTTATCTTCTTAATTCCCCTGAGAAGAGCAGTTCCATACAATTTAGCACACCACAGGTTCCTAAATGAATGCCCTCTTGTCATTTTGAAAATGTCATTGTCATTCCGAAGCATCTCTGTTTTCTTTGCCTTGCTACAGGACAAGGTACAAAAGTAATTATGGTGTAAAAATGTAGTGTATCATTTCTAAAACTTAAATTGAGAACTAAGGGGAAATCAAGAAAGAAGTCAAAGAAGCAGAATAGTCAGAAGTCTTACAGTAAGAGGAAGAAACTGCAAGACACTTTATTGAAAGAAAAAAGGAAGGTATTTGTTGAGGATTTTCAGACAGATTTTCTACTGGTACCATCATGTACCTAGTAAACATGCATTTACCGTGATTTGGTTAAGGAAGGATGAAGATCTTTTCTCCATTCTGGTGCCTTTCAGGTTTTCCAACCTAGTGTTGCTTTGGGGAGTGCTATGGAAGGGTGGTTAAGTGTCTAGGCTCTGGAATCAGATGGTCCTGGATCAAATCCCAGATCTGCCACTTACTTGTAACGTGACCCTGAAAAAGAATACACTATTCCAAGCCTCAGGTTTTATATCTGTTTCATACAAGCGTCTCAAAGTTGCTATGATTAGGATAATCCAACTTTGCAACTCATAAATCTATACATTATAGTTACCATTATTAGTATGCAGATTTTCTGCTTCTGCCAAGAACAGAAAGCTATTTTTGCCCTCCACATACATATCAATGGGTTTTAAGGAGGGCCCCTGTCTCTGGCCACATAGTTTCCTATGTGTGGTGGACTTATCATCTTTACCACTGAAGTCTTATCTTTTAGATCCAGTTACACGCTACGACTTTCATGATCGTCTTAGTGAATTATTAGCCCAGGGTCATACATGCCTCTCGGAGAAGTCGTAGGTGTCCAGTAATTCCCCTCAATAGATCTGTACCTTTCATATTGACCCATATTTATACTTTTACAGTGTTGTGACATTTGTGGAGGAATCTTTTAAGGAAGCTAGTGATGTGAATGGAGTACATTCAGATCAGTGCATTATAAGCAATAGAATCTGTGTCAGGCCCCCAGAATTGTACTGTGGAAAGGAATAAAGAGCTATCACTCATCAATAGTTGAAGAAATAATTCACCAGTGGGTCCAAAAAGGACTACAGTCCCTTCTGGGGGTACAGTAAGGTCTCGGGAACTATTCCATGGATTTACAAGGATTTATGCAGAACCTTTGTCACTTATTTGTTTTTCTTTCCAAAAAGACACTCTAGTTGTGTCACTCAGAAAATAAATCTTAGCCTAAGTACCAGTATCAATTTAATTTCACAGTTACTAGAGTATAAATGGAGATGGTTTGAACTACAAATAACATATAAACCAACTCAAACTTGGTTAAATAATGAGGGGAATTTGTAGACTCATGTAACTGAAAAATTCATAGAAGCTGCGAGCTTTAGGTAGTCCGATTCAGTGACCAAACAGCATCACCAAGGACCTGCTCTGTTTCACTCTTCCATGCGGTTATCTTCATCCCAAGGCCAGTTATTGTATTCCTTGGTCACAGATGGTTGTGAGCAGCTCCCTAGGGACATGCGTCCTTTTCAAGACAGAGAATGAATGTGTCCTACTATTCCCAGGGACAATGTTGTGTTCAGGTGTTTGGAAAATGCTAATTGGTTTAAGACATTCAGAATTCACCTCCAGAGGCTGGGAATAAAGTTAATCCTATACAAATCACCTAGAAGAGAAAGTCCAGGATACTATTATCATGAAGGAGAGGAAATGGATGCTGGGCAGCAAACCAAAGCAGTCTACTACACTCATTATTCAGCACTTTAGAGACAGTTTCTAAAAGCCTCTGAAGGATGGTTTATATTAATGTATCTGGCTGTTTTGGTTGAGCCCCTTGGAGACTCTGAATATTCCTGGATCTCAATCAACAACAAATACATATTTATTGACTTTGTTACATGCCAAGCAATCTCTTATCTTTGTACATATCCTGGAAAGAATAACAGGGAATGTTTCTCATCAGAGAATACTGGGTTTATTGGGGTAAAATTTGCACAACTGGTGGAAAATCTCCTGGGTATGGATGAATCCTTTATTGGAGACCTTGGTATTTGGCCAGCGCAGAGACAGCTGGGCTGCTCCAACTGTCCCTTCCCCTCAAGCCACAGTTATTTCTTAAGAAATGCTGCTTCAGCGTTGCTGTCTACAACCCTGATCTCTACCATGTGCAGTTGGAGACTGGTCATGGTTGAGTGTGTTGGAGATATAGGCAATATGTCTAGACGTAGGGCCACTTAATTTCAACCTGTGTGTATATGACCATAATGAATGGGCTCATGACTTCATACGCTCCCCAGTTTGACACACTAAGCCTACAGACATGAGGAGGAGAACATTACTTTTAAGGAAAATAGACAGTTTCCTTGTAATGTTCTGTGAGAGATGATGGCACATCAAATGAATGCCATTCTAACCTCTGCTTCTGGGGTTTCTAGTGGAATGAGGTAGCACTGAGAATCTAGCAGAAATTTGCTTTTAGGTAGTAAGTCAGTTCTTATGGTGGTAATAGAATCTAGAAGCTCTTCAGATTTCTGTTGATTGCTTTTGTGATTTATATGTATGGCTAAGAGCAAGAAATACTATGTTACTCGTTTCATGTTCAAGGATGTAATCTGTGATATATATGCTAGTAACAAATAGCATGTTACAGTTTCCAAAGTAATAGCACACAGCATTTTTATTTCATTTGATCTCTACAAGAATCTTGTGAGTTGAGTAGGAATACACAGTAATTCTATTTTATACATTCTCAGTTTCAGAGAGCTATGCTAGTCAAGGTCATAAAGTAAACAAACAGTGACTAGGGGACTTGAACCCTCGCCACCTCATTCCAAATGTCATGCACTTTCCACTATAGAAAGCACCCCAGAGTTTTTATAAGGAGACATAGGGCAGGGAATCAAGGTCAATAGTGAGCTGTCTCCCTGAGTATTTCCCCAGTCAGGTTTTGGAGGATTCTCCAGTGGAGATGGGAATTGCAATGAGTAGAGGTCTCATGCTGTTATTAGGTATGTTTTCAGTAAAGGACAACAAAGATAAGATTAAGAAATTGTTTTACAAGGTTGTTTTCAAAAGAGATGTAAAAATAGTTCACGTGATGTTATAGAGTTGTTAAGCTGCCATTGCTTTCAGAATAGAGAAGTGTCTTCATCGTGTGTGTCGGCTATTTTAACAATTGCTTTTCTCAGATTAAATCAAGCCACTACCATATCTCAGTTCTCCTCAGCTGATCTGTCCCTCCAGTTTCTTTTTTCTAACCTATGAATGTGTCTCTATGCTACAGCTGAAGTGATCTTCCTGAAACGAAATTTGCATCTTGTCTACCCCTTAAAATGTCCCAGGGGTTCTGCTTTATCGATGGAATAGAGCCCAAAGCCCATCGTGATCTTCCCCACTCACTTTTCTAGTCACCTCCTCATGTGGCACCCTCTATTCCAGGCATTTTGATTGACATCTGTTCTGTGATCTCACCCATGCTGTGATTTATATGATGTCACCTCTGTCAGGAATATGCTCTCCCTTTTTCCTATTGTCCTCGTCCCTTGGCAAGCTTCTTTCTTATTCATCCTTCAGTATTCAGGTCAAGCACTAATTCCTCAGCGAAACCCTTTATGATTCCTTTTGTTGCCAGGCAGATTTAGTCCCTACCTCCTCCTATGGCGACCCCCATAAAAGTTTGCATATATTTTCATCATAACATTCATCTCCTTGGTTTGCTATTATTCATTTTCTTGATCATAGTCCCAACAAATCTATAAACCCTTTGAGGTCAGATATACTGGCTGATTATTTTTCTCTTCCAAATTCCAAGTACAACGCCTTGCATATAATTGATGTTCAATGTATTTGCTGAGTGAATGAATGCATAAGAGAATAAATGTTTACTAGGCTGCCTTACTAAAGTGTATGTGTGATGAGTATTTTGTTTAAGTTTATATGAGGTCTTTTCAGGTATGACGAGGAATGTTTGGTTATGTATAGACGTTGTATAATGTCTGGAACGTTGTGTGTACTGTCGGTATCTAGTATCGTGAGAAGAAGTAATTAATATCCATAAATGGAGGTATAAAAGAGTGTGGTAGGCAAAGAGAGCTGGGATCTAGTCACAGGTTTTCCAACACTGGTTTGCTAAAAAAAATATGCTGGTCGAGGTTGGGGAAATCGCTTTCTTTGTCTAAGTTTCAGTTTTCTCATCTGTAAAATAGGCATGGAGGAGAGAGGTGGATTAGAGGCAGTTTCTCAGGGCCCTTCATGTTGCGAAGGGATGTGATTCTAGGAAGCAGTATGAGTGATTTACCGAAAATGATAAAACCATAAATACTGGTGAAGCTGCACTTAAACCAAAAGTGTCCCTTCAAGATATGGGCATTGCTAATCACGCTTTGAACATCAGGAGACTTTGTTTCCCAGATGCAATGTTTATCTTACTAAAAATGCTATTGAGTTAATTCCTGTCGAGTCCTAGCAGCTTCACAGTTTTGAGAACCTTTCTGGTTTTTAATCAGACTGGACATTTTAAGAGTAGTTTGGAAAAAGTAGTTTCAGTATGAAGACTTAAACAGATGACTTTCTTCATGTTTTCTTTTTCTTTCATATAGTTCACAGCTTCATTGAAAGTTATTTAAAAAAAGAAGAAATGATGTGGATATGGTCTGACCAATTCTTGGGAAAAATTAAGAAATCAAATACCAAATCCAGTCTTGTCATGTTAGCGTAGGAACATAGCGTTGATGTCCATCAATTTGCCAGTGTTTTTAATATATAGCAACCCATGATGCAGCCAGACATTAAAAAGTAATCATTAAGACATTTGAAGTAAGTAAATTAGATTGGATTTTCAAAGTAAACCCTGGGAGTCTTATTTCTTCTGGGTAACTTATAGTCTTTAAGTAGCTTTGCGTCAATGTGTAAATTTACCCTCAGCATTGTTGCAAACTCTCTACTGGTAGATTATGCATGCCCAAGCTTTAGTATCACTTTTTTTCAGATGGAAGATTTATCCAGTATTACCAACTTTTGAAACATTAAAAACCTAAAGAATCCTATGACCTAGAAAATTTTATTAGGTAAATAATCAGTAAACATGCATACATACGATCACTAAATGATTATGCAAGAATGTTTATAGTGTTCTATTTATAATAGCCCCAAACTGGAAACAGTCCAAATATCTATCAACAATAGCATGGATAAATACATGTTCATTCACACAGTGGAATACCAGACAACATTGAGGATCGATGATCTGCAGTTTTTCACAGCAATGTGGAGATCATAAAATGTTATTTTGAACAAAAGAAGTCATCACACAGAAAGTGCATCCTGTCTCGGTTGCATTTAAATAAGGAAAAAAAACGGCAGAAACTTAGCTGTGCGATTAGAAATTCAGGAGGATAGTGATCTTTGGAAGAGTAGCAGCCAGGACAGGACGTGAAGGAGTGCAAGTAATGTTATATGCCTTGATCCATCTGATGGTGGTGGGTGTATTTGGTTAGTGAAAATTCTTGGCACACTTAATATATGTGTAATTTTACGTGTGTACGTGTACTTCAAAAACAAGATAAAAATAATACAGTATGATTTCACTTATATGTGGAATTAAAAAAAAACACAACAAAACAGAAATGGACTTATAGATACAGAGAACAAACTGATGGCTGCCAGAGGGAAGGGGTTGATGGGCAGGTAAAATAGGCGAAGGAGAATAAGAGGTACAAACTCCTAGTTATGAAATAAATAAGTCATAGGGATGTAGTGTACAGAAGTATACAAGAGATATACAACAATATCATGATAACTTTATATGGTGACAAATGGTTATTAAACTTACTGCGGTGATCACATTGTAAGATATATAAATGTCAAATCACTACATCGTACACCTGAAACTAATAAAATATGTCAACTGTACTTAAATAAATAAATATTTTAAATTACATATGGAAGAAAAGGACAGATCATTTAAATTAATTATTTAAAAAATTATACCACGGGCCTGACTGAGATTATAACTAATCCACCACCGAGCACTCCTTATAACGTGAAGTTCCTTTGATAGACGCATGTAATTAGGCTCATCTCTCTAGAGTGAATCTGTAATGACTGTCTGCTTGTGTCCTGGCTTGCCTTCGGAGCCTGGCGGGAAATTCACTGGCATCTTTTCGTATATAATTGGAAACGTTTCTCTGTTGTTTTAACGACGTCAGTAACAGTTGCAGGGCTTTTTGGTCCGGAGTTTTTCATCTTGGACATAACTGCATGGGACTTAATTCTAAAGAACTTCCTGCTGAGAATTCTATTATTAGACCATTTACAGGGGGACAGTCTGGTGCCCTGCATCTTCTCATCCAAAGGTCTCTGTCGTGTTAATCTTTGAACTCTGCTGTAGCTGTCATAATATCTTCCTCCAGGTCACAGTAGGCTGGGGGCACAAATATGACCATGACAGACATTACAAGACAGTATATTTCTGGCTTTCCCCTTAACCAATCTGTAGGAACTTCAGACTCCTCACATTTATCCTGTGGCGTTTTACCCTTATGGGATAGGGAGTCTCAAGTACAGTTATTGATAACTTCCTTCAAATTTTATGTGGCATTTGTCATTTCCCTCCTTTCCTCTTATGTCAAAGATACCTGCGTCGGCCATGTATTTCTTGTCTCTCCACATCTCCGTTATATCATTTGTCAGTCCAGTTAGCTGCTCAGGACACTGTGTGTCATGTTCTAAAGGGCTCCACCCTACCTGCACTATTTCTGTTACCTAAGCTAATAATATCAAGAGGAACACCTATCATTTATTGAGTTCGTGTTAATTGGGAAGGCTAAGCTAAGCCCTTTAAATGGATGATCTCATTGCTACCTTATGAGGAAGGCACTGTTCGTTGCATTGTTTTATAGATGAGAATATTGAAACATGGAGGGATTATTGTCCCAATTCACACAGCTTGTAAGTGGTAAGTGGTAGAGCCAGGATATGAACCCAGGTCTACCTGTCACCAGAGCCCAACCTCAACTCTTAGTAGGAATTGCTGTAAAATAGTACTAACTTGTATTCCCACTGTCATATGAGAGCTGAGGGACACAGTGTGCATTGTCCTCAGAATTGTTCCTTCAGTGACTGGACCATCACGTTTGGGCTAGACACATGCCTCTTGCGTCTGTCTTCTCTTGTCATGTGTCCTTTTCTAAGATGTACCTCAGCCTTTCATGTAAAAAAAAAAGACTGTTGTTTCTCCAGATAGGTTTGATCCTAAGAAGATTTTTATATGTTTTTACATCATGTGGTTTTGTCACAGATTCTTTATTTTAAACTACTTCGTTTTATTAGTCAATATTTTTAGTGTGCTATTTTGACTAATGATACATTTTACTTGTTTGTTCTTTAACTTTCTAGGTTTCATTGATTTCTTTCTGTATTATAGTGTTTAATTCACAGAATATTTTATCATTTTTACTCTTCATGTATGTTCCCCTATTTAATTTGATCTCGTGGTAGACCCTGTAACAAATAAGTGGCTTAAAACCATTATTTCCACTTACCATTTCATATTTGAGTATTGTTTTTAGATACTTTTATTACTTTAAGTTCTTAAAAATCTTTTATCCTTGTTTTCTGTTATAAAAGCCTATTTTATCTCACTAGTAGCACAATCTCTGTATCTTTTATGCCTACGGAAGTGGGAGATGGCTGTGAAGATTGGTGAGGCTTGGGCATATGATGGAGGTTTATATGTGTGTTTGTGCCCAATCCAGTCTGTTCTCCAAGCCGCGGGGGTGGAGTGCCAAATATTAGAGATCCAGCCCCTCAGCTGGTTTTGTCATGGTTCTCCCTTCAGAAAAAAGAACCTGTTTTTTGGTTTGAGAGTGGCGGTAATGGTGCACTACTAGTAGTAGTAGTAATAGCAATAGTAGTTGTAGCAGCAGCAGCAGCAAAAGTAGCACAGCTACCATTTATCAAACATCAGTACACCAGGTGTGGAACTAGGTGCTTTACTTGCGTTGCGCATCTTATTTAATCTCCCCACAAACCTACAAGTAGGCACTGCCGGTTTCATTTATCACAAAGGAATTTAACTCTGAGAAAGTAAATCATCTGTAGAGTCTGGATTTGAATCCAGGTCTGTGTAAATTCCAAAACCCTGGCTTTTTCTGCAGATGCCTCCAGAATGCACATACCTGGGGAAGTGCAGGATTCTCTATGCGCAGGGGACAGGGAGGACTTACCAAGGGCTCCCCCCTTTCACCTGAATTCATCTAATTCTTCCTGCGGAGGGAACACACCTCATCTCAACCAGACATCTGGTTCCATTGACTCTGTGGAACCAAATACCTTTCCCACCTGACCTGACACATGGATCCAGCCTTCGTGGGTACCAAGCAGCCTCCATATGAAATTCTGTCACCTTGGCTCGCTTCCCTACTTGCAGTTTGGCTGGGATCGGCTGCTTCTGGGTCTTCAAAAAACCCCTGTAGGCAGGCTTTCAGCCCACTGTTTTGTCAAGGCAATGTATCACTTTTGCCTCTCTGCTCATGAGAACTAGAAGTAGCTTTCCTCAGCAAATTCTGTTTCTTTTTGTAGACAGACCTGCTGAATCCCTGAATCTTACCCTCTTTCTTTTTTCTCTCCTAGTTATTTAAACTCTTTAAAATCACTATAAGAAGAACCCAATGGCCAACATCCAACATCAACTCCTATTCACCAACCAGCATTAAGTTACTTTTGAAACCATAGTAACCATCGCTAGCTGCTCTGTAACTTACTCCTGAAGTTCCTTGTAAATTGAAAATAATTTACATGAAACCATTTAAGATTACTTCCGAACTAGACTCGCAACCCTCATCTGCCTAGCTAAGTCTCTTTATAGAAGCTTTGTTTATTTTTCCCTTCCGAAGTTTAAAAACACGTTTGGCTATAACACAATGACAACTTTTCCTTGCAACTACCGGAAATTTCCCCAAAGTTTTACAAGTGTGTTTTTTACCTCCTTGTTTATAAAAATTAGATTTACTGTCCTTAGTAGATGACCGAAAGAACTACTATATTGATAAAGGAGCATAATCATCTTAGATGATATTTTAAAAACGTCGACTTCCTAGGGGAGGAAGAGAGGCTCCGACCTTGCTTAGCTTCCAAGATCAGATGAGATCGGGCACGGTCAGGGTGGCATGGCCATAGACAAGAATCTTTGATCTATACATCATGTGTCAGAGGAGAGCCTTACCCTCAGCCCCAAATGACAAGAGTATACAAGAGTGGATTTGGGGCCAAGAGACAGTAGCTTAATGTGATAGTTATTCATTTATTTTCTCTCATCTCTGAATCCACACCTCTTTGCCTTTCTTTGTGATAAGGCAGCTGGACTGTACAGATGTTTCTTTGCCAGCTGGCTCATTATTAGGCTATATCAATAGAGGGTGCTGGAGGGACAGCACACATTAGAAGGGAGGAAGGAGACAGACTTCTTTCCCTGTGCCGTTTTCTGTTGCGATTCGTGTCAGGGACGCAGATAGCTTAACCTCAGTAGCCTTCATTTCAGCAGTGCCCCACATCTCCTGGCATGGTTTTTGCCAGCACAGTGGCAGTCCTCCTGGTTAGCCTTGGCATATGCTCTCCAGCCAGTTTCTACTCCACCAGCTGTTGGACTGACTGCCCCGAGGCTCAGCTGCAGCTTTTGGCCTCTAGCAAGTTTCTGCCCACAGCATGCTTTGCGTTCCTGTGATTGTCATTTCCCTCCCTTCAGGTCTGAAGGACTCTTCTAAGTTTGAGTTCCTTCCTTGTTCCATCTCCCTTAATCCTAAAGTCCTCTTTTACTTACTAGTCAGCCATGTCGAACTACTTAAAACAACTTATGTTATACTTAATCAAAGTACTAATGTGGTTTTTGTACATCACCTGAATGGACTCTGACTGATACATTTAATCACTGGCACAGCAACACACACACAAACACACGGCATATGATATGGGTCAAAATAAACTGACTAAAAAGACTTTTTTTAATAATATTTTTTTATTTTTAAATTACAGTCGGCATACAATATTATAATATTTTTAGATATATAACATAGTGATTAGACATTTATATAACTTATGAAGTGATCACCCTGATAAATCTAGTACCCATTTCACACCATACATAATTATTACAATATTATTGACTGTATTCCTTATGCTACGCTTTACATCCCCGTGACTATTTTGTAACTACCAATTCGCACTTCTCGATCCCTTCCCCTTTTGCCCACATTCTCAGCCCCCTCCTACCTGGTAACCATCAAAATATTCTCTGTGAGTTTGTTTCTGTTTTGTTTGTTTATTTTGTTCTTTAGATTCTACATGTAAGTAAAATCATGGCCTTTGTCTTTCTCCGTCTGACTTACTCTGCTCAGCATGATGCCCTCTAGGCCCATTTATGTTGTTGCTGATGGCAAGATTTCATTCTTCTTTTTATGGCTGAGTAATATTCCTTTGTATATATGTACCACCTCTTCTTTATCCACTCATCCATTGATGGACACCCAGGTTGCCTCCATATCTTGGCTATTGTAAATAATGCTGCCACCAACATAGGGATTCACATGTCCCTTCAAAGTAGTGTTTTGGGTTTCTTCAGATAAATATCCAGAAGTGGGATTACTGCGTCCTTCTTTGTCTCTTGTGATAGCCTAACAAGACTTTTGGAGGTGAGGATAGACATGAGAAATCTTATCCTCATATGTAGACTCTTCCCTGTTTACAGTTGGGCCAGCTCTGTTGACAAAGGGGATCTGACTGAGTATGGAGGAAAGCTTAGGAAAATGAAAGTAATAAAAACACTTTTATTGAGTTCCAAAACATTGACTTCAAAACAATTAAATTAATAAAGTGGTTGCACTATTTTTCGAACTCAATGAAAGTCTTTAAAAATTAAATTGTTTTTAACTCATGATTTGTTAATTCAATAAATGTGGTTTTCAATTTAATTGCTCTTGAAGTTACTGTTTTTGAACATAATAAAAGTTAAAATTTTTTTCCCCTTTATTACCTTACTTGTTTTAAAGGCTCTCAATTAAGCTTCTCTGTCTACTTAGCCCCAAAGACCAATTTGCAGAGTTTCAGTGCCCTGCAGGGAAGCAGGTAGGCACTGCGTATAAACTGTAAGCTCGCAAGTTTGTGAAATAGAGGTGGGGAGACTAAATGCCATCTATAGACATGCATTTCAAGCTTCCAGGTACTCACTCTCCTTTCTCCTCAACTCTCACTTGTACTTTTCCCACCCTTACTCTTGGCCGGTGGCAGAGTGTCAAACTTCACTGGGAAACTGAAAGAATCAGAAGCATTGTTCATTTTCCTGGAATTAAGGCTACAAAAATAGTCTGTATCTATTTTTTTTCCTTCCCTTACAACTGAAAAGAAGATGACTTTCTCTTATGAAAGGCCAGCTCTTCTACTTGTATTCTAGATCTCATCCTCATTTGCTTTCTTAAGGCCTTATCAAGTCGACCATCAAACCCTTCTTTTTTACTTTATCATTTTAATTACCATATAAATTATGGATTTTGCTATAAAAGTTTTAAATATAAAAAGACAAATTTCTTGACTTTTTTTTATCTCACATTCCATATTGAACACAGTGCAATCATCTTTCTCCCAACACCACTCCATTAAAACAGGTTTACTCAAAATTACAAACACATTCCTTGTCACCAAACCTAAAGGACACATCTGAATCGCAATTTACTGAATATTGGAGCATCATTTGTCAGTATTGACCATTCCCTACTTGAAACATTATCCACTCTTGGCTTCTATAATGCCATACTCTTCTGACTGTCTCACTGGATGGGTAATTGTAGTCCTTTTGATGACATTTTTCTTCTAAATATTGGGGTTCTTCAGGATTCAGTTCTAGGATCTTTTTTTTTCCCTTTACATTTTTTCTTAAAGTGATTTCATCAATTACAATGGCTACGAATACCCTTGTTATGGCTAATATTATGACCCCCAAAAGTCATATGTCGAAGTCCTAACCCTCAGTATGTAACTGTTTTTGAAGAAATGCCTTTTAAGAGGTGATTAAATTAAAATGAGGCCATTAGGGTGGGTCCTAATGCAATCTGACTGTTGTCCTTGTAAGAGGAGCAAATTTAGACATCGAGGTACATACCTAGAGGAAACGATCACGTGAGGACACAGAAAGAAGGCAGCCATCTGCAAGCTAAGGAGAGAGGCCTCAGCAGAAACCAAACTTACTGACAACTTGGTCTTGTACTTCTAGTCTCTAGAACTATGGGAAATAAATTTCTGTTCTTTAAGCCACCTAGTCTGTGGTATTTTGTTATGGCAGCCCAAGGAAACTAATACAATCCTCTTCATCTTCTTCATTATATTTTCAGTCCAGGATACTCCTCTGACAACCAGACTTGCATATCCAGCTGTGATTTTAACATCTTCACTTAGCTACATCACAGATATCTCAAACTTACCGAAAATGAATGAATGGTCCCTGCCTTCCCGAATCAGTTCATCCCCATCCTTACTAACTTGTATTATCCTTCTCAGTAGATGGCACTATGAAATACTCATTCCTGGATTCCACACCACTCAAACTAACTCAATATACATAAATATATAATCTTCAGGATATATTTTGAATATATCTTTTTCTCCATTTCCATTGTCAATATCCTTATTTAAAAATTATATTTTCTTGTAATATTACAATAGCCCTCGACTTGGTCTTCCTTCTTTCTTTCTTGCCTACCTTCCAATTCATTCTTCATGTAATAGCCAAAGTGCTATATACTGAATATTTGTGTCCACCCAAAATTAATATGTTGAAGCCTCACCCCCAAGGTGATAGTATTTGTAGATGGGCTTTTAGGAGGTGATTAGGTCATGAGGGTGGAGATTGAGATTAGTGCCCTTATGAAAGAGACCTCAGAGAGAACCCTTGCCCCTTCTGCCATGTGAGGTTATAGAAGATGGCAGTCTGAAACCCTGAGGAGGTTTCTCACCAGTCATGAAATCCACCAGCACTCTCATCTTGGACTTCCCAGACCCCAGAATTATAAGAAATAAATGTCACTTATGGTATTTTTGTTATAGCAGCCTATGTGGACTAAACCATAGAGTAATCTTTAGAAATGCAAATATGCTCATTTTACTAAACTTCAAATTCTGTAATGGTTTTGTTATGCTTGCAATAAAAATCTAACTTTTTACCACGGCCTACAATCCCTACATAGTCTGACCTCTTCCCTCATCTTTTATTAGTCTCCTTCTTACCCACAGAGCTCCAGTTAAAGTGGTCTGTTTTCAATTTTTTGTCTATGCCATATTCTTTCCTTCTTTAAGACCCATGATGTTTCTTTTCCCTTTTTTCCATTCTTTGCGTGTCTCGTTTCTTCCAATACTTTAGATCAGCTTAATTGTAACCTCAGAGAGGCTATCCACGATTGCACTATCTAAATAGACACCTCTCTCTTGTTATTCTTATAAATACCCTTACTTGCTTCCTCCACAGCATGTATTCACTCTTGTAATTATTTTAATTTAATTGTCTGAATATTTGGTTATTGTCTACTTCTCAGCTAGAATGTCAATTCTGTGAGGTCAGGGTCCACATCTGTATTATAAAATTCTGTATCTCCAGAACCAAGAAAAATTCTTAGAACATAGTGGACACATAATAAATATTTGATGATAAATGAATACCTTTCTTTAATGCTCCTTCAGCTCGACCATCTTCTTTGCTGTGAGCCTTGTTCCTCGATGTCTCAGCTACTCAACTGTGCCCACCATTTTCACTGTACTTTCTTCTCTGCCTCTTTTAATTTCCCCAGACTCTAATTTGCAGCTGTTTGACCTCTGCCCATTCACTGCAATCTGGACCCTAGGCAACTTTCTTGCTGGATGGTTGTTTCTTGTTATGTTTGACCCCGAAGTGATAAAATGAGCTCAGCCACCAATAAAATGAGTTGGAAATAATGACAAACCCAAGACTAGAAATGTATTTTTTCTGAAACGTTGAGAGAAAAGACTCATGCTGATTTGAGATGCTCTCATTTTGAAATATCTCGCTTCTTTTGAGACCACTAGAAGTCAGTGAGGGGACCATACTGAGAAAGGGGAGTGTGTGGTAGTGACATAATAACGTCCTCCAAGTCTGCATAAGACTGCACAGGAACATTAAGGACTATTAAAAATTCTCCCTTATACAGAGAGTGTGAGAGATTTTGAGTATTAACCAAAAACAAAAACAAAAAAAAAACAAAAAACAAGGTTCAAAATTTCCTGATTCATTTTTCATTATCCGTATTTCCTTATAGGATGATTCCTCATCTAATTAGTCTAAATTTTTTGTCACATGATCTTTGAAGTTAGCATGGTGATTGAGGTGGTCAAAGAATACTTATTTCACTTTTTTCCCATTTGCTACCTCAGAAATATCTACTAGTTCACTAATGAAAATCAAAGAAATGCCAGTAGAAATAACTAACATTTAATAGTTAATTCATTTCACAGAAGTTTATTGAATACCAATTACACATCAGATAGTGGTGATATAACAGTAAATAAAACACTATTTCTGCCCTCAGGGAATTTAGATTCTACTGGAAGATACAAGTGGTTATCAACATATACCCACTAAATTAACAAAAATTAAAACTCATCAAACCCTACAATGAGGCTATAATCAATCAAATACCCTGGATTTTCTGATAGTTTAGATGTTCTACAGTCTTTTCAATGTGCAGTGTTTGGTAATATGCAATTCAAAGAGCATAAACAATTATAGATATAGTTTGACCCAAGAACCCATTTTTGAAAATATAGCTCATGAAAGTGAATCGAAAGGAAAAAAAGTCTCTTTCATACAAAGATATTTATAGCCGCACAATCTATAACAAATTGGAAATAAAAAAATTAATATGGGAAATTGTTAAAATAGCGATAGAATAATATAATGTCTTAGCTTCAATTTCCATAGGAAACAGATCCAGAGAACTAAGGATGGAAGTAAAATTAGTTCATTTGGGGGGTGAAAGGGACACCAGGAAGAGAGTGGGGCGGCTACCACTGAGGATGATACTATTCCATGGGAAAAATATGAAAAATGATATGATGTACCCCAGAATTATGCCACTCACGGAATGCCGTACTGATACTCTAATTCCTAAGAGAAGTTCCAGGGCGATGTTAATTCTTCAACAGTTCCCACTAGTCATGGGCATGACCAGAATGGCTTATAGTGCTTGGGGGACGGGGAGAGGAAATCTCTCAGTCACAGATGCAGAGACTAGCATTCGTCCATAGTCAGGAGCACATTAAAAGGTCAGCTTGTGTAACAGTGTAATGATGTAATATATTGCCCTTAAATGTGAAAATCGAGTAGGCCATGTACATAGTTGTAAATATAAGAAAATGTCAAAAAAAAAGCTTAATAGTATCATCCAGTGTCTATACAAAAACTACTTATATCTTTAGAACACACAGAATCTTATGAAAACAGTATTGTTGGTAAACAAAGGCTATTTCTTTTCTATTATAAAGATATCAATTAATGCAAATGATCAGTGTTAACAGAAAGAATAACTTCAATTAGACATCAGTAAGTCGGTACGTTTTAAATGCTAGCATTAGTGATGGCAGGGTACAGTTACAACAAATGTAATAGAGGTGGAATCAATGGAACTTGGTGACACCTTGGATTTGGTGGGCGAAGGAGCAAATATCATCAATGATGATCTGAATATTTGTGACTAATCAAATGGAAGGATGCTGGCATCTTTAATAGTGCTAGAGAAGTCAGGAGGAAGATCTTACATTAAGGCAGCAGATTGTTTGGTGAGGATGAAACGTTGTGATGTTCTTTGGAACGTTTCTCAAAATGACATCAAGGCTGGAGAGGTTTGAGATAAATCCTTGAGGATAGCAATTTCTGAAATGTAGAGAAATGAAAATTGGAAAACCTTTCCAAATAAACGTGGAATTAATGTCACACATACAGGTTAATCCCCCAAAAGTCTGAAAAGATGCATGAGGAGGAAAAATGTTCCTTTTCAAAGGAAGTGATTTTCTCCTTCATCATTCTAACAATTTTTTTGGTTAATTTTCCTCTGTCCAATAGAGATTGGGAAGACACTCTTTGCTAATTAATTTCCACAATGCAAGTTTTAATGAAAGGTGATAAAACACTTGAGGAAGCAATATAATTAGTAGATACTGTTAGCTTATAAATTTTATACTTATCGGAACACGAACGTTTGTTGCCTAGCTCCTTGGCTGGTATTAATCTCATCTTGTATCTCTGGACTGTTGCCATGGCTTGGTTTTAACACAGCCAAAATATCTGCTCCTAGATTGTCTCTGATAAAAGGATGAATGCAGTGATAATTATGCAAGGAACTACTTTGTCACTACTTCCATGGTTTGACTTAAGATGCGTTAGACATTGACATAAGTAGGCCACAGTGTTTTATTGACCTCAATTAACAAGAAAGCAAGATTTTTTTTTATTTGTGTCATTAGAAAAGTGCAATAGATTTTGAATTTAAATTTGGAACCCAGTAAAGAGAGAAAGTTTAAATTGTGCATGTTTGTAATTCCATGAGTCATGGCCAATTTTTTAAGTATAAGCCATCTGCCAGCATAATACTTTTAATGATACGTTTACTTGAAATTCTTTTCACATGCTCCCCTGAGTTCCTGTACTCAAACAGATCAGAAAGAATATGTGGCTCAGGCATTTGGGGCTTCTGTGATCTACTGTCTCCATTGATTTGAGTTGACAATAACTTTCATCACTCAAGGTGTGTCTCCTCAGGGGCTAATATTCCATTTATCTCATCTTTTTTTCTAAAGATCTTTGATATTATTTAACAGCAGTACCCAAGCTTTGTTGGCTGATATATTTGGATTTTGCTGGAAAGTTGTATGTTTCACAGGAGCTAATAAGTGACCATTGATGTTTTGCATCTTATCAACAGTTATATTTTTGAGGCAATCTAAATAAAACATAAATAAATAAATAAAAATACCCGATTTTCACAGAAGGATTCACAGAGCTTTACCTACTAGGCCATTTCTAAGAGTCAGCTAGTGATTTTCCTTTGTTGCCATCTTTGTTTATTTTTCTGTCTGGATTTATTTTTCCCTTATTACTTCTGGAATCAGAACACTTATGTTTCACATCTTTGTTTTGTTCTCATCAGTTCTTTATATTTATAAACCTCACTTTGTCTCCAGTACTGGGCAAATTATATACCTGCTACATTTTTCTTTTAAAATTTCCAGTTTATTCAGTGCCTAACGCCAGACTCGCCCATTACTTCTTTCCAAACTCCTTTTGAAGTTCCAGAAGGCTGTTTCGATATAGGCTCATTTACTTATTTAAGAAATATTCACTACGGGCCTTCTCTTTACTAAATTCAACACCGGACACTGGGGATATGGAGATGAATGAGGTACTGTCTGTCCTCAAGGAAGTAGCATAATGCAGCAGTTAAGGGCAGAAACTTCCAGGTCAGACCTAGGTTTCAGATCCAGCTGTGATGGATAATTTTATGTGTCAATTTGGCCAAGCATGGTGCTCAGTTGTTTAGTCAACACCAATCAACATGTTGCAGCAATGTAATCAACGTTTAAATCAGTCCCTCTCCTGCTGTTGTTTGGAGGCTGCCCTCAGTTCCTTGGCATGTGGGCCTCTCCGATGCAGCATCTTGCTTCACCACAGTTTCTTAAATAAAGCTTGAAAACAACAAAGGAAAAGAGTGTTACATTTGAGTACATCAAAATGACAAGTGCTCTGTGAAGAAAGTGAAATACAAGCCATAAAATGGAGAAGATATTTTCCACAAATTATAAGACAGTTTAAATAGGAAGAATGAGCAAAAAAGAAGAATGAAAATTCACACAACAGACTAGCCGACAAACATGATACTATGCTTAACTTCACCAATAATTGGAAAAATACAAATTGAAACAGCAGTGAGATGCCAATTATAGCATGATATTGCCAAGAAAATTTTTGAAAGATATATGATACTAAGTAATGGTGTGTGGAATCAGGAATTCTCATACTCCACTGGGGTAGAATTAAACTGTTAAAACCACTTTGGAGAAGAATTTTTATTATTAGAGTTGAAGGTGACAGTCTATAACCCAGAAATTTCACTTGTATGTATATATTATGGAAAGACTCTCAACTGAAAGGAAAATTTTAATTAATAGTGAAAAGCATCAATAGACCCAGTATTACTAGTAAGGGAACAGAATCATAAATCGTACTATATTCATAGTCCACAACAGTTAAAGGAATGAACTAGATCTATATGTAGCAACATAGGTAAATCTGGAAAATATGATTTTGAATGAAATAATCAAGTTGCAGAACAATGGTCAATATTCCAATATATTGGTCGAAGAATCGTAACATATTTAAAGTGTGCATTTGAAGGGAGTACCCACATATAATTAACGGATCTGTCACCTCACATATTTATCATTTTTCTGTGTGAGGACATTTAAGGTCTACGCTCTTAGCAAATTTCGATTTTACAGTTCTCAACTGCAGTCACTATTTTACATTAAATCCTTAGACCTTATTTAGCCGATGGCTTGCATTTTTAAATCTTTCTTTCTTTCTTTCTTTCTTTTTTAGTTTGTTAAAATCCTGACTTAGAAAGTACAATCACATGGATGCTCTGTACTGTTGTTTAACAATGAGTTTCTACATGTTAACATTACTGTATATTAATGGATTTTGAGTCAAATAAGTTTGAGAAATGTCAAGCGAAATAAAGGAGGTTTGAGGTTTCTTTTCTGTAGGACTTCCTAGAGCTTTTAATGACTTCTGCTGAGCTGTGGACTTCAGGTAAATGACTTACTCTTTGTGTCGTTTCATTATCTGTAAAAAGGGACAAGGTAGTACTTACCTCATAGCGTTGCTGCACAAATTAGATTAGATGGTACATACGAAGTGCATAGGTGAATGCCTGGCAGATAGTAAGCCCTAAATAAAATTGATAGTTACTGCTCTGTGTTATGATGATAGTGATAATGATGATGACACCTCCTGCTGCTGCAGGTAAAATATTCTAGGAACCTAATCTTCGATCCTTTTCCTCCCAGAACATGTCACTGGACTCATGTTCTGCAGAACACACTTTCGGAAATACTGCTGTTTACAGTTTTGGGGGCGGGGGTGGTGGTGGTGTAAATTTGCAATCTGTACTTTGGATCTTCAAAAACTAAAATACACAGAAAACTCCTTCTGTAACTTGGAATTGTGTATATTGAGTGATTTCCATTTGGTTTTTATTTGGTGGGATATCTCATTATTGAAAATGACCTTCGCCTGTCTGTAATGTTATACTGGGCCTCTCGGTCAGTATCTTCACCCAGCAACTGGCTGAACCTACTGTGAATTCTGTAGCAGTCCATGAAAAAACTACTTGCGCTGACTGTTTTGGAGCTCATATGGCAGTTCTGTGACATTTTATTTAGCCATTGGTTCACACAGTGTTGCAGCTTATGTCTATTTCACCCACCCTGGAAATTATAAGGCATTCCTCATAACTTTTCCCTTCACATATGTGTAAGTATTTAACAGTCAAAAAAGGCAAATGATGACTCAGCTATGCACCTCTCAGTGCCCTCCTCCCGAGGCCCACCTATCCACTTTCTTGGATTTTCTTCTTTAGCTAAATATATAATTGGTGTAAGGTGGCTGGACGTTTGGACAGAATCAGTGGAAATTAAGGAAAGAGTTTAGGAGAGTTGAAAGAAAGCAGCATCAGAAGCTGCAACACAACTGAAAAAAAAGAATCCTGCTTTTGACTTTTCTCTTGGTGCCTCCTCTCCCTGCCTGGTAACTGCGGTTGATGGTGGCAGTGGTTCTGTTGAGGAGGAAAGGGAGAAAAAATGAAGCTGCATTGCATTCCCTGTGTGTGCATATTCACAAATTAGGCACTCTGGTTTCCAGAAAGCCAACATATGACGTAACAGAAGCCCAGGAAACAGGAGATCTGGGCTTGAGACCTGGCTTAGCTCCATCATTATAAATCTTGTGACTTTGCTCTACATTTGTAAAGGAAAATTATTATGACTCAAATTCCATATATTTTGACCAGTGAATCATTCAATGTGAATTGTGTTTCAATGTAAGCAATATTTTAAAGGTAAGTTCCATAAAACACACTAAAATTTTTGCATGTGGGAAAAAAACAAACTGAACAATAAAAAAAAATAGTACCCTTGAAGTCATAAATTTAATAGAAACTAGTTGTAATTTAAACTGAAAATTCTGTAATTGGAGGAAGCTAGCCCTTTGTACATGATGTTTACGTAGGCTTTTCCATTCTGCCCTTCAGTTCCCTTACCTTGGAAATAAGTCAAAGATCGATCTATCTATCTATCTATCTATCTATCTATCTATCTATCTATCTATATTACTATATATATAGATATATATTATATTACTGTATCTATATATATATTGCTATATATATAGATATATATTGCTATATATATATAGATATATATAGATATATATAGTAAGACACTTTCTCGATCTAAAGTTCTTTAAATCTTTTTTTTTCATCGTGTAATTACTATGTCCAAGTTTCTTTCTCTGAACTATGAAAAACTTTATTAACATAAACACTAAATAATTGTCTCTAACACATCCCCAATTTACTCCTGTATTGCCTGCCTCAGTTAGTAGCAGCTTCTTCCTTTCATAATCACACTTCCTTTCCTCTCTCATCCTAAATGCAGGTGGCCATCAAGTTTAGTAACAGCCTCCTCAGGAAGGTTTCCCTGCACTCTCATGGCCCTAATACTCTTTCACACTTAATCCAGTAACTTTCCAAAAATATCTATTGGATCATGGCTCTCTTTTGCCTAAAACCATTTACTAAGTCTTCCTCGCTTGTGGGACGAATCTCAAACACTGCAGCATCTCCTACAAGGCCCCTCATAACCTGTCTCTCCATGCTGCCTATCTTCGTGGGTTGGGTCCAGTCCCTATGCTAGAACTATGTAGGCTGAATAATGTCCCCCAGAGATGTCCACACCCTAATCCCCCCAATCTGTGAATGTGTTACCTAACATGGCAAAAGAGATTTTGTGGATGTGTGATTGAGTGAAGGAATTTGAGACAAGGAGGTCATCCTGGATTTTCTGAGTGGTCTATTATGAGAAGTCCTTATAAGAAGGCAGGAGGATCAGAGTCAGAGACAGACGTGATGACAGAAGCAGAGATCGGAGTGATGCAGGGCAATGAGCCAAGGAATGCAGGCATCCTCTAGAAGTTGGAAAAGATAAGGACTAAATTCTTCCCCATAGCCTTCAGAAAATACTGCAGTTCTATCGACACCTTGATTTTAGCTCCATAAGACTCATTTTGGATTTCTGACCTCCAGATCTGTAAGGTAATAAATTCCTGTCGTTAAAACAAAAAGCCACTATGTTTGTCATAATTTATCACAACAGCAGTAAGAAACTAATACAGGCTCCCTGAGGTAGATCAGCTTGTCTAGCAGTTTTCTTTAACCTATATCATTAAGAAACTTCAATATAAGATAACAGTTACATTAATAATTTGTCTTTGAAAGTAAAGCTCAAAACTATTCTATGTGTATTAGAACTATGCCTAAAAAGAAAAACAATTTTGATAGTAGTATGCCATGGCAAAAACAATCGGATTAGAAAAAGTATATATTAAATTAAATAGGGTATTATCATGCCGCTGTCACAAAAATCTATATGAACATACACAAATCACTTTTCTTCACTTAGCCTCCGATTTCCTATCTGTGAAACTCTTCCAGATTCTTCTGAATCCAATACATTCATAGTCTATATCTACACAGGAATTTAGTTAAGTCATTAAAAAAAGATCCTAAGTGTATTAATCACTGTATCCACCATTGACCTTGACACATTTGATAGAGGAAAGGCATTTGGAATAAGTAAAGAAAGCTACTTCTCGTATTTTATATCTCTAGCATGCAAAGGCAAAATAAATTTGCCAGGTCACTGGTTCTCATAAGTAGATAGGCTATCAAATTAATCCCAGTAGCCATATATCCTACAAACCTAGCTACTCAGTTTATGTACAATAATAAATCAGTGATTGATCCCAAAGAAATACTATAGAATCAGTTATTTCAGTGGCATAGTTTTATTCTTTAAATCCCAGAGCTAGTCATGAAATTTAAAATGCTTGTATGAATATATTTAATAAGACACATAAATACAATGAGCTTTTAAAAAAAAATAATCGACCCATGCATATGAGAAGTTGGGTAACGTTAAAAGAAACTTTATCATCTTTTATCATCTTGAGTTTATCCTGAAATAGTAAATCATCTCGCATTCATTCTTGGCTTTTAAAGGACTTGAAATATCGTGACCAGCAGAATCTACTGCAATCTATATTTTAATTTTGGATATATGCTATTATATCTGAAAAAAATCAATACAGAGAATTTGCTTAAGATTGAAAGTGTAACTACAGAGTATGTACATATGATATATGTACTATAGTAGGGCCTTTTTCTAAAATTGCTAATCAGTCTATCAGCATGTAAATTGTGAGCTCATGGAAAGTATATCTTAGACATCTTTGCACCCTCAGCAAAGTGTAGAAATTCAGTCATTGCAATGAGTGTTTTACAAAGATACAGCATTACGCTAGCTGTCCTGTAAGCTACTTAGTACATTCAAAGGTGCCTATTTTTAAGAAGCATACAATAAAGTTGGGGATAAAATGGCTTTTAAGCTTTACTTTATTGAGTACTTAATATGTGCTAGTCAAACTCTCATGATAACAAGCACATGTGAAACTATGGGGTGAACAGTAATGCACTGATAGACTGAAACTTATTGACAGAGGGGTGAATTAACAGCAGGTGGACACAGAATTGTGTCCCATGAAATTATTCCATATCACAGTATTTCTACAGCACATCGATCATTGGCTTCATTATTATCATTAAGTATCTTTTGATAAAATGTTATAGTCAATATAATTTTAATGCCAAGTATATTTATGCCATTTCAATAGTTGAAAAAAATCACTAATCTATATGCAATATACAGAACTCTTTATTTGAAATGTTCAGGTATCCAGAACACTAGATATTCCAAGTATTCAAATAGTCGAGTTCATGTAGACATAGTTGTAAGGATTTATAAAATACATTTTACTTATTTTTGTTCATTGATTCAAGAAATATTTATTTACAGTCTTCTCATACAAGTCATCACATTTGGCAGTATATTAGCTGCAAACAACAGTTTTTAACATGTTCAACACATTAAATCTGCTTATGATCTTAATGTAGAAAAGTTAGAGACATCAGTATACACAGTACCCATGAACTGATTTGATTTCCTGGTAGAAGAATAGAACGTGATGGCAGAATGTAATCTGAGCACCTAGCTAGTCTAAACCCCTTCCATATTCCAGTTTTACAGATGAGGAACCAAAGGCCCAGAGAGAAGTAACTTAGCCAAGATCACACAGTAAGATAACTACCAGAGCCAGAGCTAAATCTCTCTCTCTGATTTTCTGACTTTCAGGCCATTGTGGTTTTTACTGTGCTGAGCTGCCTCCATAGTAACATTTTTTTTTCCTCTCAACTGCCTTAATTAGTCTTGTTTTGATGTTGTATATTCACAACCCAAGAAAAAGAGCTAAAATGCAAATACGCTGTTTTGAGATTGAACATTTGAATTCTCTTTGGATGATATAGTGGGTGGGAAGAAGAGATTATTGGGAAATAATTCTCCACGACTGTTTCATGATTCTGCATGCTTCACATCCTCTGATCATTTGCAGTCAAATTAAGAATGTTTGTATAAGGAGAAATTACAGAGTAGTAAAGCTTAGAGACATCTCCCTCTTTGAAGACAGTCAACATTAACAAAGATAAAGACCTCTGCTTCCTTTCCTCAGAGACATTTGCTGACTCAGAGTTTAGATAAGGTTTCTCTCTCTCCAGAAGGAGAGGATCACCAGCAGCCCTAGATAAAACCAGAATTTCCTAAGTTTCGACTTCCTCTCCTTTGATGCAATGAATTTGAAAAATTCATCCATTGCATGTGCAAATACCACCTGACCCTCACTGTGTCACCCCATGAAGATTTGGTCCCAAGAAACTGGTGCGAAGATGTCACTCAGACTGCTGCTTCTGTTGTGAGTAATGGGCTTTGTCTCCAACCCGGAGGTTTTGTATCATATGTACACATAGGCTACTTTGTTAATTGGCAAATAAGATTAAATCTCACATCTTTCAAAGTTATAACTTAAGTGGGAGATAGAGCTGAATTTTTTTCATAGCATTCGAATTAGCTCATGTAGTAATGAAATAAGCTATAAATCCCCATGACAACACGAGTCTTTTGGAGTTGCAGAACTGTTAGATATTTCCCCATCAATCACTTACAGAAATGTTTTAAGTCACAGTACATAGTTGTGTCCAGTTGTATAGTTCAGATACCAAAGTGTCCTTTGGGGACAAATGAAATGAAGTGGTACTCTTTGAATTTATGCCGCTGGCATTCTAACTTAAGACTGGAATCATTTAATTTATACCAATGGCAAAATCACTTTTTACGAAAGTGGACCTTAGAGATCACTAGTCAGATCCACTCAGATTTACATTTGCAAATTTGTCATTGATGACAGTTTAAATTTTCCAATTTTTGTTAGGACCAGATGGTTGCAATGAAACAAATTTAGAGCAAGGCTAATGTACAAACAAATTAAAATCTTTGAAAGTACTTTAAAAGCCACTATTGTAGTTTGAGTTAATATCAACTACACAATCAGCCAGGATGAGGCACTATCAATTCTCAAAACCACCTGTGGTATAAGTGGTGTCAGCATTTAGCAAATGAGGAAATTTGGACTCAGAATGATCACCAAGGACACGTAAGTTAATAAATGGAAAGGTTAGATTCAAGCCCGGGTCTCTGGGTCTAAGTCCTCTTAGGTTGCTCCTACTTTGTAATCTGAACACTCCTCTTCTTCAATGATTTATGAAGAAAACAAACTTTTTAGGCATTATGATATAATGGAAATAGCTCATTATTCGCAGTCTGGAGGCCTATATATAAATACTGATTTTTCCATATCGTATTTTTTTCTTAATTTGTGGAAGTCATTTGGAGAATGTGGAGTGTAAAGAGTTCACTGTATTAGTAGTACATGATGGCACTGGAACTAGAATCCAGGTCCTGGCTCCCAGTCCAGTGTACTCACCACTACACCATGCTACTTCTAGAGGATTCTATTTAAATTATCTCAGTTATGGTATTGTGGTATATTATGTCTTCAAACTCCATCTGCTTACATTTCTACCTATGCAAAAAGTAGAAGGAAAATTCCAGTCTCAAGGAATTCTCCCAATAGAGCTGGTAAAGCACCTAAAATCTTAGTTAAAGAAGGCCTAACATATATTGCAAAGGACAGTCAGTCATTTTTTGTTTTTGAGAATGATCTCCACATGTGGGAACTTTTCATTCGGTTTGGGGACTACTGGCTAGATTGTATTACATGTCCATAATTGGCTAATTTTTCAAATTCATTCATAATTGTTTCATATACCTTCTGTAGATCATTTAATTTACAGATAATTTCTTTTCTGTGATATTTTCCAATAACTTAATTTCAAGGTAATTGTTATTCATTTAGAACAAATATTCTTTGATCGCAAGAGAATAGAGTATTGGCTTCATAAAACTTGCTTCCATTTGGATTTGAAATGTAAGCATTCCTGGAATAATAAATATTCAGATATGAGTTGAATACATATCTTATTTAAAACTCAGCATGTAATAGAATATAATCATGCATAAGATGTTCAGCTCCTTTCATGGATGATTTGCATTGCAGACAATAACAATAGATTTTATATACACAAGGTGTAGTCTTGTGTAGGTACGATGGGGTGATTTAGGAACAAAGACAATTTAGCTAAAGATGGGAGTAAGATTCATTCGCCGCCCTCACAGGAATCACAGATAGCCAGGGAGACAGGGCTGTAAGCAATTCACATACAAAATTATAAGTGTGAAAATCCTTGACCAGCAGGCCAGTGAACAAGTAAGAGCAATCCAAGATTTGCAAGCAGCAAAGAAACATGATCAGGGTTATATTTTAGGAAAATTGATTTGGTGGTTGATTGTGAGATAGAGGAAGATGGGATTTAAGAGGTGTAATTAGCACAGCAACAGCCAAGTCCAGGTAAGAGATAACCTATAGGTGTGCAGATGCACCAGAGTATAGTGTCCAGGACAAGGAAGGCAGTCTTTCTGTTCTTTTTCCTGCTGAGCAATTTACATCTGGAGCTTTCTGTTCAGTTTTGGGTATGGCACTCTAAAAGAGATCAGATACGAGAAGTGTGCCAAAAACATGGGTAGCAAACTCACATGCTTTCAGGGACCAGACAAGTAACATAGAGGAGAAAAGTCTACCGGGTGTGAGGGCACAGGCTAACACTCTGTGAGTACGACTAGTGGATTGGTGAGCATGTGTCCTATTGAAATAGCACAGGGATGCAGGCCTGGTTGTCTTATCTTTTTATAGAAAAATAAAACAAATTTTTTTGTGTGTGTGATGTGCTGATTTTTTTAAATGCCAGGTCACAATTTTTTTAAACATAGTGTAGGTAAAATTGTCCTGTGGGCCACCACTTTGTGACAGTTGCTTGAAAGATTCTGTAAACTGTCATGAAGAATGTTTGGAAGAGGTAAAAATTTTAGACTGTAGAAGAGAAGGCTGATTTGTGGGCAGCGGGAAAAGGATGGTGGAATTTGAGGCCTACCTTCGGACAGCAAGGCATATCATAGGTGAAGGAGTGACTGGTTC